>NC_044565.1:102237997-102541503 GCF_007565055.1 Rhinopithecus roxellana
AACAAAGAGGAAACTGAGCTCAGCATGTCGACTACTGAAGCAATGATAGAGAAAAATCCAAAATGTGAATGAGCCAGCCAGCTGTCACCTGCACGCAGCCCTTCAAGCTCTAATCCTTGCTCCGCCTGCCTCCCACCCCTGTGCTAAATGCAATGCCAATCCATCCAGCATTCATTCCGCCTCTGCTTCTAACATGAATCCCAACACTTCTAGTTCAAATAATTATTCTTCTAAATCTTTCTTTAAAAATTATAAAGTTATACAGTCACATTTCAGGACATATCTATGTACAAATGCTTGATCCATTAATTATTTGGAGTCCTCTGTGGCCTGCAATTTTTATTCTAGCCCAATGTTTCTCAAAGCAAGCCCGGTCTGGTCAGAATCTCTGGGAGAGCTGGTTAAAAATATAGATTCCCAGCTTATTCTAAATCGTAGCATCAAAAGCTCTCAAGGTTGGGCCAGAGGATCTATATTTTTATCTACATAGATCTATATAAATCTATATAGATCTATATTTTTATATACCCTCCCTTAGTAATTCTTGTGTACATGAAAATCTGAGTAGTGTTATTAACTGGTTCTTGGAAAACCCAGCTATAGCAATAGTGCTATAATAGATTTTACTTCAAAGCATCAGCAAGATCTTTCCTTCTCTGTAATGAGCTTTCTCTAAAGCAACCCCCTTTGTCAACACAACTGAAACATCTCTCATTATCTGGAGAATAATCATCTCGGCTTGGCTTTTACGCATTCTAGAATTCACCTCAGTTTTCTAAACTTTCTCCTACTCCAATGTTTCAAAAGTGTGGGCTCCACATCACCAATGATGTTCAGAGGCACCTGGAATGAACTTCATTCTGCATTGTAGAGCCCGTTTTATTTTAATGTGAATGAAGAAAAGTTATAACTACATGTTCCAAACCTGTGATTTCATGAACAGTGGGGCTTAAGAAAAGACTAAGTGGAAAATAAAAGGATCCATTTTTTAAATATTAAGTAAATAAAAGCACAGGCAGTACTCAGATAAAAGTCTTAAATTTGGGAAACCTCGTCCTGCCCACTCCTTTCTGACAGGTACACTCAGTTTCCGCCCTGCTCATCCGTTCTCCAACCCTGACCACAGGATTATCTGCCTTTATTCCTGCGGTGGCCATGCCAGGAACACTGCTCCTTCTTATAGATACGTCTTTAAATATAACCTACTGTTTCACACCCAACTCATGCCTCCTCCCAAAAGCCCTCCTGGATTCTTCCAGTTCTCCCTACCTTTTTTTTTTTTTTTTGAGACAGGGTATCACTCTGTCACCCAGGCTGGAATGCAGTAGCCTGATGGTCAGATCATAGCTCACTGCAGCCTTGAACTCCTGTGCTCAAGTAATCCTCCCACCTCAGCCTCCTGAGTAGCTGTGACTACAGGCACAGACCACACCATAGGTCCAGACTTGGCTAATTTTAAAGTTTTTTTTTTAGCTGTAGAGTCTTACCGTGTTGCCCAGGCTGATCTTGAACTCCTGGGCTCAAACAATCCTCCCAGCTCAGTCTCCCGAGTAGTGGGGACTGCAGGTGTGAGCCACAGTGCCTAGCTCACACTCCCTTTTTAAATTCTTAACATACTAATGGTACCACCTGTGTGGAACCTAATTGCTAGTTTAGTGTCTATATCAGGGTGTCCAACTTTTGGCTTCCCTGGGCCACACTGGAAGAATTGTCTTGGGCCACACATAAAATATACTACCACTAATGATAGCTGATAAGCTAAAAAAAAAAAATGCAAAAAAACTTATAATGTTTTAAGAATGTTTACAAATTTGTGTTGGGCTGCATTCAAAGCCATCCTGGGCCACATGCGGCCCACAGGCCATGGGTTAGACAAGCTTGATGTATATGTGGATACTTGGTGTCAATTCCTTAGTGAAATGGAAGCCCCCTGAGAGTAACCCTGGGCCTCATTTTCCTCTGGACTGCCCACAGTATGAAGCTTCCCTGGTTAGACATGAGCACAAAACAGGAACTCCAGGAATACAAGTGAATTCAAAGTGCAGTTGAATTCGGTGTTCCGCAGCAATGAGAGAAGCGGCTGCTTCATGCTGTCCACATCCCCTTACTTCAGGCCAGATCTCTTAGCCACACCTGAGAAGGGTGTGTCTCTTCATTCCTGCCAGGTAAGGAGTGCAGAGACCTGAGCCCAGGGAATTCTACCCAAAGCTATGAACCCGTGGCTTTACCCTGAATGTTAAGACTGGGAAAGATGAACTTAGCCCAGTTGCAACTTGTCTCCATTTCTAAGGGCCAGTTACCCCTACCAATGAGTCCCCACTTTCAGCCTGGAGGAACCAGAGTGGCCACAGCATCCTCTGGTGAAAACAGATGGGCATTCTGTACCTGCTCCACCACTTGATTCACCCTTGAGACTTTGGGCTTCTCTATCTCAAGTTTTTTAGTTTGTCCATTACCTGCCATACCTAATTCACACTTGCATAAGGCAAAAGAGATGAAGTTATCAAGCACAATAAAAATGTCAGGGACACAGCTCATGGATCTGCAGGGAGAACAGGCTGGGAGGCCAGATGGACAGGCTCGGCTCCTGATCAGACAAGCCATGGGCAACAGGAGGTGAGGGCCCTACTTCCAACCCACCTTTGCTTGTCACGTGACCCTCGGTCCCCAATTAGCTTTTCTGGAACTCAATGTCCTCATCTGTAAAACTTGCCTGTGCACTAAATGATCTGGTCTAGGGCAAAATCCAACATGAATTTGAGAACCTTAGAGGATGATCACCAAACAAGTTCCCACTGCATGCTTCACTAGGAGTGATGAAGGTGGGGACAGTGTCCTGAAGCTCCCAGAGTTTGTGGTGTGCCCCAGCGAAACATCACCAGAGATACAAAGACACTCTCCCTCCAACCGACATCTGTTCTATGGATAAATGCAGACCTGCTGCTCCTTGCCCCTGCTCTCTGCCCCACTGTCAAAGCCCCTCAACTGCATACACTGCAAAAGGCCCCCATCTCCTAGCTACCAGCGTCAAGTTTTTTCCGTCCCCTTCCTGTCCAAAACCAACAACTCCAAAATCACAGGTTTTCAGTGTTAAGGTCTGCCTCTGAAATTAGTTAGCCCTTCCACTCCCCCTCTCCTATGCACTGCCTCCATGAGGAAGGGGCCCAAAGGCCATGCATGGAAAGGAAATGGGGAATGAGTGGGAGCTCTGTTGTGGGGGCTGAGGGAAGCAGAGATGAGGGACATCTATGAAGTAGAATAGAATGGCATGGAGTTCTCAGGATTCCATAAAGGTTTGCCTGCTTTCCAAAGTGCAAACCACAAATCTAGAGTTCTACGCATGTGGCTTGTTGGAGCTTCCCTGTGAAACCGTAACCATGGTTTCAGGCAGACTACATCACAGCCATGAGCATAAAAACAACAGGCTCTCTCCTATTTTTCCCTAAAACTCCGTGTCCTTGAAAAAAACATGTAAGGTGATATGCCAAGGTGATTCATGTGCAACCTCTGACCTCTAGGACATTCATGAAGTTATCTGGTTTTCAACAGAAAGCAATTGCTCTACACCACTTTTGAGGCTTAGATAGCTCTCTCACTTTTCCTGTAGACCAAAGAACCCTGAAAGCATATACCTCCAGAGGAACGCTTGCACTTGCTCTTGGTGGAAACATGTAACAAACCTGAAAACACAAAAATCCATGTCCTAAATTAATACCTTCCTTCCAAGAAGAACAACAACAACAAAACAAATACAAAAAGCAAAACGAAGGTTTCCTTCTCTTCGCTTGTCCAAGTGCCAACAAGATTGGATGCATTTGGTTTATAGTAGATTGAGACAAGACCTATTTCCAAATCCTTAATAGTTTCACAATGAAATCAATTAACAACTCAATCTCAGGCTTAGAAATCGTCTTTTATTGCACAGTATCTTAACAATCAAAACAGAGAAACAATATAACTTTAAATAAGATTCAAAGCACTGACTTCCAATTACCCACAAGCAGAACCTTTCTTAAAATGCAACATTCATTCTGCATGGATGGGCAATGAATTGGACAAAACAAGCCCGACTGATGTTTCTGGGACCGTAGAGGAGACATCCCGGAGGAGAACACATTTTTTCTACTTGTATGTCAGAAGATGAGCTAACCACCATGCAGGAGAACAGAAACAAGCCAGCTTCCTCTCGGAGGGAAAAATAAAGCAACTCCTCGCTCGGCTAAGCAGGACAAAGCCAGGACGTGCAAGAAGCCTTCAGGTCAAAGGCTCCACGTGCCTTTCCAAGGACGGAGGGACCCACCCACACATAATCACACACAGCCAGCCCACCACGCGCCTGCGGAAGAAAGCCGGGTCCTCGGCCAACCTTCAGCACCAGCGGCCCAGGCTCTCCCAGTTTGCAAACCTCCCGCAGCACCCACCATCTGGAGGGCACAGAGGGGGCAGAGGGCCACATCCTTTTTCCAAGTCTCATCTTCCTCGCCAATGCCTGTTTCTCCCCAACTATGAAGTGAAGTGTACCTCCCCAAGGAAACTGAGATTTACAGACACACACACACACCCCAGTCGTCAATAAGTCCCGGACCCCTACGACCAAGGCCAGCGAGTCTTTCCCTGGGACCCCACAACCGGGTTCCCGGACCGACGTGGAGGCGCCGGACTCACCCAGTCCTCGAAGTGGCGGCTCCCGTTCTGCAGCAGCTCCTCAAACTGGATGGTGCAGTTGGCTACGAAGTCGTCGTAGCCTATGGGGGCATCGTGAAAGACAGCCAGCTCGATCTTGCGCCCGTTGCACACATCGGTGACGAACTCGTCGTGCCAGGCCGGGCTGTTGGTCTTCTGCTTGGTGGCCGTTTGGCCAATGCGCGAGTCGTCCACATTGAGAGCAATGTAGGGGTCGAGAAGGAAAGTCTGCGGCCGGGGTCCCACCGCATGGCGCAGCGACCAGGCTGTGGGCTTCAAGCTCACGGCCTCGCAGATTTTGATCTTAAGAAGGCCATTGAACACTACCATGGTCGGGGCGGGGAGTGGGCGCCGGGGTCACTCCGTCTGCCCCGAGGGCAGGAATGAAGAACCGACGGCCCGGCACTCCGAGCCACAGGGACTCTTGGGTCCCCTTTCGCCCCACCCCACACACTCCCTACACCTTGTGGCGTTGCGCCCTGGCGCGGGCGAGTCTCAGCCAGTGCATGTATTTCCTCGCCGGGTTCCTAACGGAAAACAGGGAGGGGGGAGAGCTGGGGGATGTCCGTGTTTGGAGCAAGTCTCTCCCCGCGACCACCAGCTGCACCTCCAGAAGAGAAGACGAGCTGTCGGCTCCGCTGCAAGCCGCAGGGGCTGCCTTGCCGCCTCGCTGGCTCTCCGACTCCGGGCTGCGGGAAAGCGGGCGCCGCGCCCGACGCTTACCTACCTTTCCGAAACATAATCCCGGGAAATTTCGACTCCGGGAGGGGGATGGGGCGGTGGGACGGGGCGGGGACGAGAACCGGGGGCGCAGATTTCAACCCGGATCCTCTTCGCACACTCAGCGCCTGCCTCTGACCGCGCGGGGCGGGGGGTGGACGGAGGGATGTTCAGTCTATCCGGAGGGATGCATGTCGAGAGGAAATGGTCCTCCTCGGAGCCAAATGTTTAAAAATCCACAAGCCCCACGGCCAGCCGGGGCCGCCGCCTCCTGGGCGAAGCAGCGCCGCGCCGGAGTCGGCGATCGGGAGGCGCCAGGAGCCCGGAATCTCACATCCGCGCGGGCTCGGAGTCCGGGCGGCCGCCGATCCGGCTCGGGGGCGCAGGCCAGCACCCGGCGGTGCGCAGCGCGGCGGCGGGGCCGGGACTGCGACTCAGCGCGGCCCCACCTCCTGGGCGCCGGCGCCCGCCCGCCGCGCTCCCCGCGTCCCCGCTCTCGGCTGCCGCTCGCTCGCCGCCCGCCAGCCCGCGCTCCCCCGCGGTCTCCTCTCCCTCGGTCGGTGTGCGAGCGAGTCTCCCTCCCTCTAATGCAGGAAATGCGCAAAAGACGTCAGTGTGTGTGAGTGTGTGTGTGAGTGTGTGTGTGTGCACGCGCGCGCGCGCACGGCAGTGTTTGGGGAAATAGAAAGTTTTGCCGGTTGGGGGAGCAATACGGAAAAAGTGAGCCGAAGAGAGAACCGTGGAGAGCGGGCGAGGCTGCCCGGGGTCGCGGCGGCGGGCGGGGGAGCCTGGGGGGGCCCCCGCGCGGGACCCGGGGGAGCGGCGGCGCTGGGCTGGGTGCGCGTGCCGGGGGCCGTGGATGGCCACGGATGGGCCCCGCCGGGCCGCGCATCTCTCGGGAACCCTGCAGTCAACACTGTCTTTTAGAGCCGGGAATGGAGGAGTGGAGGGAGCCCTGTTGCCCCAGAGGCCTCGGGACCCTCGCCCTGACCACCCCCACTCGGGCGGCGGCTGGCAGGAGCAGCTTGCGGAGTTCTGGCCCATCTGTCACTCTGTCCCGGGACGCTGTGATCCACGGTGGTGGGGGAGGGGGGAGAGGGAGGGACAAGCATGGCTCGGGTGAGGTTTTAAACTCTATTCTTTTCTTTTGCCTTTCTTTGGGGACATTCTCCCCTTTGGGATCTGTCCTGGACTTCGCAGGCTGCAAGAACTTGTTGACAAGTGAAAACTCGGTAGAGCCCCGGCTTGGTTTGTGGTCTATTTTTTGCAAAGTGACTGTTCCTATTTGCTCTGGGCCTTATCGGTGCCCCTTTGGGGGACTTCGGCTCTGATCAGCGCGCTGACAGCCGCCGTCCGGGCTGCGGGAAAACGGGGCGCGCCCTCTGAGGAGTGAGTGGCTGTGTCCATGCTAATTTCCTCCGTAACCTTTAAACTCTCGCTGGAAGCCGCCGCTGCGGCTGGTCACGTGAGGCGAGCCCTGGGCTGCTGGGGAAAAATTTCCTCGGCGGGGAGCCGGGACGGGGCCGGCGGCCGGTGAGGGACTGCCCCGCGCCCAAGACTGGGAACCTGGGAGAGCAGGGCCGGGAGCGCGGGGCCCCGCGGCGCGGCCCGGCTGGGACACCCGCAAAGACGGCGGCGGGTAAGAGGTCGGCTCCGCAGCCGGGGAGCTGGGGGTTATGCAAGTGGGGAAAGAAAACCTCCGCCCTCGCCCTTCTGCCAAGTCAAGTCTGGGAATTTGTAGGTATTGTGGTAAGCTGAGTGTTCATCTGGCGGGTCTGGTTAGTGTAAACCAAAATTTAAAACGCGCCTCCCGATCACTTTTTCCTCAGTGGATAAAGGTTATCATTGCCTGAGGCTTAAAAGCTTAAAAAGGCTTAAACGCGAGGAAGGAGGCAGTCCCCTGGAAAAACAGGATATCAAGTGCAGCAAACAGGTCCCAAAAATGATCAGAAAAGTCCTACGGCCATCTCCTAAGAACAGGCAAAGTCTGCCTGCAAACACTCTGGAGCTTCCTAATACAGTAATTTCTCGCAGCCTGCCCTGTTGAACAGGGCAGCTGGGTAGAGATGGTGCTAAGATTCAGTCTTCCGTACGATCTAGGTAGCTCCGATGTAAAAAGCCAGGGTTTCGATGGTTGTCTTACCCTGCCACTCCCCTAGCTGGAGGTAGGATGTCTTAAAATGTGTCCATTTGACAAAGCACAAGCAGGGGTATCTCATTGCTGTTTAATTTTTATTTCTTTGATTATTACTTTTTTCCCTTTTGCTTCTTCCTTCCACCCTGCTATTCTCATGAAGCCTCTTTCCCCCTTTCCAGGGCATGTGATGGAAGGCAGTGGCAAATGTGGCTTGATCTTCTGAAAATGCATTTGGGAAGCACAGCCAGCACCAAAGTGAGATGAGTGAGATGCTTTTCAGAGGCAAAATGTAAAGGGTACCAATAAACGTAATCAAGATAAAGATTTTAGTACAAGTTTTAACACATAAAAATGTGAGAATCCAGAATGGACACAATATCCACATTTTAAATTTTAAATTTTAAAAACATTAAAATTTAAATTTTAAATTTTAAATATTGCACAAAATATTTATACTACTGAGTTTAACGGCACCCGTTATATTTTGTACCTGAGCCGAGTGCATCACTCACCTCACCCTAGTCCTGATCCTGTTGGGAAGTCTGGAAAGTCAAGGATTTCATGGAGTTAGGGATCCTTGATTAATTGGTGCTTCATACCTTCTCACTACTTGCTTTGGGTAAGTCCTGTACAGGCAGGAGCCACCATGCCCAGCCCCCAAATATATTAAATAGGGTCTGTTACCATCTCAGTGACTATCTTAAAACAAATAACCTACAAACTTCCAGCACCATTTCCTAGCATCTTGGGTGAGGTTATGGGAAGGCAGCCTCTGCCTCTCAGCAGACTGTTACTCTGTGTAAATCACCAGACTGCAATTCTCAGGGGCAACCAATGCTTGTCTCCTTTCCATTACAGCAACTCTTTCGGAGCAGGGGTAATAAAAGACTTTGTCAAACAAAATACATGTTTTGTATTGGATTAATGTTACATAAAAAGGGAGAATGCTAGTAGTCTGCATGCAAACACTGCTAGTTTCCTGCCCTTATTACCTCCTTATTTCTAAATAAATCTCTCGCCTTCCTACTTTCAAACTTGGCCAAATGAAAATGTGTATTCCCCAGGGGCATCATGGAGATGCCAGATGTGAGCTTGTCTAAGGGAAAACCCTTAAGTTTTCCTGAAGGAGAGGCAGGTCTAAATCCCCTGCTCCAGGTTTCATGTGAAAAGAAAAGCCCAAGGAGGGGGCTTAGAAGGTAAAATTCCAATCAGAAATTATTGCCAGCTTCATCCTCCCTTCGGCCCCTGTCTCCAGTCCCAAAGGATAAGACAATGGTTAGCATATACATTGAGTAAAATGTCCTTTGGATTCCAACTGTGGCATAGTTATTTCATAATCTTTGTGAGAAGGAAGAAAATGATACAATAATTTAACAAAGATGACCAAAATGGAGCCTTTCTCCTTTCAAAATTAAAGCTTATGAGAAAAGAATAGAACAACAAATGTTCCCAGGACAGGGCAATCAGGGTTGCAATAGATCTAAGGATGGGAGTGGCACAGAGGAAGGATCACCCCTTTGCCTGGGGAGCATGGGAAGGCATCAACCAGCAGAATCCTTTGAGCCGAGTCTAGGCTTTCCAACAGGAGTTCTTCCAGCAGCAAAGAGGAAAGGGAAGGCTACTGGCTGCAAAGAGTATAAAGTATACAGGTAGGAAAGCCATGGCTCTTCAGGTAAGTGGCCAGGTGTGCCCCACTTGTGGCAGTGAGTAACAGGAGATGAAGTAAGTAGGAACCTGATAGTTAAGACCTCAGAGGCCTGCAGATGGGTCTCAACTTTTTCCTGGAGAGCCACCGAACATTCCAGCGGGCAAGTAGCATAACGAGTGTTAATGTTTTGTAAAGGAGATTTTGTGATGGATAAATATTTTTCTCTTCTGTAATTTTCCTCCAGAAGGCTCACCTCAAAACAGGGTATTAGAGAAAGAGAAGATCCAAGTCTGAGGATGATTTACGCTCTGTATAATCAAAATTGAAACTGTCTGTGGATACTGTTTAGATCAGCTGGAGGAAGCGGGGAAGGGGGAGCCAGAACCTTAGACTAGCGCGTTAATATTCATGTCCCTGTTGCTGTGCTGGTTGTTGCCATTTATAGAATGTTAATGGGCTTCTGCAAAGGTCTGCCTGGTCAGGGTCTATCATACATTCCACACATGCTCCGCTGAACAGAATCCAACCACCTGGGCCATGGGATGGAACGCGCAGCAGTACAATGACACAGAAACCTTCTAGAGCTCTGCTGGCCCTGCCCCAGCCTATTCCCCACTGGACCCTGAGCCCCACTTCAAACTCTGCCCCACACCTATGCTCCTGTGGCGGGCTCTTGTGTGCCCTGCCGTGTCTTATTTTGGCCCCATCTCTGCTCTGTATTCTGTTGCAGTGACTCAGGCAAAGCTTCACTTAATACCTGCAAAGAGGTGGAGGGATCAGAGGCAGCCCCATCAAGCTTGCTGATGGATGCAGGAGGAGATGGCCTGGTGCCTCTCTTCCTCAGGGCCTGTGGCTATGAGCCCTGCTCGCTAGGACACCATTTGGAGATTAGCATAACATTCTCTATCTTCTGTGGGTCGGATGTTGGGTTGTGTCTTGGGTTTTTTTTTTTTTTAAGAGACAGAGTCTCACTCTGTGGCCCAGGCTGGAGTACAGTGACACAATCACAGTTCACTGCAACCTTGACCTCCTAGACTTGAGCAATTCTCCCACCTCAGCCTTCTGAGTGACTGGGACTACAGGCATGTGCCACCATGCCCAGCTCCATTTTTTTTTATCGTTTTTGTAGAAGTGGGGTCTCACTATGTTGCTCAAGCTGGTCTTGAACTCCTGGACTCCAGTGATCCTCCTGCATCAGCCTCCCAAAGTTCTGAGATTACAAGTGTGAGTCACTGCGCCAGGCCCCTGTCTTGGACTTTTAAGTTCGTATGTCAATCCAAGGGTCTTTACTAAGTACTTGCTATATATGCAGGACACTAGGGCAGGTGCTCCAGGGAGGATAAATAGCTATACAGATAATCTCTATTCTACCTGGGGAGATGGGTAGATCAATTCAGTCAGTCCTTTATTTAACAGTCAGTTGTAAGTGTCATGTCATTTGGAGCACTGGGGAAACAAAAAATGAGAACACACAATGGCCCTTTATTAGTCAGGATTGGCTAGGTCATGCTGCTGCAATAAGCACTCCCCAAATCCCAACATCTTAAAAGAACAAAGCTTTCTTCTCAGGCATGCTCTCTAAGTCCATGGCAGATTGTCTGGGAGCTCTGCTTCCCATTAGCATCATTCTCACTCCTGGATCCGGGCTGGCTAAAAAGTCACCATCTGGAACATGGCTGGTCATGGGCAGAGAGAAAAAGGATGTCTGGAGGGTCTTACACAGGCAATTAAATAGTCTACCTGGTGGCTTATGCCTGTAATCCTGGCATTTTGGGAGGCCCTGGAGGGATGATCACTTGAGCCCAGGAGTTCGAGAGCAGCCTGGTTGGCAAAACCTCATCTCTACAAAATAAAATAAAATAAACCATAGCTGAGCATGGTGGCGGGCACCTGTAATCCCTGCTACCTGGTAGGCTGAGGTGGGAGAATTGCTTGAGGAGGCTGCAGTGAGTCAAGATTGTGCTATTGCACTTCAGCCTAGGCAACAGAGCCAAGCCCTGTCCTCCACCTGCCCCCACTCACAAAATTCATCTGGAAGTGCTAAAAACATCACTTCTGCTCACTAATTGTTAGCTAGAACCAGTCTCGTGATCCCGCCTTCCCCAACCACAGGGTCTGGGAAGTTCTACCATCCGTACCAGCAAGGAATATGGAATATTTGGTGAATAGCACTGAAGACTGCCATAGACACTATTCTCAAATGACAGGTGCAGATACGTAATTCAAGGTGGCACACTATAAATGACAAATAATCAGCCCACTCAGAAAGCACTGTAGGAACTTAGGGTAGCAATAATCACAGTAAGATTCAGACTGACCATCCTCCCTCCCTTTTGCTCTGGGCCACTGCATACAGAAGACTCCAGATGATGTGGAGAATCCTGCCTAATATCAGAACTAGCAGCCATTCAAGCTGCTTTCCCCTCCCTCTATATGCTTAACACGTCATGGGACATGCAGGTCCTTAAATCCACTTTAGAACCACAGCAGCACAAAGGAGGCATTTGGGCCCAACAGAAATGAGAAGACTTACTTGTTATACTCTGTGGGATTTGAGAGATCGGTTGGTTGGTTGGTTGGTTGGTTGGTTGGTTGGTTGGTTGGTTGATTTTATTTTTTGAGATGGAGTCTTGCTTTGTCACCCAGGCTGGAGTGCAGTGGCACACAATCTCGTCTCACTGCTGCAACCTCAGCCTCCCAGATTCAAGCAATTCTCCTGCCTCAGCCTCCTGAGTAACTGAGATTATAGGCACACACCACCACACCCAGCTAATTTTTGTATGTTTTTAGTACAGACAGGGTTTCACCATATTGGCCAGGCTGGTGTCAAACTCCTGACCTCAAGTGATCCACCTGCCTCAGCCTCCCAAAGTGCTGGGATTACAGGCATGAGACACTGCTCCCAGACTATATTCTTTATTATTAAATTCCTCTGTTAAATAAGGAAACTGAGACCTGGAGAAGTTAACTGACTTGCCAAAAAAAAAAAAGAAAGAAAGAAAGAAAGAAAAAACCCAAAACACTAACTAGAGGTCTAGACCCAAATCTTATACCTTATACATTGACTGTTCTTTCTACATTGCCTTGCCGGAACCAATGCGGCACTATTTAATGATAATCATGTCAATTACATTTTAATTCCTTGGAAACAACATTTTTATAAACCTAAGGTCTAGATTTGTTTTAATTTATTGGCTCCAAATTAAACTAGCCTTAGCACAGTGCAATATAATAATTCTTTCAATAATAATCTATACTATAATAATGTAATTCTCAAGGGAACTATGATATTGATAGAGTTCTCCCTTAAGTTGTTTGGTAATAAAAGTCTTTAAAACAAAAAGACTGAAAGATTTTGTTGTTCTTCAACTTCTATATTTTTGCGTCCCCTCTCCCAACACCAACAGAAGTATTGAGGTATTTTCGGTGAATGGTTTGATGCTACCTGTAACCAACTGTAACAGCTGTCTCCCAGGCTCTCCTGTGGATATTTTACCAATTAGCAGAATGACTGATCTAATTGTTCAGACTAGGTTATACATCTCTAGCACATTCTGGATATTTGGTGAATCCATTTCTACTTCTAATTTACCTTTCAGGATCAACAAGCTGGGGCTGAAGGGCAAGGAATATTGCCTTTTGTCACTGATAAGCATTTAGGTGTAACAGAATGTATAACCAGAACTGCTAAATCCACGGGTTCTGTTGCAACACATATGCTGGAAAGCGGCGAATCTGTGCCACTTTAAGGCCCAAGTTCTCCATGCACCGGGCCTCATCCCCTAGCTGAAGCTGTAACTCCTCCCTCGGCGCTCCTACCGCTTCATCCTCACGTCTTGTTGGAGTTCCTGCCTCTCCCTACTATACTGTAGTATAGTTCTTTGGTACCTGTCTTTGATACTGCCACTTCCCTAAAGGTCTTTAAATTTGGAGACCCAGAATGACTCATCTAGGTACTCCTCGGTATCTTGGACATGGTAAATGCAATTTTGTGCTCTATACACATTTGAAATGAGAAGAGTGTCAAATAGTCTTGTGGGTCTTTTCCCTCCTTGCCCAAATTAGTGCCTTGAGGATGGGTGGGTGTCTTCTCTTCTCTGCAACCCACCCTCCAACCCTGCAGTGACAAAGTCGCTGCGCGCTCTGAAGCTGGGCGGCACCGCTGGGCCCCGGGCCGCCAGCGCCCCGCTCCGCGAGCCAACAGCGCCCTCTGGTGGACGCTGACGCGCTCGCCCCAGTGGCTCCCGAGGTTCTCACCGCCTCCGCTGTCTCGGCTCCCTGCGGTGTCCGGCTCAGCCCCGGACCAAGCCTGGGGGAAGCGACCCTTCTACGTCCTGCCTGGTCTTGCTTCTCTGTCGTCGGCTACTGGGTCCCTCACGTCGCCCCACCCCGGCCGGCGCCGGATGGAGAGGCGAAGAGAGCCTTGGGTCTAAAAAGGGGTCTGGCGAGTCCGCCTGCCATCCCGGTTTAGCGGGCGACGAAGGGTCGCAGGGTCGGGGTCAGGCGGCAGCCCCTCTCTTGTCCGCCCCAAGAGACTTCTAGGCCAAGGTTGGAAGAGGCGGCCGTTAGGCCCGGAGCCAGGAGAACAGAAACCCACAAGAACAGAACAGAAAGCAACTGGGAGGGAGGCGAGTGCGAGGGGAGCCACAGTCCCAGGAGAATTCCTAAGGCCCTGGAGCAGAAAAGGCAGCAGACCTGGGGAAGAAGGGGACAGGCGTGGAGGGGGTTGGTCATGAGGCCGTTTGACCCAGGGTCAGAGTGCAGCGACGGTGGAAAGGTGGCTCACTGTCCAGTCTAATTCAAGCTGTGCGACTTAGGTTACCTGCGCTCTGGAAGCTTCATTGGTTCTTAAGTGGATATTAGAAGAGGCCACGACTGCTCTGTGGATGAACGGACTAATACCCGTTCACAGTCTATGAAAGTGTCCTGCACATAGTACATGGCCACTAGGACAACAGCGAGTTAGGAGGATAAGCCAAGAGGAAGACGACACGGCATGGGACCACCGCCGTTATCCACATGCCTCTCGCAGGCGGAGGACAAATGCAGTCAGTCACTGGCTGTATGCCAAAACTGTGCCCCCCAACTTCTTTTTTAAGCAACTTGGCTTCTCAAAGTGAAGAATTCTGTTCTTATCGCTGCATTAGAGCCACAGGCCATCTATTTGACAGTTAAATCCAAGGTGGGTTCAGGAAAAATAGAGATAAAGGATTTGTGGTCTAGTTATGAAAGAAGCTAGAATTTGAAGATAAAGGTATTCTAAGGGCCTTCAGACAGACCACAGGGACCACCCCTGCATTTTCCCAAATGCAGGTCAGCTCCTGAAGCCGAGGTGAGGGTTGTGGAAAGTGGCCATATAACCCCACTGCAGGCATCGCCTCCAGGATGGGAGGTGCTGCGCATGGGAGCAGGTCAGAGCCTGCTCAGAGGCTGCTTCTCTTCATCCCAGCACATAGCTGGGCTTGCTTTTCTGAAAAACACAGAAACCATCAGCTGGGTTTGCCCCCAAACCTGACAACAGCTTAGGAAGGAAGAAAGAATGTTGTTCCTCCATCCCATCAGGTACCATGGAAGCAGGTTGCTGGGCTCAGGCCTCCACCTGTCTCCTGGCGGCACCACCCAGCCCAGCTTCCCAGGGGCTTTGCTCTGTGGATCACCTCTCACTTCTCTTCTCCATCCTCGTTCCCTCTACCACTTATTTTCCTTCAGTAAGTCTCAGCCCTTTAAAAAATAAAAAATTGTAACCCTTCCTCACCTCACATTTCTGCCCAACTATCACCTAACCCTCTTCTCTCTCTCCCTTGTTAAGTGTTTTTTATTTTCGGTCTCCATTTTCTTACTACCCACTCCCTCCTCAGCCCACATCATTGGGCTCATTGGAACGTCTCTCATTTCCATGCCGCTAAAACTCATTTTTGTGGTCTGTACCTTATTTGACCACTTTCTTTGCAGCAAATGATGCTGTCTCCCTCTTGCCTTGAAATGCTCCCTTCTAGTTTTTTTCTTTTTTTTTTCTTTTTCTTTTTTCTTTTTTTTTTTTTTTTTTTTTTTTGAGACAGAGTCTTGCTCTGTTGCCCAGGCTGGAGTGCAATGGCACCATCTCAGCTCATTGCAACCTCCACCTCCTGGGTTCAAGCGATTCTCCTGCCTCAGCCTCCCAAGTAGCTGAGACTACAGACGAGTGCCATCATGCCCAGCTAATTTTTGTATTTTTAGTAGAGATGGGGTTTCACCATGTTAGCCAGGATGGTCTCAATCTCCTGACCTCGTGATCCAACCAACTCGGCCTCCCAAAGTGCTGGGATTACAAGAGTGAGTCACCTGCCCAGCCCTTCTCCTAGTTTCAAGGACATCTAAACTCTCCAAGTTTTCTTCCTACTTGCTTGGCGTCTCTTTGCCAGTTTCTTTTATTCTCCTCTTCCCCTGCCCATCTTTTAAATGCATCATTATGTTATAGTTACACTGCAGAATTAGTTATGTTATATTTACATATAACACAACTAGTGTTATGTAATATGTAAATTATGTTATATGTAAGTTATGTTATATGTACATATATGTTATATATTAGTTATGTTATAGTTACACTGTTAAGACAATAATGTAAAAGTTATCTTGATGAATCATCAGGCAAGTGACCATAAGGTGCTGTGACTTTGAAGGAAGGAAAGATAGATCACTGAGGCCTAAAGTGGTAAGGAAAGTCCCTGTGGAAGAAGAGAGGTGGAAAATGGGCATGGACAAGGTGCTAGAAGTTCAGAGGTAGAGAAAAAGAATGGACATTCCTGGTGGAGGAACTCCCTACTAAGTACACAGAGAGGTGAACCAAAAGATTTAATCCAATGACAATTCAACATCTCTTTGGGGCTAGCACTTTGCTAGACATGGCACAAAATTGAAAAGAAAGATGTGAGGCCCTTGTTTAAATTTTAGTTACTATTCCCATGAAATGATTAAATAGCACTATAAGGTAGCATTTGGTAGAGATAAAGACAGTAGAAAGAAGGCAGAGATCACATGGGCTTCCTGGAAGTGGCAAAACCCGTGGGCTATCATGATCTGTATGAATTAGCATAAGCTGACTGCTCTAACACTTAGATCCCCAAATGCATAAAAGTTCAAACACAATAGTCATTTATTTCATGCTCATGTACCAGTATTGGGTAGGTCAACAAATCCAAGGGGTGGCCCTGTCCTCAGGCTTCCAGAGTCACCCTGAAGGTTGTCACCAGTGGAGCCATCCAGAAAGAGAATAGATTACTGGGGAGCAAGTCTGGGAGGGTGTTATGGGCCAGGTCACTCCCATCCCATTGGCTAGGACTTAGTCACATGGTCACATATAATTGCCAGGGAGGCTGGGAAGCACAGCCCTGTAGTGTGCCCAGGAAGAAGAGAGCCTGGTTTCTTGGTGGGCAGTGAGCAACGTCTCCCACTGGGCCCTTTCGTCCTTTGCTGGAGATAAGGATGATCTGTTTGGGTTAACCCTCAGAGCAGAATTGAACCCCTCTCCATTTCCCTCTCCCTTTCCCCAATTTATTCCTTATTGAAAAAGCTATGAGGACTCTGTGGTGCAAGTGAAAGAGACACAGGTGCAGGTGTGGGCCAAGATAAGGACAATGAGGTGTGATGAAGAGGAGGCCATGCACTGGGCTAGGTGTGTCTAGAGAGAACATTCTCTTCCAGATTCTCTCCCTCTGCCCATTAAAATGCCAAGTTGCCCGCATCTCTGGCATGGTGGGAGCCATCCCCAACTCTTTCCTGGGGGGTGGGAGGAGGTCCATTTCCAACCCACAAATGAAACATGGTTAAGGTCCTCTGTGCAGGTTACCTTAGAGTTGCAGTGAAGGCTGATGGGCAAGTCACCTGGCGCAGGCCTCAGATGTAATGATGATCTGTACTTTGAACTTTTTAGGGAGCTTTTATATTCGTCCCTCTTTCTCCCCTCTTCTCAACGACAGTGCAGGGCAAGTATTATTCCCATTTTACAGACGGGACTACTAGAACTCAGAGAAAGTAAAGGACTCAAGTTCATCAGATCCCAGAGGAGAGCCTGGTTCTCCAGAACCCTAGACAAGGCTTCCCTCCCATGACCAATCTTGCCCACTTTATGTGTGAAATGAGCTGGTGAGTGTGTTTTATAATTCCCTGGAATCTGAGTCTCCAAAGAAGCCCCTACACCCCGCCAGGCAAAGGCTTCTGCTCCAGCTGGCCGGCTGCACAGGGACACGGGCTCAGACATCAGGGCCTCCATCCACTCTTAGCTGCTGACTTGGCCTGGGGGCTGGGAGCTGGGGAGGTAAAGAGGAGAGTGCATTGGCATCAGGATTCAACAGGCAAGGCACTGTGCTGCACACAGGGCAACAAAGCCCTCACTACTCCCTAAGGGGCCTTACAGCCCCTTGGACACTTTGCTGAATGCTTTCTGAGGGGCACAAACTTTACCCCACCTTTGGGTTAGGGTAGATGTCGCTGAAGTTTTTACCTCACTGAAGGATTTCCTATTTATGGTTAGTCTTTTCCCTGCATCTGTCTCCCTCTGCCTCTCCCCGTCTTCCCTTTCTCTGAGCCTGTTAGACCTCAGGGTTAACTTCTGACAAAGGAAGCTTTTCTGGCTTATATTGTTCTTGCAAATGCAAATATAAGCTAACCAGGAATGAAGGCCAGGGACCTCAAAGCAGGTTGATGTTCTTCCTGGAGCGTGAGAACCAAGTATGGAAGCCTTCTCCTAGGGCCTGAGATGTCCCAGGGAGCTTGAAGAAAAGGTGATAGCCCTGCCGAGGAAAGGCTCCTGTTAACCTCTAGGGTGTGGCAGCTCAAGGCTCTGCACTTTGGGACCATCCCAGGTGCCTCATGATCTAGGAAAGGAAGGAAAAAAGGATGCTGTCCTCACTCCCTGAAAACCACACCAGCTCTTCTTCCTTGCCTGCATCCTGTCCCTATTATTCCCTCTCCCAGGACTCTCTGGCCCATCCTGTGGGCCTCACCTTAGAAGGCATTTCTTCTAAGTGACTCTCCTGATCTCTCATCAGCCCACACTACATTTTATTGTCATCACTGTTCTACTTGCTTGTTTCCCAAAAAGCAGAATTGCAGTGGTGCTTGTAAGGCTTAAGCTTTAGGGCCCTTCATTTGTTGTGCTCCCTCCAAGCCCCAGTTTCTAATTTGGTGTTCTTTTTTCCTAAAGAGGGCTCTCCAAATTGCTTAAGCTTCAGGTCCCATGAAACCCAGGTTCACTCGTGGTCTTTCCCACTACTGTGCAAACTTCCTGAATCAGGGACTGTGCGTCAGGTTCCATGGAGTATTTTTAGGGTCTAGAGGTCTTGCTAGGCTCCAGTAAACATTTGTTAAATAAAAGAGAAAGGAAGAAAGAATTCTTAGCCAGTGCTTAGTTGCCTGGTGGTTCTCATGAAGACTCCCCAGCACGGTCACCTGGGCAATCTGGATGGCTCGCATGGGGTTCCCTTCCCTGCAGCACAGTGTAGTGTGCAGAAGGAGTCCATCTCGGAAGCTCTAGGATCTTAGGAAAATCACCTGCCTCTCAATGGGGGTCTCCATTTATCCAAATGCAATAGGGGGTTGTAACCACTAATTACCAGTAAATACAGTACAGTACCTGGCACAACTGCTTCTCAGGAAATAATAGT
This sequence comes from Rhinopithecus roxellana, assembly GCF_007565055.1. Taxonomy (NCBI): domain Eukaryota; kingdom Metazoa; phylum Chordata; class Mammalia; order Primates; family Cercopithecidae; genus Rhinopithecus; species Rhinopithecus roxellana. The sequence continues at coordinate 102,256,830 of NC_044565.1, forward strand.
TTACGTTATATACACTGTCCCTATGGTACATTTCATCCTTAATTCTTTTAGCTCTAGGACCTACAGCTTCCCCTTTCCTCCAAGGTGGTTCCTGGATAGTGGGGTTTTGGTGTGAAGAGTCAGGGCACACAAAGGGATTTGCTCTGTGCCAAGCGTCCCACTAAGTTTGGCTCCAGGACCACATCTGGGTATCCCCCTATACACTGCTCCTTCCTACAGTGAGATATAGAACTGCATGGAAAGAGTCAAAGAACTTGAATGATAATATAAATGAAATATAGGGAAACAATGTGGTTAAGTGCCTTTCCCTTTGCAGCTATGCTTTTCCAGCCATTTGATCCTGGAACCCTAAGGTTCAGTGTGGTAAATGAGTAGTTATTTTTCTCTGTTTCCACAGAGAAGAAAGTGAGACCAAAATGACCTTGAGCCACATGCCTGAAGTGCCAGGGTTGGCAAGTGGCAGATCCAGAGCCGCGGCCTAGGTCCATGTTCTTATCACCCTGGACGTGGCCCTCGTCCCCTGTCCTTCAGTGAAGGATTGATGCAAACATTGCTCAGTTCCTGCCCCGATTCACTCATCCCGTGAGAACCAGCATGTGCATGCCAGATCTGACCCTGCTGCCACAACATTTAGCATGTCATTGTGGTTTTCCTCTAACAAGAACTGAGAAGTGGTCAGTGTTTTTCTTGTTTTTTTTCTGGTAACATCCATACATTCATGTTTGCAGGTGCCAGGGCTTGAAAATTCAACAGCAAAGTGGGAAAGATATGCAGTAGGAGGGCAGAGTGTGAGGAGCATTTTACAACTTATTACAAGTTTTGCTATTCATTTCTTAAAATAGTAGTAGTAGTAACCACAATGATAAAAGCTAACAACTATTGGTTGAGAATTATGTGCCAGAAATTAATATTTAACTTTTTTTTTTTTTTTTTGAGACAGAGTTTCACTGTTTTTGCCCTGGCTGGAGTGCAGTGGTGAGGTCTCAGCTCACTGCAACCTCTGCCTCCCGGGTTCAAGTGATTCTCCTGTCTTAGCCTCCTGAGTAGCTGGGATTACAGGTGCACTCCGCTACACCCAGTGAATTTTTGTATTTTTAGTAGAGACAGGGTTTCACCATGTTGGCCAAGCTGGTCTCAAACTCCTGACCTCAGGTGATCCATCTGCCTTGGCCTCCCAAAGTGCTGGGATTACAGGCGTGAGCCACCACACCCAGCCTTAACAATTTTTTTTTTTTTTTTTTTTTTGAAACAGAGTCTCATTCTGTCACCCAGACTGGAGGGCAGTGGTGCAATCACAGCTCACTGCAATCTTGACCTCCCATGTTTAAGTGATCCTTCCACTTCAGCCTCTTGAGTAGCTGGAACCAACACCACCATGCCTGGTTAATTAAAAAAATAAATAAAATACTTTTTTTTTTTTTTTTTGGTAGAGACAGGCTCTCACTATGTTTCCCAGGCTGATCTTGAACTCCTGGGCTCAAGCTATCATCCCACCTTGGCCTCTCAAGATGCCGGGATCACAGGTGCAAGCCACTGCACCTGGCCTCCCGGGTTCAATCGATTCCCCTGCCCCAGCCTCCAGAGTAGCTGGGATTACATGCGCCACCATGCCTGGCTACTTTTGTATTTTTTAGTAGAGACGGGATTTCTCCATGTTGGTCAAGCTGGTCTCAAACTCCCGACCTCAAGTGATCCGCCCGCCTCGGCCTCCCAAAGTGCTAGGATTACAGGCATGAGCCACTGCTCCTGGCTGAAACTCCCCTTTTTGTAACCATCAGATCTTGTGAGACTTATTCACTATAATGAGAACAGCATGGGAAAGACCTGCCCCCATGATTCAATTGCCTCCCACTGGGTCCATCCCACAACACATGGGAATCCAAAATGAGATTCAGTGGGGACACAGCCAAACCGTATCACTTTTATATGCATATGAACTTATTTATACATATAGCATTTATATTTCTTTTGTTTTAATTTGCACATGATTCTGTTTTGTCTTCCACAGAAACTCTGAACTTAGATATTCCCTAAAGAAAAATAGACACTAATAGACTTGCCAGAATGGGCCTGGGTCAGGGACAGGGATGAGAAATATTTCCAGAAAGAAAATCTACTCCTGTAGTTGCTTGTTACCTCTTTTGACCTTGATTAAGTTACTTTCACTCTTTGGCTGAAGTTTCTCCAACTGTAAAATAAGGAGCCTGTCCCAGTTCCAAACTTTGTTTTTCTCTTTTTTCTTTTTGTTACCAAAGGCATCCAAAGATGAACAGATTTTACATCATCTTTTTCTTTTATTTACAAAGAGTAAAATTAATTTTTGTGTGTGTACAGTTCTCTGAACTTTAATATATATAGATCTGTGCAAGCACCAATCAATACCAGAATAATTTCATCACCTCTTCCCCAAATTCTCTCATGTTACCAGTTTGTAGTGAAACTCTGTCTCCAACACCTAACCTCTGGCAACCACTGATTAGTTCATTATCTCTGTAGTATTACCTTTTCCAGAATATCTTATAAATGGAATTGTACCATAGGTAACCTTTGAGACTTGTTTCTTTCAGAAACCTTTGAGACTGTAAACTTAGCAAAATGTCTTTGAGCTTCGTCCATGTCATTGATCATATCAATACTTTGTTCCTTTTTATTGCTGAGTATGATTCATTGAAAGAATGCATTACAATTTACTTCGCCATTCTCTCATTGAGGGGCATTTAATGCATTTCCAGTTTTGGGTGATTATGAATAAAGCTGCTATAGACATTTATGTACAAATTTTTCTGTGAGCATCAAGTTTTCATTTCTCTAGGTCAAATATCTAGGAGTGGGATGGCAGGGTTATATTGTAAGTACATGTTAAACTTTATAAGAATCTGCCAAACAGATTTCAGAGTGTCTGCCATTTTGCATTTCCATCAGCAATGTGGGAGAGTTTCTTCCAGCTGCTCTGCTTCCTCACTAGTACTTGGTACTCTCATTTGGTGTTGGTGGTGAGGGCGGTGTTTTAATTACAGTCAGTCTAATAGGTGTAGAATAGTACCTTATTGTGGTCTGAATTTTCATTTCCCTAACGGCTAATGATTTTGAGCAACTTTTCATATCTTTATCTGCCATCTGCATAACTTCTTTGTTGAAATGTTCATTCACAAATTTTGCCTATTTTTAAAATTGTATTGTTGTTTTCTTACTATTGAGTTTTGAAAGTTATTTACATATTCTGGATACAAATCCTGTGTTGGATATACAATTTGCTAATATTTGATTCCAGTTTATAGCTTGTTCTTTTAATTCTTAAATATTTAACAATGTTTTTAGCAGAAAAAATTTAATTTTGATTAAGTCTATTTTCTTTTGCTTTTATGAATTGGATTTTGATGTCATATCTAAGCATTATCAAAAACATATGTTTTAAAATATGTTATAGTTTCTGGTTTTGCATTTAGATCTATGATCCATTTGAGGTGAATTTATACTCTAATATATAACTTAAGGTTCATTTTTTTGCATATGGATGTTCAGTTGTTCCATTTGTTGAAAAGATTATCCTTTTTCCATTGAATTGCCTTAATACCTTTTTCAAAAATTGTCAATTTTGTACTTTAAAATGGTTAAAATGATGTATTTTATGTCAATTTTATCTCAATAAAAAAATCTATCTTCAAAAATCAATTGATCATATTTCTGTGGAACTATTCCTGGATTGCCTATTTTGTTCCATTGATCAGTGTATGTATAGTTTCATCAATACCACATTGTCTTAAAATTATTATACTTTGCTTTAGACTAAGTTTTAAAATTGGTTAGGGAGGGTGAGCTAACTCCATTCTTCTTTTTCAAATTGTTTTGCTTATTACATGTCCTTTGCCTTTTCATATATATTTTGGAATCAGCTTGCTTATGTTTTAAAAAATCCTGCTAATATTTTGATTGTTATTCATCAAGTCTGTAAAATCATTTTGGATCTTATATGGTTCCCAGACAATATACATGCTATCCAGCTAAATTTCATTTTCAGATAAACAACGAATATTTTTTAGCATAATTATGTCCAAAACATTTCATGAGACATAATTATACCAAAAAACTATTTGTCATGAATGTATGTTGAAATTTGTCAAATGCTTTTTCTGTATCTTTTGGTACAAACATTTTTTTCTTGAGACATTAATATGGTGGATTACATTGACTGATTTTAAAATGTTGAACCAGCCTTGCCTTCCAAGAATAAATTCCACTTGATTGTGACATATTATTGTTTTTATATATTGCTGTATTTGACTTGCTAATTTTTCTTTCTTTCTTTCTTCTTTTTTTTTTTGAGACAGAGTCTTGCTCTGTCGCCCAGGCTGGAGTGCAGTGGCCAGAACTCAGCTCACTGCAAGCTCCGCCTCCCGGGTTCACGCCATTCTCCTGCCTCAGCCTCCCGAATAGCTGGGACTATAGGCGCCCGCCACCTCGCCCGGCTAGTTTTTTTTTTTTTGTATTTTTTAGTAGAGACGGGGTTTCACCGTGTTAGCCAGGATGGTCTCGATCTCCTGACCTCGTGATCCGCCCGTCTCCGCCTCCCAAAGTGCTGGGATTACAGGCTTGAGCCACTGCGCCCGGCACTTTTTCTTTTTTTTAAGACAGGATCTTACTCTGTTCATCTAGGCTAGAGTCCAGTGGCGTGATCATGGCTCATTGCAGCCTTGAACTCCCAGGCTTAGGTGATCCTGCTACCTCAGCCTCCTGGGTAGCTAGGACTACAGGTGTGCACCACCAGGCCCAGCTAATTTTTTGTAGAGACCATGTTTCGCCGTGTTCCCCAGCTCTCTAACTCCTGAGCTCAAGTGATCCATCCACCTTGGCCTCCCAAAGTGCTGGGATTTCAGGTATGAGCCACTGTGCCTGGCCAGATTTGCTATATTGTTAAAAGAATTTTTTGCATCTATACTCGTGACAGATTATCAGTCTATAGTTTTCTCTCTATTCCTATTTTCTCATTTAAGCATTTAGTGCTAAAACTTTCCCTCTAAGCATTGCTTTAGCTACATAATTTTCATTTAGTTCAAAATACTTTATAATTTCCCTTGATATTTCCTCTTTGATCTATAGATTTTTAATAAGCATTATTTAGATGTTTAAGTTTTGTGGGATTTTTCAGATGTCTTTCTGTTGTTGAGCTCTACTTTAATTCCGTTTGGTATTATTTGGGAAACCTGGTATTATTTCAGTTATCTTAAATATATATTAAACACATCTCCCTTCCTGGTCTTCTGATGGAAATCTAGGGCTTTAGTCTCTTTGCTCTCCCTTCTGTTCCCTACAACTGAGTCTACCTCTGGGGAAAAGCAGCAGGAGGATACATAGACAAAAAAGCACCTGGGATTCACTCTATATTTTTAGGATCACAGTTCCAATGATTAGAGAGCAGCATTCCTCTCTCTGTGGGTTTTAGGTGTCTGTTGGCAGCCACTGCCATCACATGATTGTAATTTTGTGTCTGGGGATCACCTGGGGCTGAGATAGGAAAGAAAGTTAAAATGAGGGAGAAGATTCCCCCCAAATATCTGTATCCCACAGGAGCCCTCTTCCTGCTCTTTAGGCCAGAAAGAAAAGCTTTTCTCAGGACCCACAGTTCTTGGTCTTTGTTTGAGTCCAGGCTGGGAGACATGGAAGAGAAAAAAATAAAAATTGCCACCAACTCATTAGTACTTCAAGTTTTGGTTTCTTTCCCTTGTATGTCTGTTATCATTTACTTTTCAGCGCCTTTGGATGGCTTCTCTAAGCATTATGTTTAGGTTCTTAGCTGCTTACTCCATCTTCCAGAACTGGATGCCCTCAGCCTATGCAGATTTAATTTTTAACAACTTTTTTACATGTACTATTGTATACGTACTATTTATTTTACATGCAAAATAAAAATTAAAACGACATTTTAAAAGAATGAGAAAAACTTTCACTTCCAAATAAAATAGACTAACAGAGACAGGGTTTACTCTCTCATCTGAAACAAACATAAAAAAGGCAAAATATGTGAAACGATGATTTTCCTAGATGCTAATGTCAGGCAACAGTGAAGAGATGGAAAACAAGGTGAGTCATGTGACTCAGCTTAATGCACTGAGAGGGTTTCTAGGTTATCATGCAGTCAGGAGGACTCCAGGCAGAGCCTGGGAGATTGCTGAGCTGAGGAGATGGAGCTGACAGTCTGGGGGAAACCACAATGCCAGCGCCTTCATGACAGCGCTAGAGAGGTGAGAAGTGCATATGTGAAGAGGGTTCCCTCAAGTATTCATCTGCGTACTGATTAGTGCATGGCATGGGGGGTTGTTGCGGGGACTACCTGAAGCCTGGGAAAGAACTACAGGATAGGATTAGAGAGAATAGTGTCTGCTGCTCCCACAGGGCCAAGAATAGTGTCTCTTTCCACCAGCCAGAATAGGAAATTTCAGGATTCACAGGACATTGATTAGAATATTTAGAAAGGTTTTGCATTCATGGTGGGGAATAATCAGCTCTAGACTGAGCACTGATCTAGCTCTACCTAACAATTTAAAAAACTAGACCTAAAAGGACCAAACTATTTCCAAGTAACTTAACCGTGACCCAGAATAAGGCTCATGAATATTCAAGGGAATACAAAAATGTCCATTTGCATTGCAAGTTAAAATTCACAATGTCAGCATCCAACCAAAAATTACCAGTATACAAAGAAGCAAGAAAATATGTCCCATAATGAGGAGAAAGATCAATCAATTGAAACTGACCTAGAAAGGGCACAGATGTTAGAATTAGCAGACAAGGGCATTAAAAGTTATTAAAACTGAATTATAAGTGTTCAAAAGGCTAAATAGAGACAAAACATATTTAAAAGACGTAAGTAAAAAATCTAGAGATATTCACTACAATATCTGAGAAGAAAAACACATTGGATGAGATTAATGGCATAGACATTACAGAAGAAAAGATTCAGTGAATTTGAATACGGCAATAGAAATGATCCAAAATGAAACACAGAGAGAAAAAAAGATTCCAATAAAAAGGTTATCAGTGAGCTGTGGAACAACTTAAGCATCCTAACATACAAGTAATTGGAGTCCTGGAAGGAGAGGAGAGAGTGGGAAGGATCAGACAAATATTCAAATCCAAACCTTCCTCTTTTTGTTTAAAAAATGTTTAAATGTTTAATATGCAATTAATTGTTTTTATTTTTAAAAAACATAATTTCAACTTTTATTTTAGATTCAGGGAATACATGTGCAGGTCTGTTGTGTGGATATGTTGCATTATGTTAAGGTTTGGGGCATGATTGATCCCATCACCTAGGTAGTGAGCATAGCACCCAATAGTCAGTTTTTCAATCCTTGCTCTGCTCTAGTAGTTCCCAGTATCTATTGAATGCAACTAATCTAAACGTTAAAAATTACTGCAGGCCAGACGTGGCTGGTAGGTTGCCAGCCAGTTGCAGGTCTCTGGTATAACGGTATGAGTAAGACAAGATACATCTCATGGTAGTACAACTGCATAATGAAGCAATAGTTTTTCTCCCAATGCTCCAGTGCCCAAACCTATACTCTTATCAGTGCTTTTCAGTGGGCAAGATGCCCAGAGCCTTACTTTGTGCTTTGATGAAACCTGAGGTAGGCTTGAAAGACAAGAGTATTAACAAGATAAGAATAATCTAAGGCAATATCTCATAGGATAAAACTGGTAGAGTATCAGATGCACATATAAGCCCCATGAGTGTCATGCCAGTGGGAGGTGGGTTCCTGGCTAACTCAAAGGCAGGGGCTGCCCCAAGAAAACTGCTGCTTTGACATTTCCTCTGGAGGGAAAATGTTCAGCCTTTACTTGCAGGTCACAGGATCAGAATCAGGCTGAGCTAGATATGGCTAATCTCCCTATATAGTCCCCAGGCTGATTTAAATCCGGTATCTTGACCCTTTTTCTTCTAAATTTTTGCAAACCCATCATCAGGTGATATTTGAATAGGCAAACATTTTTCTAAGGAGACATTCTGAGGTTTGAAAAGAACTTTCTTCCTGGTCCTTTAAAATCTCGGTTTTATATGTTTGTTTGTTAGAGATTGGGGTCTCACTCTGTTGCCCAGACTGGAGTGCAGTGGCACGATCATAGCTTACTGTCGCCTCAAACTCCTGAGCTCAAGCCATCCTTCCACCTCGGCCTTCCAAAGTGCTGGGATTACAGGCATGAGCCACTATGCCTGGCCTAAAACCTCAGGAGTTTAAAAATACTGGGTGGACATCCTTGGCTATTTCTCTGATGATTAAGTAGGTGTCTTTTGAAAGAATGTTGAAAAATGCCTTCTCCCACAGATTCTTGCATTTCAGAAGTATCAGGATTGCACATCAAATGTCTAATTTTGTTATGCCTTTCAGCCAAGTGCTCCCAACAAAGTATGTTCTATGTGGTGGAGCACCCTACATAGCAGGATTAACCCAATGGCCGGTGGGAAAGGAAATAACTTACATGGAGTGCAGACACTGGTGATTGCTTTCCAAAAACCCCTCACCAATCTCTACTTCCCTGTTTTGTTCTATTATTGATGGGAAGTTATATGTTTCTCAGAGTCTGGGTCCTCCCTCCTTCCTCAGCTGCTGGAGTGAATTCCTGGTCAGTCTAAGACTCTAAGCCAGTCATAGGAAGTATAATGCATCCCCCTTGCCTAAGAGTAGTTTAGGAATGAGCATATGATACAAAACTATACAGTGAGAAGTGAAACTTGGAGAGTTTTCTGGAGAGAGCTTTCCAGGAAAAGTTTTCTCACTGATGAGAAGAAAATGATAAAAAGAAACAATTCCTTGTTAGTACCTAAAATGGCACTATTGGTGATTATTTTTCCTTTTGAATTAATAATTGCCCTTTTCTTTTAGGTTAATGTGATATTTGTAGTACAAATATCCCTGGGAAGAGTGATACATGGACTTACATTGCCTGAATTAGTTGGTCAGCTCCCTAACAGGGGTTAGGCCAAGTGTGGTGGCTGACACCTATAATCCCAGAACTTTGGAAGGCTGAGGCAGGAGGCTCGCTTGAGGCCAGGAGTTTGAGATCAGCCTGGGCAACATAGTGAGACCCTGCCTCTACAAAAAAAATAAAAAGATTAGTCAGGCATGGTTGTGTGTAGCTGTAGTCCCAGCTACTCGGGAGGCTGGGGTGGGAGGATAGTTTGAGCCCAGAAGGTTGAGGCTGTAGTAAGCTGTGATTGTACCACTGCACTCCAGCCTGGGCAACAAAGCAAGATCCTGTCTCAAAAAAATAAATAAAGAAAGGATAAAAAGGTTTAGGTGGTATAGTGGCTTGCATAGTGCCTCCAAAAAGATATGTCCACGTCTTAATCTCTGGAACCTAATCCTTGGAACTGTGACTATTATTTGGAAAAAGAATCTTTACAAATACCATTAAGTTAAAGATCTTGAGATGAAGAAATCATCCCAGATTATCCAGGTAGGCCCTAAATTGAATGGCAAGTATCCTTATAAGAGTGAAATAGAGATTGACACAGACACAGAAGAGAAAGTGACTTGAAGACAGAGGCAGAGAGTGGAGTGATGAGGCCACAAGCCACAGAAGCTAGAGAATGCAGACAGCCACCAGAAGCTGGAAGAGGCAAGGAAGGATTCTCCCCTGCAGCCTCTGGAAGGAGGAAGGCCCAGCTGACACCTTGACTTTGGACTTCTGGGCTCTAGAATTGTGAGAGAACAAATTTCTGTTTCTTGAAACCTCCCATTGTGTGTTAATTTGTTGCAGCAGCCTTGGGAAGCTAATTCAGAGGGCATGGGCTTGCTGAGGGCTTAAAAGAAAGATCCTAAAAGGGGAGTCTGGGAGTCAGAAAGAGGAGCTCGTGGACTCTCCAAGTTTGCTGATGGCCAGCCTTTCTTTAGCATCCCAACTTTGACTCTAAGTGGGCCAGTTAGCCTGTGCCTTGCTCCATAGCTAAAGACAAATTCATAAGTTCTCCTCACCACACATTTTATCCTGATCCTAGCTAGAGATGGTGCTCCACACCTTGGTCAATAGTGTTTCAAATGCATGCCCTTGGACACACGAAAGCCAGATAAACAGTACAGTGGATTGTTCAGTACAAACATTTCTCCTTCCTGGGAGTAAAACTCAGGAATGTCTATGAGCTTTTAGGCTTCCATAAGAATGGGACATTTGGTAGATTCACTCCTCTAGGTGAATCTGCTCAGGTAACTGACATAGTTGAAGATTCTGGCAGAGCTAGGAGTAGAAGGTGGAAGCAAAGGAAATAATATGTGTTGTGCAAGTATCATGACCCTGGACCCATGTTAGATGTTTTACATACACAATCTCATCCAGTCCTCATAAGAATCTCATGAAGTAAGTAGTCGCAGTGTTCTGTCTTATACATGTGAAAACTGGCCCCAGAAGGATATAATGTGCCTATATTCACACTTCTTGTAAGTGATGGAAATAGGATTCCAGGTGCTCTATTTAGTTCCAAAGCCCATGTTTTTCACACTAGGAATTTCTGCCTCATTAGAAAAGGTTTAAGGTTGAAGGCAAAGGATGAATGAGGGAAACTTTGGGTTCACGCTTCTCCATTGTTCTTTCCCCCTAGACAGCAGAAAAATATCTTCAGAGTCCCTGGAAAGGAGGAACCAACTCTGATGAAATAAGTCCGGACTGATTGTTTAAGAAAGAAATACCACTCTGTGTATGAAATGACACAGAGCTTTCACATGGCTCGCTGGAGACCTGAGCTCCTGGGTTACGTTGGTACCACTGATCACTCAGAGATGAAAAGATAACAACAGTATTTCCCTATCTCAGGTTTTCGGACTTGTTTCTACCCAGGCCTGGTGACCAGTGCTGGTGTGAGCCAAAAGTTTTATTTGAAAAAGGAGGCTGCACTATTTACTTTTCCTATTCTAGTTCCCCGTTCCCCCAATCCACCCTCCCTCAGCCTGTAGGACACATTATCCTGGAAAAGGTATACTCACCCTGTTTGAACTGGGCCATTAGCTTTCAGGGGTGGCATAACTAGGAACAAAGCCAGAGTCTCCCTTTTCCTCCAAATATTTGTAAGAAATTACCCAGTGAGCAGAAGCTAAGCTTTTAAGAGAAAAAGGTTCAGCTTACCACAGGGAATATAAAGCATTAAACACCCACTTTCCTGGTTATTATCACCAATTTTTCTGTTGCACCCACACAGTTTCAGAAAATCACGCTTCCTTCTCACTGCCCCTTATCTTCCTTAGAAGATAACTGGTTGGTTTTTTTTCCAGTAAAGGAAACTGTCTAAGTGTCTGATTTTCAAATCAAGCAACCACACACTTATTCCTTCAATTAACAAGTTTGGTTCAGAAAAGGCAGGTGGAAGGCTGTCTCTGGAAAGGCATTCTGGAAACACAGATTGAGACTAGTCTCTCCTTCACTGGTTTGTTTGCTCTAATTAGCCTTAAAGTTTCCCAAAGACTCTTCTGGTCATTTTCCAAGCAAGATCTATTCACCTGAAGTTCAGGTTTCCTGTGACATTTCTCTTAGAACATGAACAGGATCCAGGCACCAAGTCCCTGCCTAACTAGTTAGTTACCAGCTGTGTGATTCCAAGTGAATCACTTAATGGCTCTGAGTCTCAGTGTCCTCTTCGGTACAAAAGAGGCAAGTCATCCCTGCCACCTACTCACAGTGCTGGTCTCAAATCAGAGAAGGTATGTGAAAACACATAGAAAATGTTAGAGGTTGGTGAAGATGTAAAATAACATAATTGTGAAAATTCTCGCCCCACAAGGTGGGTGGGTAAGCTGTCACCCTATTGTTCAGCCTTCAGCACTGGGCAGAGATCCTGAACTCCAATACCTTGTAGTTTCATGCAGAAGGAACATCTCTTTATATTCATTTAAGCTAAGAGCTTAGCTGTGATCCACTCTGAATTGCAGACAGAGTATCCTAAAATAGAATCCCAAACCATGAGATTCCTAAGGAGACATCTTTTCTTCCCATGTAGGGACCTCTGCAGCAACACTTCTTTTTATTATTATTATTATACTTTATGTTCTAGGGTACATGTGCACAACGTGCAGATTTGTTACATATGTATACATGTACCATGTTGGTGTGCTGCACCCATTAACTTGTCATTTACATTAGGTATATCTCCTAATGCTATCCCTCCCCCCTCCCCCCACTCCATGACAGGCCCCAGTGTGTGATGTTCCCCTTCCTGTGTCCAAGTGATCTCATTGTTCAGTTCCCACCTATGAGTGAGAACATGTGGTGTTTGGTTTTCTGTCCTAGCGATAGTTTGCTGAGAATGATGGTTTCCAGCTGCATCCACATCCCTACAAAGGACATGAACTCATCCTTTTTTATGGCTGTGTAGTATTCCATGTTGTATATGTGCCTCATTTTCTTAATCCAGTCTGTCATTGATGGACATGTGGGTTGGTTCCAAGTCTCTGCTATTGTGAATAGTCTGCAACAGCATTTCAGACAGCACCATCACGCCTCAGCTGAGACCCTTCTGCTAAGTCTCCTTCTGGGTCCCTTTCTCACATGGGTCAGTTACAACTGTTAGAAAGTGATTTCTAAATAAGAACTCAAAGCTACTTTCACCATTATTTTGCCTCCTGGAATCACATAGAGAAAGTTTGCCCACTTCCTCATAGGCTGGAAGATACTTGTACACAGCCATCAGGTCCTCATTAGACCTACCCTACTTACCACCTCAAGTGTATTCCACATGTGACAGGACTTCAAACCTAGTGCCCTCCTGGCTGTCCCTCTTGGGACATACTTAGGCTTGTCAGTGTCTCTTCAAGTGTGCATATTAGTCCTAGTCCTATATTGCTGTGAAGCAAATTACCCTAAAACCTAGTGGCTTAAAGCTATAAGCATATATTGTCTTATACCAACTCAGAGTCAGGAATCCAGCAATGGCTTAGCTGAGTGGCTCTGCTCCAGGCCTCTCATGAGGTCCCAGATGTCAGACTGATTGGAATTCGATGGGAACCTAATCCAGATTTCTTCATCACTTCCACCAATATAGCACAGACAACATCAGACATTTTGCTTACATCAAATAACTCTAGCTCTTCCAGATTTTCCTGACCTATCAGATTATCAATACAATGTAATTAGTGGAAAGGAATTTAGGAATTAACAGATGCAATCTCCTTATTTTAGAGAAGGAAAAACAAAATAAATGGACTTGCCCATTCTAACTAATTATTGTCTGAAACAGGACTTGAACCAGTTCCATTCTTCACCCTGTTATACCTGTTGTTCTCTGTAGTGTGTTACTCACAGCATCAGAGACAGGAAATTCTATATAGGGTATACTCATTTAAGGGCCCGCCAAAGCAAGTGTCTTCTTGGTTCTTTCCCCATATCACAGCCACAACCCAGCTGTGGCATAATATTCCTGTGTATATTCCTGGTTCTTTCTAATCATCTCCTTTTTTAAAAATTAAAAATGTATGCCATTTTTACTCTTTAAATCTAACAAACCATCTGTTTAATAATGTATTCTCAACCTTGTTGTGGATGGAAAATTTTACTACTCTGTGTTTTTTCTAATCTACAGTTTCCACATTTGTAATAATGTTTTTTTTTTTTTTTTTTTGAGATGGAGCCTTACTCTGTCACCCAGGCTGGAGTGCAGTGGCACGATCTTGGCTCACTGCAACCTCCGCCTCCCAGGTTCAAGCGATTCTCCTGCCTCAGCCTCCTGAGCAGCTGGGACTACAGGCGTGCGCCACCACTCCTGGCTAATTTTTGTATTTTTTAGTAGAGACAGGGTTTCACCATATTGGCCAAGCTGGTCTAGAACTCCTGACCTCGTGATCTGCCCGCCTCAGCCTCCCAAAGTGCTGGGATTACAGGCGTGAGCCACCGCGCCTGGCCAGTAATAATCTTTTACCTCTTCTAAAGTCCCCTCTTCTTTTCTTCATTATTTCACAAAAGTCCACAACACTGTCACACCTGTGTGTTTGTTTTAGTGCTGTGGTTTGTATTTGTTCAGGCTCAGAGGTTGTAACTTCTGTAAAAGATCTAGATTTCATCATTCTTTTTGTTTTATTTTGTGTCAGACATAAGTTCCTCTTTTAAAACAATTTTTTATAAAGAGTTGGAGTCTTACTATGTTGCCCATCGAAATCCTGGACTCAAGTGATCCTCCTGCCTCAGCCTCCTGAGTAGCTGGGGCTACAGGCATACACCACCATTCCCAGCTACTTTTTTTTTTTTTTTTTTTTTGTAGAGACAGGGGTCCTGCTATGTTGCCCAGGCTGGTATCAAACTCCTGGGCTCAAGTGATCCTCCCTTGGCCTTCCAAAGTGCTGGGATTACAGGAGTGAGCCACCACACTTAGTCTCATTCATTCTAAGATGCATACATTTTCACATTTGTTGTCTCTGAAATTAGAATGCATTGTGTAATAGATACCATATCATAGTTTAATTGTCAGGGCTTTAAAAAAATGTTTCTTTTGTAGTAGTATACGTAACAATGGAACGTCTTGCAATCCATGGCATCTTATGTTTGCTAAAATATATTATTTGCATTTGTTTACATATGCACAGTATTTTGTTTGAAAAGATTCTCAAGAAACTGGTAAAATGAAGTGCTCATAGGGAGGAGAACTAGGTAGCTAAGAAACAGAGTGACAGAATTTCTATTGCATTTCCTTTTGTATCTTTCACATTTTGAATCACACCACAAATCTCAACAAATAAAACACTAGGACAATAGATTCCAATTTAAAAAGTACAACTGGACATGAGCCCTTGCAAAACCATGACTTCACAGAGATTTGCATGCAGTTCTGTGTTTGTTCCTAGAGATGGCCAATGAGCACTGTGAAGGTAGGGCTTTGCCACTGTATGCTTCTCTCTTAATGCAGGGTCCAACATGGCGCCTGGTCAGGGACTAACTTTAAATGATGTCATTCCTTTCTCCCAAGGTTTTGGTCATGTTTAAATCATTAACCAGATCTTTATTGGTTAAAATTAAGTTCAACATAACTGTTTTCCTCATTGTTTTCTTTACCTTCCTGTTGATGCAATTGTTCTATAAGGAAAGACACAAATATATCAGATGCTCTGCTCTTACTAGATTTTGACTTCCAACAGAACCATAGAACAGCCTGTAGGGAAATGAGAGAAACATCTTGAGAAGAAAAGAAAAACAGTTTAATTGGCACCAACGCACTTGACAATTGAGTTACTATGATGGCTCATATGTGGTATTTGCTAAATGAACCAGGAGATTCAGGAAATAACTGTAAGATGTTGGCAGTTGTGCATGGCACTGTTGATTCCTTCCTGTTGATGAGGATATTTAGAAATGCAAATAGTCACTTCCTAGACCATGCTGAATATTATATGCACAAAGAAGCCACACTAAATCTGAAGTAAGCAAAATCAATCCTAGCAATCCTGCATGGCAAAGAATAACTGATAACCAGGGAAGATTTATGATACTAGGTCTATTCAAAAATAAGTCAAAAAGGTTAATGCAGAATAGAGATACAGTTTTCAGGGCCAGAGCTTTCAAGTTTGACATAGAATCCAAGCCAGTGCTGGTTGGTGTGGAAAGGGCAGGATCCAGGGTTATTACTATCAATCTTTGTTGGCATTTGTGGTTCACTCTTATCAGCAAGTTGTTACAGGGTGAAGTCAACTTAAAACCCAGCAGTAAAATGAACATTTTTTTTGTGGCTTGTTTGTTTGGGGTATGGATGCAATAACGACATTTTCTAGAATTAGGCCAGACTTAATTTAATTTTTTTTTTTTTTTTTTTGAGACGGAGTCTCGCTTTGTCACCCAGGCTGGAGTGCAGTGGCACCATCTCGGCTCACTGCAAGCTCCGCCTCCTGGGTTCACGCCATTCTCCTGCCTCAGCCTCCGAGTAGCTGGGACTACAGGCACGCACCACCACACCCGGCTAATTTTTTGTATTGTTAGAGACAGAGTTTCACCGTCCTAGCCAGGATGGTCTCGATCTCCTCACCTCATGATCCACTCGCCTCGGCCTCCCAAAGTGCTGGGATTACAGGCGTGAGCCACCGCGCCTGGCAATTTAATAATTTAATATAAATTTACTTTTCAATAAGACTGATGATTCAATGTGCAACTAACATAAAACATTACCTGTACTAACTTTACAAAGCAAAGCATAGACTATTTGTTCCAATCTATGGTACAGAAAATATAGTTTTCTTATTTAAATAACAGATTATAAGTTTTACTCCCAAATCTTCTTTCCTGTGATTTCCCTTTAAGAATCACTGGCTTGCCTGTTTCCCTGTGGCTTTTCTTTCTCTGTCACACATTTTGTACTCTGTGATGTAATTCTTCCATAGGTCCTGGGCCAGATATCCTTTCTTTGTTCCTCAGATCTACTTGCCACTTTTCTCCACCCTACTTTCTGCCCCAGGAGGCTGACCTCTATGGGCAACCTCAAGGGCTCACACCCACCAGCTTTCAGCTGAGTTTGGCTTATGGGGAACTCTAGCAGGAAATCGGGGTTGGGGGTGGAGGGGCACAGGAGATGAAGTCAGGGTATGTATTCTCCACTTTTGCCAACTCAGTTTGGCTATGTCCCTTGACCAAAGAGATCAACTATATTTACTGCTCCTCTCAAGGGGGCCAACCATACAGGACTCTCTCCAGCTACAGTAACCATTCCCTGTCATCATGCCTTCAGTTCCAGAGGTTATAGCAGCATTCTTTTATTTCCCCCTGTGGTCCCCTCTTCCTTGCCCACACCCTTGCAAACAGTGTATCTTGATTTGAATGCAACATTTGTCTCCTACTGGGACCCTGATTGATGTACTCCCCTACGGGAGACCTAGCCTAAATTTGATCAAATGGAATAAAATGCCCCTGAACCAGGGTATTACAGAGTGCAGCTGGTAGATGATCCACATCACTATAATTTGGAACTTGATTAAAAAGGCAGATTTCCCAGGCCCCACCTAACTCTCTCTCTGGAAGTCAGACTGGGGAATCAGTATTTTAAGCAAGTTTTCTAGGTGATATCCAGACACAGCGAAATGGGAGAACTTGTCACAGAACAGATGATGTTTTAAAAATATGCTGCTAATGAAGCTAAGGTTTTTTCAAATCTTATCAGGAAACCAGAGCATTATCTCAATCTCCCACTAGGACTCTAGATTGCTTTGCAAATCTCATCAAGAAGCCAAAAATAAAACCAAGAAAATTAATGCAAGATAATGACTAGTGTAATTGGTTTCCCAGTGACTATGAGACCTTTCTCAGGGTGAGAAAATTCTTTACAAGTATGGTATAAATCTCAGAGGTCAACAATATAAATTGAACATTTTCTGATGGGAAAATCATTATAAGTAAAATTAAGAGGCAAATGATAAACTGAGAAAAAATATTTGCAATACATATCACAGAGCCCTGAAATGGCATTTTTGGACAATATTCTCCAGTTTTCCAGTTTCTTGGATGGGGAGGGGAGAGAGGATTTACTGACCTCTTCACCCTACCAAGGCTGGAAGTCCCACTTCAATCTTAAAAAACAGTCAAGCGCCGGGCGCGGTGGCTCAAGCCTGTAATCCCAGCACTTTGGGAGGCCGAGACGGGCGGATCACGAGGTCAGGAGATCGAGACCATCCTGGCTAATACGGTGAAACCCCATCTCTACTAAAAAATACAAAAAACTAGCCGGGCGACGAGGCGGGCGCCTGTAGTCCCAGCTACTCGGGAGGCTGAGACAGGAGAATGGCGTGAACCCGGGAGGCGGAGCTTGCAGTGAGCTGAGAGCCAGCCACTGCACTCCAGCCTGGGCGGCAGAGCAAGACTCCGTCTCAAAAAAAAAAAAAAAAAAAAAAAAAACAGTCAAGCAAACAAAATCTCAATTATCTTCCCACAAAGCACCTAACAAGTAGCATATTTAATATGCTTGAGTTTCCTTCCCCTGCCCATCCCTGGTGAAAATAAAAGCAATGAAATAGTTTCCTATGACTGAAAAATTGGAAGGGGTGACAGAGTAGGTGGCAGAAGTAGTTCGAGTTCAAAATGAAGAGCAAATGGGTAAATCAGTTTCTCAGCACTTCAGGGATAGTTATATTCAAAAACACATATTTCTTTCTTTCTTTTTTTTTCTTTTTTTTTTTGAGGTGGAGTCTTGCTCTGTCACCTAGGCTGGAGTGCAATGGCATGATCTCAGCTCACTGCAACCTCTGCCTCCCGGGTTCAAGCGATTCTCCTGCCTTAGCCTCTTGAGTAGCTGGGATTATAGGTGCGCACCACCACGCCCGGCTAATTTTTGTATTTTTAGTAGAGGCGGGGTTTTACCATGTTGGTCAGGCTGGTCTTGAACTCCTGACCTCATGATCTGCCCGCCTCAGCCTCCCAAAGTGTTGGGATTACAGGCATGAGCCACCATGCCCGGCCTAAATATACATATTTCTATTAACATAGACCATGCTATTTCAAACATCCTCTGAAAAAGTCACAGGATATTTCTTTGATGACCTAAATTATGTCAAAGCTTTTTCTGCTTTTCAGACATTTACTCCATGGCCCCATCTGCATTGACACCTGCTAACTCAACCCTAGAAACTCTCTGAAATGATTCTCCATGGTCATGTAGACTAAGGAAGGATTGATAGAATTAGAATGACAGCTTATGGCCAGAACCACCAAACCCATAGACCTTTGATGTGAACTTCATGAAGATTTCTGTTTCTGTAGGAAATATGACATACGGTCACAGAGAACAAGTAGGCTTTGCTCAGGTCCAAATTCTGGGTGACTTCTTAAAACATTCAAAGAGGAATACATTTGAGTGAGGTTTCTCCTCTTCTCCTCTTCTCCCCTTCTATTCCTTCTCTTCCTTCCTTTTTTTTTTTTTTTTTTTCTCTTTCTCTTCTTCTTCTATTAATTCAGACTTATTCTGGTGTTCATTTGAACTGTGCACTATTCAGGCATAGCATTCTTTTTGCCCTTCAATTGAGTTGACACTGACCAGGCACGGTGGCTCATGCCTATAATTCTAGCACTTTGGGAGGCCGAGGCAGGCAGATTGCTTGAGCCCAGGAGTTTGAGGCCAGTTTAGGCAACATGGTGAAACCCCATCTCTACTAAAAATACAAAAAATTAGCCAGGTGTGGTGGCACATGCTTTTAGTCCCCGCTACTTGGGAGGCTGAGGTGGGAGGATCACCTGAGCCTGGGAAGTTGAGTTTGCAGTGAGCCATGATCATATCACTTCACTCCACCCTGGGTGACAGAGGGAGACCCTGTTTTAAAAAAAAAATTGAGTTGACACCATCAATATAGTATGACTTTCTTGTATATTACCAGTAAAGACTTTAACACCATTATTTGTCTACTAAATGAAGTCTACTGCTTTTAAATAAAAAAAACCAAAATTCTGTTTCTTATATTTTGAAATAATCTGGCATATTGATTATTTTAATATATCTTTGAATAGGCAATCTTCCTTATTCTGACTCTGGCTCTCTGGACTTCAACTCGTGCAGGTTGTTTGCCAGGAGAGCCAGTAGATTATTGAAAATATTTACAACATTAAAAAACATTTTGGGATAATGTATTTGCAGCAATAGATCACTAACAAATGCAGATTTAGTTGAAGCAAGTATTGCATATAATAGTTATTATTTTTTAGTTCTTGAGGTTTTGATAAATAAATTTTGCTCCGTATCTTTGGCTAAAATACTTAAATTCCATAGGCTTCAATTTCATCCTCTTAAAATGGAGATAAGTATATCACCTATCTGTCTCAAACGACTATTTTAAAAACTAAAAAATGAAATGTAACAAAAATGTGAAAGCCCTAAAATAAGTATATAAAGTGTTTATTACAATATCTTGAAGATATTAAGGCAATCTATAAGGGTTAGCTATTTTTATTATTTTTGATTAATAAACTATACAATAGTAGTCAATGTGGCTAGCAGGAACTGTGAATATGTAGTCTGCCTTTTGGAAGGGCATGTTTAAGGGTAAGCCCCATAAAATGTTATACAATATTTCAAAACCATACTGCTGTAGCTCAGTTCTCTAGCTTTCTAAGCAAAGTACACACTAAGAATTAGGGTAATCTTTCTGTAGTGCATAGAACACCTCATCAGAATCACCTGGTGTCATCATAGACACGTAGATACTACCTTAGACTCATTAATTTAGGATCTTGGGGTTAAGATCCCAAATTAAAGTTGGACATTGGGATTTTTAAAAAGCTCTCCTGGTGGTTCTTAGGTGAATTAAAATTTGATACATACTAGCTGTCAGGCCTCTGAGCCCAAGCCAAGCCATCGCATCCCCTGTGACTTGCACGTATACGCCCAGATGGCCTGAAGTAACTGAAGAATCACAAAAGAAGTGCAAATACCCTGCCTCGCCTTAACTGATGACATTCCACCACAAAAGAAGTGAAAATGGCCCATCCTTGCTTTAAGCGATGATATTATCTTGTGAAATTCCTTTTCCTGGCTCATCCTGGCTCAAAAAGCTCCCCCACTGAGCACCTTGTGAACCCCACTCCTGCCCACCAGAGAACCCCCCTTTGACTGTAATTTTTCTTTACCTACCCAAATCCTATAAAACGGCCCCACCCTTATCTCCCTTCGCTGACTCTCTTTTCGGACTCAGCCCGCCTGCACCCAGGTGATTAAAAAGCTTTATTGCTCACACAAAGCCTGTTTGGTGGTCTCTTCACATGGATGCGCATGACACTAGCTACATGATTTCTAGTAACAGTCCTGAAAGTTATAGGAATTACAGACCTGGGATGTTCTGAATGACAAAAACTTATAGTAGGAAGTCATGAGAGGCCCTTGTATGTGCAATACCTACTTCTGCTAAACTCTATATTCCAGGATGCTACAGGAGTTTCTTGGTAAACAATCCGAATATTCTTATATTCAGATCATGATCTAAACAAAATAGCCAGTTATATTATATGAACATTATGACTCAGCTAACTTTTCACGTTATTTGCTAAAGCTTATAAGTGCCACTTTCCCAATTTTAAAACATTCTTTTAGTATAATTCATGTACTTTAAGCTCATAATTTTTTCATCTTTCACTGTGAAATTAGGTCATTTTTCTGCAAAGAATGTGTTCTATCTGCATTGATGTTGGGGTTAGGAAAGTTTCCATACGCTAAAAATGTTAGTGGTTTTGATTTCACCTATCAGCTTCTTGAAGGATGCTTGCCCATAGTAAAGTTTTCTTCGTGGTTAATGAAGGAATCATTTTTCTGTGTGCTACTATGTTGACAGTTGCCTGTGATAACATACAACTCTTGAAGCCAGGTGTCATATTTGATAAAGGACTGGTATCGACAATATATAAATACTCTCGTAATTCAATAAACAAAAAGTCCAATTAAAAATTGACAAAAGATTTTAACAGACACTTCACCAAAGAAGATATGTGGAGGGCAAATAAATGCATTACTAATAAAAATTATTAGTCATAAGGGAAATGCAATACGCATATTAGGATGCCAAAAAATTTAAAAACCTGACAGCATCAAGTTCTGGCAAAAATGTAGTACAACTGGAACTCTCACGCATTGCTGGTGGGAATGCAGAATGATACAGCTACTTTGAAAAACAATTTAGTAGTTTGTTATAAAACTAAAGACACACTTAGGACTCAGCAATTCTGTTCCTAGGTGTTTATTTACCCAAGAGAAATGAAAACATATGTCCATACAAAAACTTGTACATGGATGTTCATAGCAGCATTATTCATAACAGCCAAAAAGTGGAAACCACTAAAGTCTATCAACTGATAAATGGATAAACAAACTGTGGTATACCCACACAATGGAATGCTAACTGGCAATAAAAATAAACAAACTACTGATGCATGCAATGATGTGGATTAATCTCAAATGTATTATAATAAGTGAAAGAAATGAGACTCAAATGGTTATATGCCATGTGATTCCATTTACATAATATTGATATGGTTTGGCTGTGTCCCCACCCAAAATCTCATCTTGAAATGTAATCCTCCAAATCTCCATAATCCCCACGTTTCCAGGGTGGGACCAGGTGGAGGTAATTGGATCATGGGGGTGGTTCCCTTCATGCTGTCCTCATGATAGTGAATGAGTCTCAGGAGATCTGATGGTTTTATAAGTGTCTAGCATTTCCCCTGTTGGCACTTACTCTGTCCTGCCACCCTGTGAAGAAGATGCCTGCTTCTCCTTTGCCTTCTGCCATGATTTTAAGCTTCCTGAGGCCTCCCCAGCAATGGGGAACTGTGAGTCAATTAAACCTCTTTCCTTTGTAAATTATCCAGTCTCGAGTATTTCTTCATAGCAATGTGAGAATGGACTAATAAAGACATTCTGGAAAAGGTAAAATTATTGGAACAGAAAACAGATCAGTGGTTTGCCAGGGGCTGGTGGAGGGGGAGAAGATTGACTATAAAAGGGCATTTTTTTGAATGATTAAAGTGTTCTATATCTTGATTGTGGTGATGGTTACATAACTCTATGTGTTTGCAAGAATAAAAAAGCTGACTTTTACTCTACATAAATTATACTTCAATAAACCCGACTAAAAAAAAGTACACATAAATTTGAACATAGACTGATCTGACACACCATGCTTTTCTGAATTTGAATTGCAGTATGCGAAGGCTCTAGTACTAAAATTCTGACAATATGCATTCCTAGATGAATGTTTCAAGCAAGCACTTTGCAGGATAATTTCAATTTATCAAGGTGGAAGACGGACCAATGGTACTAGATATAACATTTAGTTCTGAATTACAGTATCCAGACATGGCTACCTGTGTTTGGTCTAGATTTGACTAAAATAAATCTGGCCCCATTATGGTGCCATTTATTCCTTCCTCGAAACCCAGCCAGCCATGGCATCATTAGGATCTTAATAAGCCCTCTGGGGTTTCCATACTAGAATCTTAGACTGTTTAATAGATATTTTAGGCCTTTGAGATGGTCCCTGAGCACTACTGATGAGAAAGTCACCAGGAGAAAAAATTTCAACATGTCTACTCATGATTGCAACCAATTGAATGGCTCTCAGCCTGTGACTTTGCAAGGTAAGTGATAAGTGGAAGAGTGACCATGCAATAGATATGGTATTTCATCTAATATTTATGTTTTTTATGTGTCTTAATCCTATTTATAACTGCATTCATTACAAAATACCTTGGGAATTTGTACAAAATAAGTAGGATAAAGCACCGAACATTTTAATTTTCACCTAAAGATATAAATTATATTGTATTTCAATATGCAGTTTCCATAATTTTACTTTGTGTGAGATAAATTTAAATGTATGTAATCCCTTTCCTTTGATTACAATTCCTTGACAAGTCTGTACAATTAATTTCCTCAGCCTTAACTGATGCCTCCTCCAGATCCATTTAATATTTAATAAAGACTCAGGTTTTAATCTCTTGAATCTACTCTTTCTGACAAAGTTACTCTGGCTAGAACAATGGCATCAGCACTAGCCTAGCACTTTGGAATCATGCTGCTGTTCCCAGCCAGACTGAAAAGAGGTAATAGGAGAGGCCAAGATTGAGAACCCACCTACCAGCCTGGTCAGACTCACTAATAAGAAACTCCTGGCCGGGCGCGGTGGCTCAAGCCTGTAATCTCAGCACTTTGGGAGGCCGAGACGGGCGGATCAGGAGGTCAGGAGATCGAGACCATCCTGGCTAACACGGTGAAACCCCGTCTCTACTAAAAAATACAAAAAACTAGCCGGGCGAGGTGGCGGCGCCTGTAGTCCCAGCTACCCGGGAGGCTGAGACAGGAGAATGGCGTGAACCCGGGAGGCGGAGCTTGCAGTGAGCTGAGATCCGGCCACAGCACTCCAGCCTGGGTGACAGAGCGAGACTCCGTCTCAAAAACAAAAAAAGAAACTCCTTTTTCATTTGGGAAACAGAAGTAGACCTCTCTCTGTTTACTAGTCTCTTAGATTTTGTAGTAAATCTCTAGATTTCTGGCTGAATTAGTCAGAGAAGCTCATCGAAGCCAAAGAGTTTTAATGTTTAGGAATAAGAATGTCTGACAGTGAGAAAAGAGGGGAGATAGGAGATAATATGTACTTTTTTTTTTTTTTGAGATGGAGTTTCATTCTGTCGCCCAGGCTGGAGCGCAGAGTGCAGTGGTGCAATCTTGGCTCACTGCAACATCCACCTCCTGGGCTCAAGTGATTCTCCTGCTTCAACCTCTAGAGTAGCTGGGACTACAGGCACCCACCACCGTGCCTGGCTAATTAAATATGCAAATTTTTGAACTAGGGCTCAGTTTGTGCATTCTTTAATCTAAAACAGCCATTATTTTTTGCCTTTGCTAGTTGTATTAGAGTTCTCCAGAGAAACAGAACCAGTAGGGTGTGTGTGTGTTTATGTGTGTATAATAAATACAGCATAAAGACATATGAGAAAAGATTCTTTAGGGAAATAGCTCACAAAATTATAGAGGCTGAGAAGGCCAATGATTGGCCACCTGCAAGCTGGAGGGCCAGGGAAGCTGGTAGTAGGGCTCAGTCCAAGTCTGAAGGTCTCAGAACCAGAGAAACCAATGATGTAACTCTCACTGCATGGCCAAAAGCCTGAGAACATGGGGCTGAGAGGGTACACTGATTTAAGTTCTGGAGTCCAAAGGAACGTGGAGTTCTAATGCTTAAAGTCAGGAGAAAAAGGGTGTCCCTGCTCCAAAAGCGAGAGAAAGAAAATATTCCTTTTCTCTTTGTTCTATCTGGGCCTCAGCCAATTGGATAGTGTCCACTGAAATTGGGTGAGGGCAGATCTTCCTTACTTAGTCTACTGATTCAAATCTCAGTCTCTTCTGGAAATACTCTCACAGACACAACACAGAAGTAATGTGTTATCAGCTGTCTGGGCATCCCTTAATCCAGTCAAGATGACACCCAAAATTAACCATCACACTGATTGACTCTCAGAGATAAAATGTTTGAATTTTCATAAGTGCACTTGATTTTTAAAATGGCAACCCACGTTCTGTGTCAAGAGCTTTAACTTACTTTTCTCATAAGAGAAATTTGTTTATACTCTAGACAAATTATTGGGTCCAGGAGTTAGTCTACTATTTTATTGAGTGCCCATTATATGTCAAGCATTATTAGGCACTGTGTGGGTGGAGGGAGAAGGTGGACAGGGGAGGAAAATTTGTTTTTACTTTAGACATGTTTTTGGGTCCAGGAGTTAGTTTACTATCTTATTGAGTACCTATTATATATTAAGCATTATTAGGCACTGTGTGGGTGGAGGGAGAAGTTAGAGAGGGAGAGATAAAAAATTACCAATACTTAGTTCCTAGATCCAAATATCTATTAGTAGGTGAAACAGTTGCATCTATTAATATATTAAGAATTTTTGTTCTTGTGAAACTTAGTTTGAGGCCACTAGAGAGAATAGTTTTGTTATGTTTTAGGTGATTAGATAGTACTTTACTTACAGTATTTAGAGATTCAACAGTTTCGGAGCACCTTAAACATTGAGAGTCTCACTGGCCACCATAGTGGAGTGAGAAATGGTCTTCGCTTTGAGTTTGTGGTACAGCTGGCCATCTGTATCTGCATTCGTGGATATGGAACCTGCAGATATGGTGGGCCTACTTTTTCTATCAGTGATTGGTTGAGCATCTGTAAATTTTGGTATCTGTGGGGGGGTCCTCAGACCAATCCCTGGTGGATAGACAGCAAATTGTATGTGGACGCCTTTAAGAGTACCTGCTTTGGAGTAAAGCAGATTATTGGATTTGAATCTCAGATCTACAATTTATCAGCTGATGTGACCTTGGATGAATTATTTAATTTCTCTATACCTGGAATTCTCATTTACAAAAATGGTTTAATAGCAATACTGCATTGGGGTAATTTGTGAATTATATACATAAATACATCTAAAAGCATTAACTTAGTGCCTGGTACAGGTAAGTAATCAATAAAAGTAAGTTATTACTATTATCATTACATTTGCCCTAGTGAGCTAGACCCATAGGGAAAGAACTTGAAAACAGAAAATAACATACAAATGATAATATACCAGTGAATATCACGGGAAGAGCTATATACTTTGGAGTGATAAAACAACCTCCAATCAAATCCAAAACATGTTTCCATTACTCCCAAACCCTATTACATAGTCTCAAGTGGGTGTACAGATTATTCCGGGCTCTCAGTCTAAACCCATAAATTTCTTGGAATTCAGCACTTGGGATCCAAAAGTAAACAATAGATTGAGCAAGGTCCTAGACAGAAAAGGCAGTTTTTGTGGCAGGGCCTGGTTTATACTTAAGTGATTACAAATTTTCCTTGACAGCCTGTAGTGGGAGTGGCTCTCCTGCAGAATTCCAAGGGAAATATTCTCTGGACAGTCCTTATTTGCCTTTAGAGTAGGCCACTACCTACACAGTTTAATTTTAGAGAAAGCTGCTTCAGGTTTTATTTTCCCAGATGTCTGATGTCTAAAATCTTAACAGGCTATTTATTTTAGTGATTTTTTTTTCTTCCCCAGCTGTAAGGCAAAAATCCCTTGTGGGGAGAGGAAAATCAAGGTTCAATGCTTTGCTGGCCCACTCTTACTCTCCTCCTCACTGTAGTGAAGCTGCTACCTGCATACCCCAACCCTTGAATCTAGACTGTTTTGCTTGTGTCTCTGCTTCTTGTGGCTGTATCTGGTTCCTACCCTTGGTGGTAAATTCCTCCAGGGCAGGAATTATGTCAAAAGACTTTGCAGTATATTGGTTCACCTTTACCCTCATTACCTCTGCAATGATTTGAATGTCCCCTTCAAAATTCAAGTTGAAATTTGTCATTGTAATAGTATGAAGAGGTGGGACCTTTAGGAAATGATTAGGTCATGAATGAGTTAATACCATTATCACAGGAGGGTTAGTTATTTCAGGAGTCAATTGGGCTCACATACCCACCCCAGTGTGAGGCCCTCCATCATGTTTTGACACAACAACAATGCCCTCTGTCTTGGACTTCCCAGCCTTCAGAACTACGAGCCAAACAAATCTTTTTCTTTATAAATCTACCAGTCTGTGGTATTTGGTTATAGCAGCAGAAAATTGACCATGACAACCCATACCATAAACCTGTGTAGCAAATGCAACATCAAGAGTAGGTGAATAGTAAATAGTAAATTATTGTTGTTGATTTCTATGATCTGGTTTCTCTTCCCACAATCCTTACCGGTGTTCTCTAGTATTTTTTCAGGGCCATAAATTGTGAAGGAGACTGTGATTGTAGTAGACAATTCTAGGCCTTCTGGAACCATCATGAAAGGCAACATACGACTGTACTAATCAAAATGGAAAAAAAAAAATCCCTAAACAATCTCAGAAACTGATCTTTTGTGGCCAAAAATTTCAGATATAGAAGATTAGATTTACTAAATTTAGAAAGAGTTCTGGTTTTGTTTTTTTCTTCCCCCAATCACAAAAATTATCCAGTAAAATCTATGCTTACTTTGGGTAGATTTGCAACAAGGCACGTTCACAGGTTACTTCAATAACTTGCTAGGCTGTTCAGTACTCAGAGTCCCTGGAAATAAGTCATTAGCAGTGGAAAACTGCTTTTTAGAATTTTCTAAAACAAATCCATGGGGTTTTGATCTGCTAAACTCGAATGTAGACAACAGCAGCCTTATTTCCCTACTTTTATTTATTTTTATTTTTATTTTTAATTTTTTTTTTGAGACGGAGTCTCACTCTGTCGCCCAGGTTGGAGTGCAGTGGCGCGATCTCAGCTCACTGCAAGCTCCGCCTCCCGGGTTCACGTCATTCTCCTGCCTCAGCCTCCCGAGTAGCTGGGACTACAGGCGCCCGCCACCACGCCCAGCTAGTTTTTTGAAGTTTTTAGTAGACACAGGGCTTAACCCTGTTAGCCAGGATGGTCTCGATCTCCTGACCTCGTGATCCGTCCGCCTCGGCCTCCCAAAGTGCTGGGATTACAGGCGTTAGCCACCGCGCCCGTCCTTCCCTACTTTCATAACCTAATTTACTTCGCTGTATCTGTGGGCTTAAGAGTTTAGTGTGCTCGGTTAAAAAACACATTAAAAAAAAGTCATTTTTCATTTCTACGAACCAGCCCCACCCCGGCGCTTCTCGGGATCCTCACTCCAGCCCCGCCTCCGTCCAGCCTGGCTCCGCCCCGCCCCATTAGGGCCGCGCCTTGGCAGCCTGCGGCTAACTTGGTCCGGAAGAAGCGAGGCGGACCTTCCGGCGTTTGAAAAACTTCCGGCGGGAACCGGAAGGTGCGGTGGCACACACGGAATCCCGGGTCTTCTGACGTGCGGGGCGGGAAGGTGAGCTGTGCGTGCACCTTGGCGGTCGTCTTGCGGGTTCTCAAGAGCTCAGCGCCTGGGCTCCGGTATCTTTGGGACCATTAAAAAAGTTCAGAGCGCTCATTGGGCAATAACACCCCTTTTTTAAAAGTGAGAAGTTCATTGCATCTTAATGTCAGCGGTCTCTTACAACCTACCACCCGAAAACCCCTCCTAGCTACCTCGTGACACCTCCTTTCAGCCAAATTGCTGCAGCTCTTAGCGCCTAACAGACATGGAAAAGCCTGAGCAAACCTGAATTTTTTTTTTTTTTTTTTGAGACGGAGTGTCGCTCTCGCCCAGGCTGAAGTGCAGTGGTGGCGCGATCTCGGCTCACTGCAAACTCCGCCTCCCGGGTTCACGCTGTTCTCCTGCCTCAGCCTCCCGAGTAGCTGGGACTACAGGCGCCCGCCACCACGCCCGGCTAATTTACGTGGATTGATTTTGTACCTAAAATTATCGGAGGTGGGAGAGGAAGCACCCTTTTCACGGTCATGGTGGCCTTGTCTGAATCAACTGCACCTTCTGTAGTGCGCCTGGCATCTAGGAGGCGCTCAGTAACCGGAGGAAAGGAATGAATTGGCAACTCTGTAGGCAACTTTCCTCGAACCCCTCACGTGACATGTCGTTAACATAATGTGTGTGGAATGGAAAACCAGACTAGTCTCGGTATTCCAGGCACAGGGCTATAGTCCTTTGCCACATATCTTTCCCCTTTGAGTAAACTGTTTCACCTCATTGGGTCTCAGGTTTCTGAATATAGCAGGACTATCTGATGTCAAAGGTTCTTTCAGCTCTAGTATTTTGTTTTTGTGACTTGGGAATCTGCTAATATTCAAGCACTCTGTTGATCCTTCAGGGAAACTTGTTTAGGTGCCTCTTAAGAAATTGTCCTCTTTTGTTCGCCTTCTTGAATTAAAATTTTTTTTCCCCAATTTTAATTTAGTATTCGTTCGTGTGCACGTCCTTTTGCCCCTTACTCCTGATTTTCAGTCGTCCTAGTTTAGTGGCTCTTCCCTTAGTAACATCATAGCAACCTCCAAATTACTGATTTGGAATATGCTCATGTGCCCACAGTGATTAAGATAGTTTGAAAGGAGGGAAAAATCCCAAGTCGCTGAAGAATAGGAATGTTCTTATGTGCTATCATTTCTTCGGAAAGAGATGTGCAATGTGTGGCATTGCCTAAGAGTGGTGGAAAATAAATGTATATTCCTCTGTAGAGACCATATTTGTACATATTATGTTCATTTAATAGTTGTAGGGCATCTGTTAAGTGCTGGGCTCTGCGATATGAAAGTGAATAAGTCACATGCATTTCCTTCTTTCATGGTATTTACTCTCTTGACAGCAATGCGGGCAATAAACAAGTAATATAAAAGAATAATTATAGATTATGTTATAACTTACTACTGTATACAGGAAGTAAATAGGCTCCTTTTAAAATATAACTGAGAAACCTATTTTAGGCCTAAAACGTTAAGATCTAAGGGACGCAAGGAGCCAGCCAATTGACAAGCAGAGGGAGGAATACTCCAGGCGGAGAGAACCTGAGGTGGGAAGGAATGTGGTGACAAGAGCTGAGGAGCTCCAGCAAGTAGTAAAGGTGGTTAGAAAGGTGGGCAGGCTTGAAGGCAGTCATAAAAAATGTGGCTTGATTCTAAGTGAAGGATGGGGTGGGAAGTAATTCGGTGTTTCTAAAGTATTTTCTAAATGATCTTGAGTTGATAAGTGGAGAATGAGTTGCAAGGGCAAGAGTGGAAGCAGGGAGGGCAGTTAAGAGGCTAGTGTAGTAGTTCAAGTGAGGGAGGTTGAGGACTGAAGACTCACTGAAGATTGTGGAGATTCAAGACATATTTTGGAGGAAGATCTTATGTGACTTACTAATAGTCTGGATATGGGAGATGAAAGAAAAAAAGATTTGCAACATTTTGACTTAGCAAATGGAACTTCGTAGGATGATAATATGTTCATTTTCTTGATTATAGTGTTGTGTTTACATATGTCAAAACTTACCAAATTTGTACACTTTAAACATATGCAGTGTATTGCATGTCAGTTATATGTCAGTGAAGCTGTTAAAAAATCTTCTGGCCAGGCGCCGTGGCTCACACTTGTAATGCCAGCACTTCAGGAGGCCGAGGCAGGCAGATCACCTGAGGTCAGGAATTTGAGACCAGCCTGGCCAATGTGATGAACCCTGTCTCTACTAAAAATGCAAAAATTAGCTGGGTGTGGTGGTGCATGCCTCTAATCCTGGTTACTCAGGAGGCTAAGGCAGGAGAATTGCTTGAACCCAGAAGGTGGGGGTTGCAGTGAGCTGAGATCACTCCAGGCTGGGTGACAGAATGAGACCGTCTCAAAAAAAAAATTTTTTTTTTAAGGTTCTGGCTTCGCAAATAGGTGGATGCCACTTATTGAGATGGCAAGGACTGCAATAGGAACAGGTTTTAGAGCAAGAAATGGTCATCAAGGGTTCTATTGTGGATGTGTTAAGTTTAGTTAACTGTGAGACATCTAAATAGTTTCAGAGACAGGCAGTTATTATGGAAATCTGAATGTTAAAGGCAAGGTTTGGGATGGAGGGATTAGGATTGTTAATAAGTAGGTGACATTGGTGTGTAAAACCATGGAGATGGATGAGGTTTTGGTTAATCTAACAGGTTTTATGATACAAAGTAAGAGGACATGGGAATAGTGAAGATGGAGAAACAGGCCTCAAGAATATTGGTGTTTAAACTGGAGAATACATACTCCTGGGGGTGTACCTGTCGTAGGTAGTTTTAAAGACATAATCTCCAAGTCTTCAGCTTTTGTATGTATTCTTTCTAAATCTGATATGCTTGAAATTGGCTTGTGTGTTCATGCAGATTCTGCTTTCCCACCTTTCCTTTTACATTCATATTTTTTCCATTTGTGAAAAGAAATATTACAACTTACTCATCTTTCCATGGTATATTGCTTTCAGGGTGCCTAATAAAGAGGCAGTTGGAAATATTTGATTCAGGGGAGCCTTCTTTAAGGATAATGGTTAAGCAAAAGCGTAAGCCTGCCAAGGGTTTGCCTGTCCCTATTTTAAACACATTTCTGTTAAGGCTGAAGTGTGGAGCTAGAATTGGTGTATGGTAGCCTGTGTGGGAATGTTCTGAATTCAGGCATATTGTAGAATGCGGTGGTAAGAGTGATTGTAAGGTGATCTGGGTGGGTGGGTTTGATGGGAAGCTTAGCACCTTCAAGTTTTTACTATTGGATTGGTTAGATTCTCCAGAGAAAAGCCTTCCCATTCTTCTCCTTAGAGGGCCCTATTTTGGGATCTTAGTGGCGGAAGACTAGGGTTCTCTGCCTTTAGCATTCAGTCTGTATAGTCCCCATGCCCACAGTCTAGAGACTGTTTCATTAATACCTTCTCCAGAGAGTAAAGTTGTAGACTTTTTCCTGGGGCAGTTGCCTAATAGAATGAAGTGAGGTAGGACACCTAGAGATATTCCTTTGTCAGTTTACACACAGCCCTAACCCCTTTCACCTTTTAGTTCCAAAGGTATCAGCTACTGCTTCATGTGAGTTTTTTTGTTTTATTTTTTGAGAATACTGCAGGGTAAATTGGCTTGGTTTCTCAAATGCCCCCACTACTGGCTTGGGATTTTAATTTTTATGTGTTGTAATCTGTTAGTCTTTTTGGTTTTGGAATTTGAGGGGTAATATTTAGGAAAACCTCCATTTCCCCATCTCCACTCAAGACGAACTCTTTTCAAGAGTATGAAAAGAATCACCTTGGCCGGGCGCAGTGGCTCAAGCCTGTAATCCCAGCACTTTGGGAGGCTGAGACGGGCGGATCACGAGGTCAGGAGATCGAGACCATCCTGGCTAACACAGTGAAACTCCGTCTCTACTAAAAAATACAAAAAAAAACTAGTCGGGCGAGGTGGTGGGCAGCTATAGCCCCAGCTACTCGGGAGGCTGAGGCAGGAGAATGGCGTAAACCCGGGAGGCGGAGCTTGCAGTGAGCTGAGATCCGGCCACTGCACTCCAGCCTGGGTGATAGAGCGAGACACCGTCTCAAAAAAAAAAAAAAAAAAAAAAAAAAAAGAATCACCTTTGTTTCTGGGTTCTTTTGTAGTTTTATTTTGTACATTTTAAACTGTTAGTTATTAGGGAATAAATTTTTATTAATGGTGTGGAGGTAGTAATTAAACTCCTTTTTTTCTTCTAGAGGAATAGCTAGGTGTCTCAATACCATTTATTGAATAATCAATTTTTGCCCTGCCCTGATTTGAAATACCACCCTTGTCATACGCTAACTTCCTGCGTTCTTATTTTGTTGTGGTAAGATACACATAATATAAAAATCACAATTATCTGTTATTTCATGATCAATGTCTAAAAAGTGCTAATTTGTGAAAAGATGACCTTTATAACCTAATATGCCAAAAAGAGAGTGAAGGGAAAGATGGAAGATTATCCTGTCTACTTCCTGCAGACTGCTTTCCTGTTGTTCTGTTGGTTCCCTCTGAGCACTATTTTGCCCAATCATTGTGCACTTACTGGACTGAGTTGAGCTATAGCTACTGGGAGAACATAGTCCCTTTTGTGACAACCCTTTAGGATTTCCATGAGAGATTACTTCCTCTTCTAAGTGGATGTTAGAACCAGAGGCATTATAACATATGACTGGGTCAGAAACTTGTTTGAAGGGTTCCAAACATGTCAGAGTCTAGTGCAGTCCTTATGGTTTGGCATACATTCTTTAGGTAATTAATCTTAACAGCTAAAGTAATTTTATTTACTTTCCTGTATTATGTGATGTCTCTGGTTATTTGTCTTAACTTTTTTTTACAGCTTGGCCTTCGAATTTGGTAAATATTTTTTAGTCACTTAGTGATTAATCATTTTATTTAAATTTAATGAGCTTTTATTATAAGGGAATGGTTATCTTGTTTTAAGAATAACCTGGCTGCTTACTCAGTCAATCAGCATCATTTATTTCATTGCCGACTTTGTAGAGAGACCTCTACTTTATGCATTAAGAATATATAGAATAGGCCGGGCACGGTGACTCACGCCTGTAATCCCAGCACTTTGGGAGGCCAAGGTGGGCGGATCACCTGAGGTCGGGAGTTCGAGACCAGCCTGACCAACATGGAGAAACCCTGTCTCTACTAAAAATACAAAATTAGCCAGGTGTGGTGGCGCATGCCTGTAATCCCAGCTCCTGGGGAGGCTGAGGCAGGAGAATCGCTTGAACCCTGGAGGTGGACCTTGTGGTGAGCCGAGATTGTGCTATTGCACTCCAGCCTGGGCAGCAAGAGCGAAACTCTGTCTCAAAAAAAAAAAAAAAGAATACATAGAATAGGAAAAAAAGGGCCAGGCGCGTTGGCTCACGCCTGTAATCCCAGCACTTTGGGAGACCGAGGCGGGCGGATCACAAGGTCAGGAGATCGAGACCACAGTGAAACCTCGTCTCTACTAAAAATACAAAAAAAATTAGCCGGGCGCGGTGGCGGGCGCCTGTAGTCCCAACTACTCAGGAGGCTGAGGCAGGAGAATGGCGTGATCCCGGGAGGCGGAGCTTGCAGTGAGCCGAGATCGTGCCACTGCACTCCAGCCTGAGGGACAGAGCGAGACTCCGTCTCAAAAAAAAAAAAAAAAAAAAGGAAAAAAAGTTTCTGTCTTTGAGATATAGTTTAATAAAGGACTTTGTAAGTGGCTGCCTGATAGTATTATCATAAAATAACACAGAATACTTAAGCACACAATTCTTAACAAATGAAGCGCACAATTCTCCTACAGGGTGTCAGCCTGTAGGAGTTTATATTTTTCAAAAGATGGCCCATACTCTTAAGGCTTTTAAATCATTGGAAGACTTTGGAAGACTGTTAGCTCCTCTCTCTCTCTCTCTCTCTCTCTCTTTTTTTTTTTGAGACCGAGTCTCACTCTGTCGCCCAGGCTGTAGTGCAGTGGTACAATCTCAGCTCACTGCAACCTCCACCTCCCAGGTTCAAGTGATTCTCCTGCCTCAGCCTCCCAAGTAGCTGGGATTTCAGGCACCCACCACCATGCCTGGCTAATTTTTTATTTTTACTAGAGACTGAGTTTCACCATGTTGGCCAGGCTGGTCTCGAACTCCTGACTTCAGGTAATCCACCCTCCTTGTACTCCCAAAGTGCTGGGATTACAGGCATGAGCCATCGTGCACAGCCGGCTACTCTTTTAATTGACAACTACATAGCAGGGGAAACTGGTGTTTGGGCTTGTGAATAAACATCATTGTTTTTGTTTTTTTCTATGAAGTGTTAGTTTTGAATGACCCATTATTTGTAGCCAGTAATCAGAATATTCAAGTGTTGCTGATTTTATGTTCTGTTTCTTCTAGATGTCATTGCCAAGAAGAGCAAAAGTACAGGTCCAGGGTGTGGTACCGAAAGATGAATTTTCTTCATGCTCTGAGTTGTAAGCATTCTGGTTTAATATGTGGATAGGGGAATGATGAATATTTTAGTAAGGAGTAATGCATTCTGTCACTTTCTAACTCCTTAAGTGATGTGGGTAGAAAAAACTGTTTTTTATTCATTCATACAACAAATATTTGTTGAACTCATGCTATGTTCCAGGTTCTGTCTAGTGCTGCTAATAAAGTATTGAAAGGAGAGAGAAAGTAATCAACTAAATATATAACATAATATTTACACTAGAATGTAAGCTCCATGAGTGCACAGAGTTTTATCTATTGCTTTAGAGCAGGATTTTTCAGCCTCTGCACTACTGACATTGTGTGCAAGATAATTCTTTGTTGTAGGGGCTATCTTTTGGCTTGTAGGATTTTTAGCAGCATCCTTGGCCTCTATCCACTGGATGCCAGTAGATTCCTGCCCAGTTATAACAATTAAAAATGTCTCCAGACATTGCTAGATATCCCCAGTTGAGAATCTCTGCTTTAGAATGTCATATTAGGTGCTCTGAAGATATTTGTTAAGTAAATGACTGACAATATTTGTGGTAATAAGTACTATAATGAAAAATAAAACGGCAGGGGATAGAGAGCATAGTGAGTGGTTGCAGTCGGGGGGGCATTTTGGATAGAGTAGTCAGAAAGTTATTTTGGAAGATGTGGCAAGAGATCTAGATGAGATTTGGGGGTGCAACTTGCAAAGATCTTGGGGATGGGTGTTCCAAATAGAGAAAGCAGCAAGTGCAAAGACCATGAGGCAAGAGTATGTTTGGTGTGTTGAGGGAACAGCAAGAAGACCAGTGTGGCCAGTCTAGAGACATGAGGCAGAGAGTGGTAAGACATGAGATTATAATGAGTAGGATCTGGCTCTAATAGGGTTAGATCCTTCTCCTTAGTCCCTTTGACTTCTCTTCTCACCAACCTCTAAATTTTGGAATCCCTCAAGGCTTAATTCTAACCCCCCCCCCCCACATCCTCTCCCCTCCCCCCCTCCCCTCCCCATTGGTAGCTGATCTTATCTTATGACTCAATATAAAAATCTCAGTTTTATACAGTATCTCCAACTTGATCTTCCCTGGTATTAGATTTTTATTTGAAGTGGGTTGGGAGGACACTGGAGGGTTTTGGGTAGGGATGTTATGTGACCTGGTTTATATTTGTAAAATATTCTGGTTTCTTGGTGGAGAATAGACTATAGGGGGCAAAACTGGAAGTAGGGGAAATGAGTTAAGGAGATTATTTAGAAGCTTAGGGTTCTAGATGTGAAAGTGATGAGAAATGGTCTAATTTGGGATATATTTTGAAGGTAGAGTGGACAGGACATGGTGCTGGATTGGATTTGGGTTATGAAAGAATGACAGACATTTTGGGAAGACTGGAAGAGGAACAGGTGTGAGAGTGGTGGAATCAGGAATTCTGTTTTGGACTTGGCGAGTTTGATGTGATTGCTGGACATTCAGGTGAAAGTGGATATACAAGTCTTGAGCTCAAGGAGGGAAGGGGAAGTTGGAGACACTATGTAAAATTGAGATTCCCAGCTGGGTGCCGTGGCTCACACCTGTAATCACAGTGCTTTGGGAGGCCAAGTTGAGCTGATCACTTGAGGCCAGGAGTTTGAGACTAGCCTGGCCATCATAGTGAAACCCGTCTCTACTGAAAATACAAAAATTAGCCAGGCGTGGTAGTGCATGCCTATAATCCTAGCTACTTGGGAGACTGAGACATGAGAATCACTTGAACCCAGGAGGTGGAGATTGTAGTGAGCCGAGGTCACGTTACTGCACTCCAGCCTGGGTGACAGAGGGAGACTCCGTCTCTAAATAAATAAATAAAAATAAAATAGAGATTCCTGTATTTTGAAAATAAAAGATTAGCTGGCAAGAGAGCATAGAGGGAGGAGAGGGCTGAGGACTAAGCCTCGAGGGATTCCAACATTTAGAGATTAGGGAGAAGAGGAGTCAAAAGGACTGAAGAGAAGCTGCCAAGAAGTAGTATGAAAACCAAGGGCTGGGGTTCCTGTATATAAGGGCTGTGCTCTAAGAGGTGAGTGCCAGATGCTCCTGAGAGCTCACGTGATAGGGAAGGAGAGTTGACTAGCTGCCTTAGAACTACTTCATGTATCTGTGCTTGTGTTTTCTTCATAATAACTAAAGGGCTTGAATCTTGGTGATATTCCTCTGTGAAATAGGGTTAGTCAGTAATACTGGTTGATAGGTGATGAGACTAAGGAGGGAAGAAGTCATCCTGCTCAGTTTGATGATAGTATGAGGAATAGAACCCTAGTTTTCTAGTTCATTGGTTTTCTAATTATAGTTTCTTTCAGTTGCATTGCTATTATGTTATTCTGATGATTCCTGTTTTTTGTTTGATTGTTTGTTTGTTTTTGTTTACCAGGCTTAGTGTTACCTCTGAAGAGAACACCAGTAGTTTGACCTATCATGATTATTCTGTTCTAGAGCATAATTCCAGTCAGGTTTTTGTCCCCGGGAAGAATTTAACATTAAAAAACCCAGACCTCCCTATTCACTCATCTCAGTAAAGGAAGTCTCACTAATATTGACCTTTTACATTAGAGTAGAAATGAATGGAATTAACTGGGTTGGCAGGAGCGTGGTGGTCCTTTAACAGAGTTCCCATGGCTGCTTTTTCTCTGCTCTTGCTGTGAGTTTGATTCTTGGTTGTTAGAAAAGTACCATAGTTGCCCCTGATCCAATCTAATCAGGAAAGAAATCCATTCTGTGAAAGGAAAAAAGGGTTAATTAAAGCAGTTGGAATGGTCTTGGTGCTGGCTTTTAATGTAATTTAGGGTGTTTCCTAGAACCATTTCTCAATCCTTTCATTGATTTGAATAACTTAATACAATTTAAATGAATCTGATTAGTAGTTGGAAACTTATTTAAGTGCTTTTCACTGTTAAAATTGAAAAGCTCACATTGACTATGGTTTGACATGACCCAGTAAATTACTTAAGGTAATAAATGATTTTTTATGTCTTGAATGAATGTGTGTATGTGTTTGTCAGTTAGGTGAGAAGAGAATGGAGAGACAGAGCTGTGATTTACAGTACACTGGGGTATTTTTACACTGATCTGTCATCAACACTGTTGGTTCAATTCTTAGCAATAACTGTTCACAGCCTGTACTCAATCACTCCATTTTATATTAAACACCTCCTACTTTATCATTTTTTTCAAGAATCATGCATCTCTTTTTTACCTTTGACATTTGTTTTTATTTTCCTGGAGATTATTCTGTTGATTTACTTCTAGATCATCTGCCTCTGAAGAAGATGACAAGGAAGATAGTGCCTGGGAGCCCCAAAAGAAAGTTCCCAGAAGCCGTAAGCAGCCCCCTCCCAAGGAATCCAAACCAAAGAGGATGCCTCGGGTGAAGAAGAATACCCCACAGATCAGTGATGGCTCAGAAGTCATTGTTAAGGAGGAGCTGGTAGGTGCTATAACTGGATGGAGGGAACTCTGTGGTGTCTTCCTGATTGGTGATGTTACTTTCTTATTCTACAGAGTAGGACAAGGCATGTAAATGACAAAAACTGCCAGCAATGGCATTCCCTACCATGGGTCTTAATTTTTGGGTCTTTACTGTGTTTCTGTGTCTATTCCCTTTTCCCTCTCCTAGGAGTTGGTCTGGGTGTGGTAGTGCTGGTAATGATGGTGGCATTAGCAAATAGTTGAGTGCTTACCATTAGCCAGGCAATGTGCTCAGCGTTTCATTTAAATGATCTTACTTAATCTTTATAACAACCATTGAGGCAAGTGCTTTTATGCTGATTTTATAGATGAGAAAGCTGAAGAAAGAGATGTTAAGTGACTTGCTCATGGTGTACAGATAGTAAGTGATAGAACTGGGTTTCTAAGTTAGGAACATGATTTTGTCAGCATTTTGGGAACAGATATATCTCTCTTGGGTGTTTTTACATCAGCTGTGTTCACAAGAGAGATAAATACAGCCAGAGTGTTGGTTTAATAATTAATAGTTTAAAATAATAATCTTAAAGATGTGAAATTCTTATGGCCAGCATTTTGCTCTCCTTGGAGGCTAATCTAAATAGGGAATTAAATAGTAATCAGAAATTTACTTGATGAGCATGGACTCAGAATAGGATGATGAGATAAATCCATTCATTTGAGTTTATTGAATGTCTACTGTGGTGTAGGCACTGTGCTTGTCACAATGGCAATTGAATGTTTTAATAGCTTGAAGCTGAGACAGTATGAAGTATCTACCTTAGAGCAGGGCTCTCTTACTGTTGGGGTGAAAATACTCAAAATTTGTTTGTGAAGCTTTCCTCTCTTTCTTGTGTTATTTAAAAAGCGCTGATCATATTTGCTTTCTGCAGTTCTTTTTCTATTCCTCTGTGGCTGACAACACCCTTTATGATTGCCACTTTCTTTAGATATGTCAATTCATTTGATTAGGTTATCAACTCTTTTAGGCCTGGGAGTTATTTTATCTTTATATCTCTGCTCTGATCCATTCTATTTTGGGCAAAAAATTTAATACTCAGAGGG
This sequence comes from Rhinopithecus roxellana, assembly GCF_007565055.1. Classification (NCBI taxonomy): domain Eukaryota; kingdom Metazoa; phylum Chordata; class Mammalia; order Primates; family Cercopithecidae; genus Rhinopithecus; species Rhinopithecus roxellana. The sequence continues at coordinate 102,296,130 of NC_044565.1, forward strand.
CTCTGTAATGTTCATTATTTTCAAGTTCAGTTGGTGGTGGTGGTAAGTTGGCATTGGGGTGGAAGTGCCCTTTATTGTAGTCCTAAATATTCTTAATAGTGATTCTGGAAAAAATACTTGATAGAAGAGAAGACAGAATTTTGACTGATATTTGGTTTGGGAACTGTTCATGTTTGTGCCATCTGCATCACTTAGGTAATGAAGAACAGACCAGCTTGGGGGTAGGGTCTTTGTCTTATTTACACAATCCGCAGTGCCAAGATGGGTGCCAAGTCTCATTTCTTCACACTTGAGCTGTCACTTGGATTGGGGAGCAGTGGCGTTGCAGAGTGTAGTCTCTAGACACCTACACCTACACCTCTAGACACCTGTGTGGGCTGCTGTGAGGACTCTTGTTAAGGAAAAGTACCTGACATTAGCCTGCTGTCATTCTGTGTTCTATCCTCTACTCTTCAGCAGAGATTGGTGGCATGTGTTGCCTGTTGAGTTGTATGAGCGAATGAGTGTTACTTTTCTCCCTGCTAAGTGGTTGACTTTGATAGCAAGTTTTCATCTTGGTTTTCTGGCATGTGTAGACCTATCCTTTACTCATTTTAAAAAATTAAACTGCTTATTTCTAAATAGACATGCAATGGCAAGAAATAATAGAAGAATTCCCTGTACTCTTTATCCATTTTTTCCCGAATGGTAGCATCTTGCAAATCTATGGTAAGATATCACAACCAAGATACTGACATTGATAAAATCCACTGATCTTATTTAGATTGCTCTAGTTTTACTTGTATTCATTCATGTGTATGTATATGTATGTACTTGGTTGTATGTGATTTTATCACACATGTAGGTTTGTGTATCTACTGTGACAGAACAGTTCCATTACCACAAGGATGCCTAGTGTTGCCCTTTTATAGCCACACCCACCTCCCTGCATCATCCCTGACCCTTGCCAACCTCTAATCTGTTCAGGAATGTTATATAAATGTATTCATATAGTATATAACTTTGAGATTGTCTTTTTTCCCCATTCAACATAATTTCCTTGAGATTCTTCCAAGTTATTGTGTGTATCAATAATTTGTTCACTTTTATTTGTGAGTAATATTCCCTGGAAATTGCTTTTATCTTCTAATTCTCATATGTTCTCTTTGTGGTTTGATAGAATAGCTCTGTGGCTATTGCTGACACTGCTTTGGAAGACAGAAAAAATGAATTGGATACCGTACAGACTCTGAAAACAGCCAAGACAAAACGGAAATGTTCAGCACAGCCACATGCAGCTCGAAGGACCAAAAAACTGAAAGTTGATGAAGAAACCAGCAAAGCCAGCAACTTAGAGGGTGAGAGTAATAGTTCAGAGACACCATCCACAAGCACTATGTGCGGAGGTACATGCAAGATGGAAGAGAATGAAGATGACTTTACATTTGGTCAGTCCCCTTTAAAGAAAATGAAGACTGAAACATGTCCTCAGGGGCAGCCTGTCAAGTTTCCAGCAAATGCCAATAATATTAAAGAGGAGGTGGAAATGAATTGGGACATAGTACAGGTATGTGCAGTCTTTTTCTGTCACTTTTGTTTGAGTGCTTTCTTTTTGACTAGCATAGGGGTTGTACTGTCTAAGGGAAGGGCTGGGGGTTTTCACTTCTCTCTTCAGTTTTGCCAATGATTTCTGGAGGCTTTCCCACTTGATACTTTCTTGGGGACACTGTTTTGTGTTGTAGCTAATCATCAGTTCTTCAGCTAAGATATGTGGCCTCACTTGGCCTTTGCCATGGTGTTTTAGTGAACATACACTATATAGACAGGCTGTACCAACTGGTCGGGCCCCCACAGGTTCTTTGTTAAGTTTTTGCTTTGAACTTGGACTGTATTTTCCTATAAAAGCAGTGTAGGTGATTAGGTCACTGGCTGTTCATACATCTAGTTAACCCTTAGTATGATGTTGTAATGTACTACAAGACCTAGCAATTTTTGAAAGGAAATTCTATAAGAATTCCAACTTGAGATGCCAGAATTATATGTCTTACTACAGGGGAAATCAGATTTCTCCCAGTTTTTTTGGTTGGCTTTGGGGACAGTATTAGAGACCTGAAGAGTGACTCGTGAGCTTTTGTCTGTCCGAGCACACTTTGGGACCATTTTTGACTAAATTGTGGTAGTGCCTCTCAGAGTAGATGGGGGTGACTTCCCTCCCTGTTATCTGTCCCATGTGGTTCTCTTTCCCTTGCTGTGATTGTGGCTGTAGAGCCAAGGGCCTCTGCTGGATCCTGATTCCACTTCTCAATCTGGGACTGCCTGCGTGTCACCTTTGTTCTTCAGAGGAATGTCTTTGTACCCATACTGCCTTTTCTATTATCTATTAGTAAAATGTCACTGGTAATTTTTAATCATGATTTTTCTTCTCTCTGGTGCACTAAGGAATAGAATGTTGCTTTACAACTTTTCCTCTTACCCTTGTTCCTGAATGAATAGTCCAAGGTATCTTGGAAAAACAGAGTATAATTAGGCTCCGTTCTATGCTTTCTTTTTCTTTGTTCGTTTAGACCTAGAGGGCAGCGTTTTTAAACTGTGGTCCATGGACTTCCTGCATCAGATTCACCCTGAAGCCTTTCTTAAAGTTCTTGGTTCCAGACCAGGCCTACAGAGGCAGGTGGACATGTACCACGTCCCTTCTCTTTTCTTTTTCTAACACTTTTTAAGCTTATTTCCATTGTTGACATAGATCCACCTCTGGTAGTTGACAGTGTGCAGGAGGAAGTTAAGAAATTTTAGACTGTGAAGTCTCTGGTCTTTGAAACTTGGTAATAAGTTATTCATAGTAAAGAGCTACTTATTCTATGACTCTGCTTCCCACCCTGTGTTACAGGGAAAGAGATATAGAAAGTGGCCCTGCCTTAATCTTTTGTCTCTAGGTTACAAGTAATAGAAACTTCTTTATAATGAGCCTAAGTAGAAAAGAGTTTTTCACCAAGGACATAGGGACCTTTAAAAGAACAAAAGGGACAGAATGCGGTCAAGTCTCCCAAAGGACTTGAACCAGAAATTGGGAAACTGTGAGGACTCAGAGAAGATGCTCTTAGTTTTCTCTCTATCTGGTGTCTTATAATCACCAATTTCTGCTGCTTCTCTGCTTGAGTTACTATTTTCTCAGCAGATAAGATTTCCTTGCTTCTTTACAGAGGATAAAAAATGACAGCTCCCTAGTTTATTTGCCATTAGTTTTATTAGTTACATAGACTGACCAGTTACTTCTGTATTCCAGTTCCAATTTTTTTTTTTTTTTTTTTTTTTTTTTGGTGAGACGGAGTCTCATTCTGTTGCCCAGGCTGGAGTACAGTGGCACAATCTTGGCTCACTGCAACCTCCGTCTCCCGGGTTCAAGCGATTCTCCTGCCTCAGCCTCCTGAGTATCTGGAACCACAGGCATGTGCCCCCACGCCTGGCTAATTTTTTGTATTTTTAGTAGAAACGGGGTTTTACTATGTTAGCCAGAATGGTCTCTATCTTCTGACCTTGTGATCCGCCCGCCTCGTTCTCCCAAAGTGCAGGGATTACAGGCAAGAGCCACCACACCTGGCCTCCAGTTCCAAATTTTAAGAAGAAAGTCTGATTGGCTGAATTTGGGTCAGGTATCTACCTCTGGTCCAGTGCCTAGGATGCTGAGGCCTCATCATATTTTAGAAATACGGCTGCCAGAGTTCCACCTGTGTGTGTGTGGGGGTGTGTGTGTGTGTGTGTGTGTGTGTGTGTGTTGGGTGGGCGGGGGTGTTCTCTGAGAAAAGGAGGGCATTTCTGGGCCACCTGAAGATGTCTGCTTCAGGGTTCAGCTTTTTTTTTTTTTTTTTTTGAGACGGAGTCTCGCTCTGTCGCCCAGGCTGGAGTGCAGTGGCCGGATCTCAGCTCACTGCAAGCTCCGCCTCCCGGGTTCACGCCATTCTCCTGCCTCAGCCTCCCGAGTAGCTGGGACTACAGGCGCCCGCCAGGTCGCCTGGCTAGTTTTTTTTGTATTTTTAGTAGAGACGGGGTTTCACCATGTTAGCCAGGATGGTCTTGATCTCCTGACCTCGTGATCTGCCCGTCTCGGCCTCCCAAAGTGCTGGGATTACAGGCTTGAACCACCGCGCTCGGCCCAGGGTTCAGCTTTATAATGTAAATTTATAAGTCTAGGTGATGATTAGTCACTGTTGGCAAAGATTTACATAGGTTTCTTTTACCATAATACCTTAAGGTGTTGGTTTACAGATCTTTAATTGACAAGGGATAATAATACTTACCATTTATTTGTAGATGACTTGTTATGAGCTCGGCTCTGTACTAGGCACTTTATATTCATTTAATACATTATCATGATGGATTAGTAGATACAATGGGTTATCAAAAAATCCTTTACAGATAGGAGTAGAATAGACAGAAAACAGTTTCGTTTGTTCAGAAAAACCGTCTTAAAGTTAATAATTACTGAGAAATTACTGAGAATTGACTCAAGGTAGTTGTAGAATTTAGTTTCTAGTTTGCATCACTTCTTTAATAGGTATAACTAAAGTTGATTTCAGAGCTTTGAGAGAAGAAAATAACTGCAGTTCATTAACCTAGACTTTTAATGTTTTGTTAGGGATGAATACCTGGGTTCCCTAATGAGTTCTGTAATGTCACTAAAATAGCAGCTAAACAAAGCCTTTTGGAAAATACATTCCAATAGATAGGCAAGATTACTTGCTGAGTAGAATGAGGAGGGACAAGTGTATGATAAGCAATAGGTGCCCAGCTGCCAGAAGGTGAGTGACAAAGGAAAAGCAAAGAAACAAAAGTTTTATTTGTAAGCCAGTAGTAGTAATGTCCTTTGTTGTGTTGTGGGAATAGTGACTTGGAAGCAAGTTGTCTCATTTAAAGGCACAAGAACTATTTTATGGCCTTTTGCCCTCTTAGAAAATATTTTGAAAATTATAGTCATACTAGATTTTCCTTTTAATTCCAAGCAACTTTTTTTCCTCTTCTTCCTTTTTTGAAGTGAATTTTGACAGCTGAAAGCCTGTTCTCTGAGAATCTGGGCACTCCTTGCCTGTGAGTTGGGAAGTGGTTTTTGGGATGCTGCCACCTTTGCTGAGCAAGCCAATGGCAACTATTAAGCTCAGCATTTTCCTGGTGGGTTTAGGGAAATTGCCTGGGAAACTATTACGTGTGAATTTACATGTTTGGGTTCTTTTTATTTAACCAGTTGCAATTATCCTTCCTTAATTTTAACGTGAATTTTACAGACAATTCTTGTGATATGTGTGGATTTCCTTTCCTATACTTTTAAAATTTCTCCGTAAACAGGAGAAACTTTGTGGGAAAGAAAGTAATTTTGTCTTAAAACTGTATTCCTGCTTGTAAACATGGTTGAGAACAGGGGTAGATGTTGGAAAAAGAGGGAACTGACAAGAATGAGAGTCAAGTAATACCAAGCCAGAAAATCAGAAAAAGTCTTGAACATTTGGATATGGACCAGACTCAATGAAATACCTGTAACATGCATATTATCTGCCACAAAATGTATGTCCAAATTCTTTGGGGAAATCCTGAATAGTATCTAGTTAGCAAGGAATGGTTAATGAAACTTAATTATATAGAAATTATTATGTATTACTAGTTGAACATGTGGAAATGTCATTTATATTTCCTTCATTTTGTGTACTATTCCCCATGGTCTTGGCCACAATAAAACTTGGTCCTCTGTTTTTTCCTTTTGAGGTGTATTTCTCAACTCTGAAAACTACAGATTTTTTTCAGGAACATCACTGTCTTGTTTGGAGAGGCAGAACTGTATATAGTCAACACTTGATTTAGTTTTAGGCTTGTCGAAAGGACAAAATTACAAGTTTAGTTTAAAGATCTAATTTGGGTGTGTGATTCTAGAATCAAGCAACACTTTGTTTCATAAAATAGGATAAGTGTTCTAATGAATTGAGCAGGGGAGTTGGTTTTATACATAGGACTAATGAAAGCAGAAACAACAGAACGCGGTTACTTTCCTTGTAAGGTGGAGAGAGGGAGACGAAAAAATAGAAAAATAACAGCTAAAATGAAGTTACTTCAGTCTTTTTGTATAAGGATTAAAGTAGAGGGAACTTTATTATCATGCTCATTGAAGATTGAAATTGGCCTGTTTGGGAACTTGGCTGTTATTCTTTAGATTTCTTGGAAAGTCAGATAACAACTTTGTTTTAGTTTGGTGACTAAAACTTTAGCCAGGGTGAGTCCATTTTGATTTTTAGTCTATAGACCATAGGATCTATTGGGGTCTACTGCAGGAGCTTCATCCAAAACAATGGCCTCCTATAATGTTTTAACAGACATTATACATGAATGTATTTTGTTTCTTATTTCCTGATCAGGGGTTGGGGATCACCAGGTCTTTTGACAGAAGCAACCTACTCCTTTTCAGCCCTTTCTCCCAAACTGCAAATGTGTGATTGTGACCAGAAACAAGTTTTTGTTAAAGGTATTTTGCAAATATGTTATGGATACCATGAACTGTAAGAATTGGAAGAAGTGACTAGCTACAGACAGTTTTTGTGAAGATTAAACTGCTCCAAAGGTGGTGGTTGTCCAGTTTCTTTCGGGAGTGGTGAGTGTAGGGGAGTTGAGCAGCCGTGTGTAATATCTTAGTAAAGTTTGCTAAACAGGGAGAAAAGGCAAACAAAACCTTTTTTATTAGCTATTTTCCCTTTGTTGCAAGAGATTGTGTGGGGTTATGTGGGTGAAGAAAACCGTGGGATGACAAAATTGGGGAAAGAAGTGAGACAAAAAAGTGGTCAGCATTTCTCAGTTGTGTATCTCAGTGCAATTCTGTGTATAAATGCGGAACCACTTATTAGGTTTAACCTATTTGTCCAGGAGAAATTAAATAAGAGAAATTATATTGGTACTTTTTGTTAATATAATTTAGTTGCTAGTATTTATTATGGGCTTTTAAAAAAACAACTTCTTTTTGAAGTATAACATACAGAAAATTGTACATAAATGTACAGCTCAGGGATGTTCAGAAGTGTAACCATGCAACAGGCTTCCAGAACATTACCAACATCTTAAAATCCCCCTTTATACCCTTTTCCAATTCCTCCTTCCCTCTCATACAACCACTCTTCTGATTTCTAACAGCATAGATTGGTTTTTCCTTTTGCAATCTGTAAGGAAACTTGTGTGTGTAATAGAATAAGTGATACAGTGAAATAACTAGGTAAGGGTAAGGAGAACAGCAGAAATCAACAGCTTTTCAGAGGGGAGGTGGCCAGTTGCTGGTTTGGGAGTGATTTAGAATAGAAAATTCTCTCAATTCCACTCATTAGAGAGTCATTTAACTTAGATGTTCTTCTAAAATGCAGATGCTGCCTGGATGATTAAGGCTATAGTTTATTTGCTTGATACCAAGATGTTTTCTTTTTAACTGTGGAAATAGGAATTTCCTTTTGGAGCAGTAAATCTCAGGACACTTTGGGAAAAAGCATTTTCTTGGAGGTTTTAGAGAGAGAGCAGTAAGCCATCAGATCTCATGAGACTCATTGTTCCAAGAACAGCATAGAGGAAACCGTCCCCCATAATTCAGTTATCTCCACCTGGTCGTGTCCTTGACACATGCGGATTATGCCAGAGGAATCATCTTGCTTGGCATGTAAATTGAATTTTTGAAGAGGTTTTTTTTTTTTTTTTTTTTTTTTTTTTTTTTTTTTTTTTTTTTTTTTTTTGAGACGGAGTCTCGCTCTGTCTCCCAGGCTGGAGTACAGTGGCCGGATCTCGGCTCACTGCAAGCTCCGCCTCCCGGGTTTATGCCATTCTCCTGCCTCAGCCTCCCAAGTAGCTGGGACTACAGGCGCCCACCACCTCACTCAGCTAGTTTTTCGTATTTTTTAGTAGAGACGGGGTTTCACTGGGTTAGCCAGGATGGTCTCGATCTCCTGACCTCGTGATCCGCCCATCTCGGCCTCCCAAAGTGCTGGGATTACAGGCTTGAGCCACTGCGCCCCGCTGAAGAGGTTTTATAGTTTGTACGATTTTGGGCAGTTTACCTTTTTGGCCCTCAGTTTTTGCATTTGTAAAATGGGAACAATAAAGTACCTTTCTCATATAGTTTAAATGAGTTTATATTGACTGTGTAAAAGTGTTTGGAACATAATAGACTCTATAGAGGAATTAGCCTAAGACAACAGTCAAAATAAGTGTCTCTCTGTCTTAGAGGTAAAAAAAATTCTTGAGAATGCATTTTTCCCCCCTTACTCTCATTCCTATCTGCCAGTTAATTTTTTAAAAATATTAAAGTAGTAAATGTGAATCGCTTATAGGTGAAAACTGTAGTAGTTCTTTGCCCTACCCCTTCCCAACTCTAAGACTTGCTCTCTATTTTTAGCTCTTTTAGTTGTTTCTTTGTTGTTTGCCTAATTTTTCTAAAACACACATTATTAAACCCCCACCCCAGAGTTTCTGATTGAGTGGCTTTTGGCTGGGACCCAAGAATTTGCATTTTTAGCAAGTTCTCAGATGATGCTTATGCTGCTGGTTTGGGGACCACACATTGTAAACCACTGCTGTAGTTCATAGATCTCATCAACTCTTGAAAAGGGGGTTGACTCAATAGCTGAAACCAAACCACGAGTGGATCCGTTGTTGAATGGCTTTATTACCAGTGGAAGGTATCCCAGTTACTGATGTCAAATCTGTAAGGGTCTGCAGCAACCTAAGTTTTTGCCTCCTCCGAAGAAAGAATTCGACTGAGGGGCATAAGGCAAGAGAGACCAAGGCAAACTTCAGAGTAGGAGTGGAAGTTTGTTTAAAAGGCTTTAGAACAAGAAAGAAAGGCAAGGAAAGTATGCTTGGAAGAGACCCAAGCAGGCACTGAGGTCAAGTGTGGTGTTTAACTTTGATCCTAGGACTCTATAGGCTGGCCCCTTTCCTGTGATTCTTCCCTTAAAGTGGGCTGCCCACATGTGCAGTGCCTTCCTTACGCTTGGGAGGTGAGCACATGCTGTGTGTTTCGGAGGTTGTACATAGACCATCTGAGGCTTTATTTGCTTCTCTGGTGGTGTGTCCCGGTGTATTAGTCTGTTTTCATGCTGCTGACAAAGACATACCCAAGACTGGGAAGAAAAAGTGGTTTAATGGACTTACAGTTCCACATGGCTGGGGAGGTCTCAGAATCATGGTGGGAGGCAAAAGGCACTTCTTACGTGGCAACAGCAAAAGAAAACGAAGAAGCGAAAGTGGAAACACCTGATAAACCCATCGGATCTGGTGAGACTTATTCACTATCACAAGAATAGCACAGGAGAGGCTGGCCCCCATGATTCAATTACCTCCCCCTGGGTCCCTCCGACAACATGTGGGAATTCTGGGAGATACAATTCAAGCTGAGATTTGGGTGGGGACACAGCCAACCCATATCACAGCCAACCCATATCACACCCATATCCACCGTTTTCTTTCTCAATGTGCATGCCCAGGAAGTTACTTCTCCCTAGTGTCTGCATTCGGTTAACACTTTAGTGTAATAGGTATGGACCATCAGGAAATGGCCTCTTCCTGGGGCTGGCTGCCAATTTATCACTTTTAGAGAGGCAATGTGATGATTGCCGAACCATCACCCCAACATTCCTAGTTGGGGAGGGGGGCTCTTCTGCCATGCTCATGTCTGTCTAACTACCTATAACAGCTTCATATTGAGTATAGGATATCAATTTCAAACTCTGTAGAATTTACCACGTAGCCTCATCTACCTTTGTGTTTCTCACCTGATCTTCACACGCCTTGTACATGTAACTGTCCAGTGGGTTCACTTTACCCACTGCCTACACAGAGCCTATTTATCAAGACAAGGGAATTGCAATAGAGAAAGAGTAATTCACACAGACCCAGCTGCATGGAAGACCGGAGTTTTAGTATTACTCAAATCAGTCTCCCTGAAAACTGGGGAATTGGAGTTTTTAAAGAAAACTTGGTGGGTAGGGGGCCATTGAGTCAGGAGTGCTGATTGGTCAGGTCAGAGATGAAATCATAGGGAGTTCAAAGCTGTCTTCTTCTGCTGAGTCAGTTCCTGGGTGGGGGCCACAGGACCATATGAACTAGGTTATCAATCTGGGTGTTGCCGGCTGATCCATCTAGTGCAGGGGCTGCAAAATATCTCAAGCACTGATACTAGGTTTTACAATAGGAATGTTATCACCAGGAGCAATTTGGGGATTTTTAAAATCCTGAAGCCTCCAGCTGCATGACTCCTGAATTTGTATATTTTCACACAGCTATGAAGACATACCTGAGACTGGGTAATTTATAAAGGAAAGAGGGTTTTTTTTTTTGAGAGTTTCACTCTTGTTGCCCAGGCTGGAGTGCAGTGGCGTGATCTCAGTTCACTGCAACCTCTGCCTCCCTGGTTCAAGTGATTCTCCTGTCTCAGCCTCCCGAGTAGCTGGGATTGATTACAGGCATGTGCCACCATGCCCAGCTAATTTTTGTATTTTTAGTAGAGACAGGGTTTCATCATATTGGTCAGGCCGGTCTCGAACTCCTGACCTCATGTGATCCGCCCGCGTTGACCTCCCAAGGTGCTGGGATTACAGGCGTGAGCCACTGCACCTGGCCAGGGAAGAGGTTTAATTGACTTACAGTTCAGCATGGCTGGGGAGACCTCAGGAGACTTACAATCATGGCAGAAGGGGAAGCAAACATCCTTCTTCACGTGGTGGCAGGGAAAAGAAGTGCAAATAGAGGAAGTACCAGACACTTAGAAAACCATTGTATCTTGTAAGACTCACTCATTATCACGAGAACAGCATGGGGGAAACCACCCCCATGGTTCAATTACCTCCACCTGGTTCTGCCCTTGACACATGGGGATTATGGGGATTACAATTCAAGGTGAGATTTGGGTGGTGACACAGATCCAAACCATATCAACTCCTGAACCATAATTTCTACTCTTGTGGCTAATTTGTTAGTCCTGCAAAGGTAGTCTAGTCCCCAGGCAGGAAGGGGGTTTGTTTTGCAAAAATGCTTTTATTGTCTTTGTTTCAAAGCTAAACTGTAGACTAAGTTCCTCCCAAAGTTTGTTCAGCCTACACCTAGGAATGGACAAGGACAGCTTGGAGGTTAGGAACAAGATGGAGTTGGTTAGGTCGGATCTCTTTCACTGTAATAATTTTCTCAGTTATGATTTTTGCAAAGGCAGTTTTATACATTTCAGCATTACTGAACTTTTAGCAATTTAAAAAAATGTGCAGTGGTTTCTCATCAGAGGCTTTTGGTGTTATTCTGTGTTCCTGGAATTCCTGCCTCCCCATTTAGCTGCCTGGAAATACCTTCATTCTCTTGTTGCTTTTCCATTGCTGCAGAGTTTGATGTTTCCACCTTTCCTGTGGTCGTAAAACAGTGTATAAACACTTCTGTCAGAGTATGAACCATATAGTATGTCAACTATTTACATGTCTATCTGCTTTTGTTAGCTTGTTAGCTCCTTGAGAAGAGGGACTTGATTTTTTTACATCTTGATTATCATTGGCTTAGTATGGTTATTGGCATATAATATGAGCCAAAATAAATGTTCAACTGAATCAATATAGAAAACATTTGGTAATTTGCAGTCCCCAAAATGAAGACCGCTTGTATGTGGTTTTGTTAGCCTTAATTTCAAGGATTGAATTTGCATAAGCAGCACTGTACACTCCCATAGTATACATGATGCCATATGGATTTGTTAGGACCTATTACCATCCAGGGTCTGGAGTCTTAGCTGTCTTAGGTTTGTTTTATTCAACAATAGATGAGCTTATGGGTAGTGGGAGCCCATGGATTGCCCTAACAATCACACAGTTCCAAAATGATGAACATTCCTGTCGTTTCCACCTGTCATCTCTGTCTTTCAGAATCTTGCCTATCTTTCAAGGGTCAACCAAAATGCTATTCCTGCAGCAGGCCTCCCTTGATTACCTCAGGGAGATCTTTTCTCTTCTTTAAAAACATGGTACCACTTATTGCCTGGCCCATGCTGTTTTATTTTTACTTATTTGCATTAATATTTTATCTTCTCTTCTAGATTGCTAACTTCTTCATGAACAGCCTCATGAAGGCCTCTCAAGAGGGAAGTGGTTAGACCTTTACCTGTAGGTAGCTAAGAGTCATTGGAGCTTAAGTTCCACAAAAGAAAAAAAATAAGGGACTTGATTGCATTTGTATTTTAGAAATATAATCTGTAGTAATGTAGATGGGATGGGTGGGAGGCATAGACAACAATAAAAACCTACTACGAGTTCAGATAAAAGATGCTATTAGTGGAAACAGAGCTTGATGGGGGAGGGAATAGACATTTTAGAAGTTCTGTTTGCCTCCTTAGTGACAGAGTAGAGGGATGTGGTAGAGAATATACAGTGATGCTTAGGCTATTGATTAGAATGCTTTTGATTACAATAAGAGAAAACTATCTCAAACTAGTTTAAGCAATAAAGGAGATTTATTGATCTATGTAACAGGAAAATTTTGGTCAGTTCACTGAAACAATCTACTATTCTCTTAGCACCACCATCCTCATAACAATAAAATGGCTACAACTTTGAATTTCTACCTTTACAAACTATTTCTTCAGAGGAAGAAATTGTACCTGGGTCCAGAGTTCCAGCCCAAATCTTAAACTTCATGCTGATTGGGTTAATCTCCCTGGCCAGGGCAATGCAGCATTCAGGCTCTTAATTCTGAAAACAGCTGGTTACTTGAGCCACATGCTGTGGAGCTGGAATTAGGGTCAAGTGCTGTCAAGCCATGTAGCTGCTATATAATGGAGAGAGGTGGCCACAATATTGTGGGAAATAACCACAGTATCCCCTAAGGTTTCTGTGGTAGATGACATGATGTGGACTGGAATAGGAAACAGGAAAAGGTACAGGTTTGCAGGAGAAAATATAAATGAGTTGATTTTGTGAGGGTCAGGCAAGATAACAAGTAATGGGAGCATTTCTAAAGAGGGAGGAGCCTCATGAAGGCCTCGTAAGAGCAAAGTAACTGGGCTTGTTCTAGGAACTGAGAGAAGGCTATTGGGCTGGCATCTAATGATCTGAGGAAAGACTGGATAAGATGAGGTTGGAGAGAGGCTGATGTATTTTGGGTCATGGTAGGGAGTTTGGATTCCAAATGCAATGGAAAATCAGTGACAGATCAACATCCAGTATACATTTTGAAAATAACATTCGTGTTGCTTTGTGTATACTGGAATAGATGAGACTTAGAATTGGATGCAGGGAGAACAGGTAAAAGCTATTTCATTAGTTCAGGCTAGAACTAGACTGGGGTGTGGGGCAGAAGAAATGAAGAACAGTGATAGAGTAAGGAAATATTTTGCAGTTCAAGTTGACTGGTTCTTAAGATGGATTGGATTTAAGAGTTGAAGGAGTTAGAAGAGTTAGACTCTTAGTTTTCTGGGTTGAATTGCCATTTGAATAGCATAATATGGGTAAAACCAGAGGAGAAATAAGTTTGAGAAGAAGATAACTTTGGAAATGCAAGGTTTGAGATGCCCATTAGATTTCCGAGAGAATATGTCAAAATAGGTAGCTAAATGAGTCTGGAGCTCATGTGGAAGAGAGTCAGGGATAGAAATGTGAAATTGGCATTCTTATCGGAATTAGCATTAATCCATCATAATGGGTGATAAGATGTAGACCTTAGGATTTAAGATGCCCCATGAATGAGATATTCTCTGTAGTCTCTGGAGTTTAGCCATTTATTTCATATGTAGTCTTGAAATTCAGTCTGTTATGTATCTGGACTTGATTTTGGTAATCAGTTGATTATGATAATTCTTTAATAAATTTTCCCTGTTTTTTACCACAGTTTCTGTCAGATCTTGGGCATTCGGGGTTGAAATAATAATACAACATACTCCTTTTGTTCTTTACTTTGAAAGAGCTGCTTAGGTTTTTGGAAGCTACTAACATTGGATTTTGTTCTTTCTCTTTTCCAGGCTGACTTTTGTAAACTTTTCTGCTTAACTGTACATTTTGCTAAAACCTATAGACTTAAAAATAATTAAATATTTAAATAATTAATAAATCATCTTTTAATATTATTGTAAATAATTAGTATTTCAATATTATAAATAACATCAATTTTAATATGTGTTTAAAATAATTTTAAATATTTATAATATTTTAAAATAAATACTTAAAATGCCAATGATTTTAAATAAATAATATTTTAAAACAAATATTTAAAAAAATAATTAATTGCCTGATGTGGTGGTTCATGTCAGTAATCCCAACATTTTGGGAGGCTGAGACTGGAGGATTGCTTGAGCCCAGGTATTGGAGACCAGCTTGGGCAACATCATAAGACCTCATCTCTACTAAAAAAAAAAAAATTAGCCAGGTGTGATGGCGTGGCCTGTAGTCTCAGCTATTTGGAGGCTGAGGCTGGAGGATCACTTGAGCCTGTGAGTTCAAGGTTGCGTTGAATCACAGTTGTGCCACTGCACTCCAGCCTGGGCGAAAGAGCGAGACACTGTCGCAAAAAAATAAAAAAAAATTTAAAAAAGTAATTAATTAGTTTAAAGATGTTGTATTTTGTGCATGATACAAAATGCAAAAGATATAGAATGGTCTTCCAACTCTAACCCTCACCCAACCAATTACCTTTCTATTTCCAGATCTTGTGAATCATTTCATATTAGTTCATACAGAGCTGCCTCAGGTTCTTAAATGGTTGCATGGTGTTTAGTATGGGCATAACGTATTTTCCAGTTCTCCCATTGTAAACTTAGGTTTTTGCTTACTTTTACTCTGCTAGGAACAATTCTTCAAAAAAAAATTATTATAAATAATAATATTTTCTAGAAGCATGTATATGTTGTGATAAATTCCCAGTAGTAGAATTGCTGCTGGACCAAAGAGTTTATGCATTGTAAATTTTCATAGATATTGCCTAATTGCTTACTAACAATGACTAAAAACGGCTTTCCTTTGTTCTCATGCTGACAAAGTGAGTTACCAACTCCTTGCTTTGCTACCAGTATGAGAGATGAAAAGTGTATCATTGCATCATTAAAAAGTGCCCTTGTTGAACACTGGAATTTGAATGATACAGTGGTTTGGATTAGATTTTACTGAATTTGTGAAATGACTATTTTACCATTATGATTGTCAATGGATACATGTATTTTATATGGCTTTCTTTTTTAAAAAAAACTATAGCAAATAATTTCTAAGTCACTGGAGAACATTATTTGATACTATGTTTTAAATTATACATGATATAGATGTTTAATTTCCAGCTTTTTAAATCACTAAGTATCTTTAATTTGCAGGTTTTATCTGAAAGAACTAATATTGAACCTTGGGTTTGTGCCAACACCATTCGTCTATTTAATGATGATAACACAATTCCCTTCATTATACGTTATCGAAAAGAGCTCATTAATAACCTTGATGCTGATTCCTTGAGAGAAGTTCAACAAACCCTAGAAGAGCTACGGTAAGAAACCTAAGAAAGAATGAGCCAAGTGTAAGGGAAAAAGGCCAGTGAGGAACAGTGAGAAAGTGAATGATGGTATATTTGACAATTCCAATATTTTGTTTCCTTGAATTATTGTAATCTGGATATAGTCCTCTTCTGACAGAGGAAGTCAGCTCTGTTTTACTTATTTAGGGGGTGTATGGAGTCCCTCTGCTGGTGTATTTATGCATAGCTTGAGCATGTATTAGCAAAAAGGTGGTTTGCAGTAAAAGTGTGTGCCTCAGAGTTTGGCTGTCATCTTCTTTCATAGAAAAGATTGGGCATAATGGCAAAATTAGGACTGCCAGCAAGAAACTCGAAGTACATTTTATTCTAAATCTTTTAACCACTCACATAAAACTGTCCTTTTAATTTCATAAAGTTCCTAAGTGGAGAGTTCTTTGGCAGTATAGAGTTTGGTAGGAAATATGTATATTTCCTTTTCCCATACTTTTTTTTTTTTTTTTTTGACAGAGTCTCACACTGTCGCCTGGGCTGAAGTGCAGTGGTGCAATCTCAGCTCACTACTCAGCTCACTCCTGCCTCAGCCTCCCAAGTAGCTGAGATTACAGGAATGCGCCACCACGCCCTGCTAATTTTGTATTTTTAGTAGAGACAGGGTTTTGCCATGTTGGCCAGGCTGGTTTTGAACTCTTGGCCTTAAGTGATCCACCTGCCTAGGCCTCCCAAAGAGCTGGGATTATAGGCTTGAGCCACCATGCCCAGCCTTTTCCCCATACTTTTAATGGTTATGATAATTTAACAATAATGGATTGTAAGTTTTATATGGTTACAGAATGGAAAGTACCTTTTTAAAAAAATTATGCCTCTGGACTCGCTGTTAATAACTCAGAAATATATGTACAAAGACTATAAGACTGACCATATTATTTGATAGGGTTTATTAAAACACTTCACTGCTTATGCATTTATTGCATGTCTCCTATGGGCACTGTGTTAACGCATACATTCTTGAAGTGTACAAAAAAGATCTGATTAAAATTGGATTATCATTCTACTATGAAGCCATTTTAAAAGTATTAAGGGTAATTTTTATAACAAGCTTGACAGGCTTTCTGTTATTTTGGGGGAACTTGCATCTCACTAACTTTTCTACCTCTTTTGTTGATGTTTCCTTAGTGTCAGGAGAATTAAAATGCTAATATGTGGAAAGTTATACTTCATTGAGAGTCAGAATCAATTAGCCAATGTAAAAGCATAAATGACTAAATCAAGTAGTCTCAGATGCAAATCTTCCAGAGCCAGGCTAGGATAATCAAGCATGGGGGATAAGAATTGGAGATTACAAATCCTGTCTAAGTGGGGCAACCCCTGCTCATCTCCAGTAGATGACTGTCATGCAGGGTTGTCTGCCCAGTTTGCTGGTTCTTCCTATTTCTGAAAAGAAGCTGGTAATTTGGGTTTGTACGTCAGAAATTTCTGGGCCAAACAAAACCACTCTCGACCACACCTAGAAGGCCAGCAGTTTGCAAATTCTGAAGTAAGCTTTCTATTTGGTTGAAGTCAAGGTAATTAAGAAAGTCTGAGGGTTTGGATCTGAAACAGGAGAAAGCGTCATAAACAAGCAAGAAAAGCTTGCTTAAAAATTAAAGGGTAGTCTAACAATATTTGGTTGTATGGGAGACAAATAGGAGCCGTATATCAAGAATATTATTATTTTCTTTTTCTTTAAAAAACACTTCTACTGCAAAAGAATTCCATTCTCTGGGTTTCTATGAACCCAGAATACATTGAATATTAGTAGAGGAATGAATTCTCCTTGAAGTAAGTAGGGGCATTGACTGGAACTTAAGAGATCTTTTTCTATAATACAGAGATTTCTTTTTGGTAATAAGATATGATCTTTATTTTTTCTTAAGCTCAGCATTTTCTATAACTAGAGCATTGGTTTTCAATTTGTTAATTGCTACCCCTACATTGGAAGTAAAACCAATTTAATAAGTCATACCACTTAAAAAATGAAATAGTGAATAGAAAATACAAGAGTACATTTATGTGGTAAAGGCAAATATTGTTTCATGAAATGTTTCAATTATGCAGCATATATATGTATGTATACTGGGTTGCAAGGTAAAACATTTTTAAATTCACTTTGAAAAGTGAATTACAGAGTATGATTCTGCATAGGAAGAAAAGTTTTCTGTATTTTTCTCTAAAGATAATTCTCTTCTTCCTTATATGCAGGCTAATAGGACAAAAGGAATTGGCTTTTTGTTAAAATGACCTGGTAGGCTTTAGCCCTTGACAACAGTCTTGGGCTACTGTGACTATAGAAGACATACAGGTTGTAATCTAAGTACTGCATATTCTTCTCTGTAATTTACAGTCTTCTGCCTTTGGTTTTTTTTTTTTTTTTTAATTTACCAGTATTTTTAATTTTCTTTTCCACCAATCATTTTGAATAAATCATATTATCATCTGTAACTTTTGCCCATCATTTTAGCAGTACCATTATTAGGCAGATTCTATAAATAGAAGGTAATACAATAGGATGAGAAGCATTAACTATAACAACAGGATTGTATATTCACAGTGAAAACCTGTTGTAAAGTGGGGGAACTACTGTGCACTCCCTTCCTTTTGTCGTTACTTGTTTAGTGATCCCTGTAAATTGATTCTTGAAATCAGCTTTTCTACCTGGAATCCTGGTTCTTTTTAGTGGGGAATGGATTGGGAAACCAATTGTGGGTGCTGGGTGTGCCCATCCTGAGCAGTGATACTCCGGTTGCAATGAGCATACCTAGTACCTATACCTTGGTTTTCAAGTATCGTTCTCCTGATTCCAAGGCTGGGGCAGGGAAACTAGAAGATAAGCCTGAAATATCATATGCCAGAGAATAAGGAAGTGCTCACAGGATGACAGGGACATGTCAAAAGGACACAGAAGCTAGCTTGAAGGGGTTACTTCTGGTCAAATCTGGAACAATTTGAACATTAAGATAAATGATAGCAATGGATTGTAAGCACTAAGTAAAATAAGAAACCATTAAATCTATAGTGATGTAAATAAATCAGTGAATAAATTCAAAGTTTAATGAGGAATGGGGTAATTATATAGTCTCAAAGTACCTCTCCACAAAATACTTAAAATTATAAGAGGAATAAAGAGTACCTGTATCATGGAGAAACCCACAGATACAACCTTAAATGATCAAGGTAATCAGTAATGGGACAAATCAAAATCATGTACCACCTAATAACGTGCAATAAGAAGAACACAGTAAGACTTCTATGATATTTCTACCGAAGATGTTCCATCTGTATATAATTGTGAGGAAACATCAGAGAAACCCAAGCTGCAGGGCATTCTACAAAATAACTGTCCAGTAGCATTCAAAACATCAAGGCCTTATCAAGGAGAAGAAAATCAAGGAGAGACTGAAATACTGTTTTAGCTTGAAGGAGACTGTAGATGCATGCCAACTATATGTAACCCATAATTCTTAACTGAATCCACTATAAAGGATATTATTGGTACAGTTGGTAAAACCTGAATGAGGTCTGCAGATTAGATGGTAGTAATATATCAGTGTTAATTACCTGATAATGATGGTTATTTTGTGGTTATGTAGGAGAAAATTTGTGTTTGTAGGAAATCACACTAAAGTGTTGGAGTGCAGGGATGTTAACTTATTCTCAAACAGTTCAGAGAGAATAAAGTTCCTTTTACTTTACCTGCAACTTTTCTGTAAGTTTGAGGTAGCTTTGAAAAGAAAGTTTTGACATACAGTTTTTGTAGATTACAAAAGTTTCTATTTTCAGGGCTGTTGCAAAGAAAGTTCATAGTACAATCCAGAAAATTAAGAAGGAGGGGAAGATGTCTGAGTGCTTGTTAAAAGCCATGCTGAATTGTAAAACTTTTGAAGAACTAGAACACGTGGTAAGGAACCCTTTTTATCTTTTAACGTAATACCTGAATCTATTGCAATTTGGGTCTTATGATTAAAGAACACCAAGAAATAAAAAGCTAACGTCATTAGTCACCATTATTTAATGCAACAAAATATTCTTTATTCAATAAATATTTATAGAGTGTTTTTTTGTATGCTAGGGACTTGGGTTTACAAAGATGAATAAATACATAGTCTTTGTCTCAAGGAATTTCCAGTCAAGTAGGGAAGGACAGTAGATTATACAAATGTGAAGCTTATTGGAGAGGGCTGAACTAGAGATCCAGATGTGGATGTCTTCAGCCTGCAGTTGTTACATGAAACCATGAGAATGGAAGAACTCACTCAAGAAGGGTTTGTCAGCAGGTCAGGACTGACCACTGGAGGATACCACCTTTTGAAGTGTGGATGGAGGATGGGAGAGCATAAGGAGGTAGGAAAAAATAGAGAAGTATGAGGAGAATCAGGAGATGATGGTGCTCTGGAACAGCAGGGAAGAGAGTTTTAGATGGAGGTTATAATCAGTGGTTATGTGTAGCAGAGAAGTTTGGCAAAATAAGAACTGAAAAAAATATATATGTATTTGGTAATTAGGAGATCATCATGGATTTTTGTGATACCATTTCCAGCAAGGTGTGTGAGAAGAGAAGCCAGATGGTGGTGGGTGTTAGAGTGAGTGGATTAAGAAGTAGAAGAATTGGCTGGATGCAGTGGCTCGTGGCTCATGCCTATAATCCCAGTACTTTGGGAGGCCGAGGTGGGCTGATCATGATGTCAGGAGTTCAAGACCAGCCTGGCCAAGATGGTGAAACCCCGTCGCTACTAAAAATACAAAAATTAGCTGGGCATGGTGGCAAGCGCCTATAATCTCAGTTACTCAGGAGGCTGAGGCAGAGAATTGCTTGAACCTGGGAGTCGGAGGTTGCGGTGAGCTGAGATGGCGCCACCGCACTCCAGCCTGGGCTACAGGGCAAGACTCCATCTCAAAAAAAAAAGAAGTAGAAGTATTGACCGGCTGGGCGTGGTGGCTCATGCCTGTAATCCTAACACTTGGGGAGGCCGAGGCGGGCAGATCACGAGGTCAAGAGATCGAGATCATCCTCGCCAACATGATAAAACCCCATCTCTACTAAAAAAAAAAAAAAAAAATTAGCTGGACATAGTGGTGCGCGCCTTTAGGCCCAGCTACTTGGGAGACATAGGCAGGAGAATCGCTTGAACCTAGGAGGCAGAGGTTGCAGTGAGCAGAGATCGTGCCACTGCACTCCAGCCTGGTGACAGAGCGAGACTTCTCAAAAAAAGAAGAAAACAAAACAAAGAAGTAGACGAATTGTGTGTAGAACACTTTTAAAGGAACTTGCTGGAGTTGAGGACTTTGCAGTCCAAGCAATGAGTTTTTAAGATGAGTGAAACCAAGCAACTAATTTAGCATATAGAAAAATATGAAGAATAAGAGAAGGCACATACCATCTTCTTACAGTAAGCGTTTTCAAATTAGTTTTAATTCATCTCTGAAGGAAGAAGAAAGGATTGAGAAAAGGATTTCTTTAGCATTCTCAGTATGTCCTCTAATTTTGTGTCCTAGTTTTAACTTTTGTGTTTTTAAAACTGAATCATATGTTTTCTGCCTTTATTTTCTAGTCTGCTCCATATAAAACTGGGAGCAAAGGGACTAAAGCCCAGAGAGCAAGACAGTTGGGCTTAGAAGGAGCAGCCAGGGCACTGCTTGAGAAACCAGGGGAGCTCAGTCTGCTATCATACATTAGGCCTGATGTTAAAGGTACTGGCTTTATTTACAGAGATCAACTTTGTTTCTTTTTTTTTTAAATTTAAAAACGTGTGTTAAAAAAATGTTCTGTTAAGTAATGATTATACAAAAGAATATTACAGCATGTGTAGAATAATTGAAATAAAACAAATCCTGACATACCTATTGAGTAGCCATTCAACTTTTCTCTGTTGATGAAGTGCTGTTCTAGTCTTGCCCGTTTTTCTATTGTATTGTTTTTAAAATGATTATTTTAAAATATTTTTTGTCATTGATATGTGTTGCAAATCTCTTTTTCCCAGTTTGTAACTAGTCTTTTCACTTTCTTTATGGCATCTCTTGATAAATAGGTATTAGTGGAGTTTTATTATAGCTAACCATCTTTTAAGATAATAGCTGTGTTTTCTTTTTAAAGAAATTCCTTCATATCCCAGATTTATGAAGATTGTCCTATATTGTCTATTAAAGCTTTTATTTCTAAAAATTTGTTTACTTGTAAAAGTCATAAATATTCTTTAAAAATGTCAACAGTTTTGACATCCAGGAAGTGTAAAGCAAAGCTCCATTCTCCCACTTCTACTCTAGAAGTAAAGTGTCTTTTTCTGAAATTTCCCTCCAAGTGTATCTTCGTATTTTGTGTGTGTGCATGCACAACAGAGAATAAGAGAGCGAAGAAGTAAGGGAGAGATATTTCTAAGAAAAACTCAGGGAAAATGACAGTTGATAAATGTCAAGATGCATTGGTTTTATTGTAAAAATGAGCCTTAGAGTAAAAACTTTGGTTAAGAGTGGCTTTTTCTCAGGAATTCGCTGTTAAGATTGAGTGGGGAGATTGATGTTCTGGTGGTCTCTACTCTCAAAAAATTATTTTTTTAATACTAAGAAATTACATAATTAACATGTGCAACATGATGTTTTGATATACATGTATTAATACATAGTGAAGTGAGTACTATAGTCAAAGTATTCTGTACATGATAAGCAAATTAACGTATTCATCTCACATAGTTACCTTATTTTGTGTTAAGAGCACTTAAAATCTGTCTTAGCAAAATTTTTTTTTTTTTTTTTTTTTTGAGACGGAGTCTCGCTCTGTCGCCCGGGCTGGAGTGCAGTGGCCGGATCTCAGCTCACTGCAAGCTCCGCCTCCCAGGTTTACACCATTCTCCTGCCTCAGCCTCCCAAGTAGCTGGGACTACAGGCGCCAGCCACCTCGCCCAGCTAGCTTTTTTTGTATTTTTTAGTAGAGACAGGGTTTCACCATGTTAGCCAGGATGGTCTCGATCTCCTGACCTCGTGATCCGCCCGTCTCGGCCTCCCAAAGTGCTGGGATTACAGGCTTGAGCCACCGCGCCCAGCCTGTCTTAGTAAATTTACAGTACACATTACGATGTTATTAACCATAGCCCCCGTGCTGTATGTTAGAACTGTGGTCTTTTTCAGCCTGTGTAGCTACAACTTTGTACCCTTTGACCTACATCTTTCCACCCCACCCCCACCTCCAGTTTCTTTTGTCCTCTGTGGATCCCATAGACTGGGACATGTAAATGTCTGTAGGGGGCAGTCTCTGATAACAAAATCCACAGTATGTACTAACCTGTAGAAAATTACAGCATACCATAGCCTGTTTTTATTTTAAATAACCCAGCAAATGTGAATTTGTGATTTAAAAAACTGAGTAGGTGTGTCTGTAAAATCTAGATATCTCTTCATACCTAAACACACTTATCTTAATGTTTGGAGAAGGGCAATAATGAAAAAGTAAAATAGGGTATTGTGAATTTAGAGATGGGTTGAAATGAGTAAAATTCAAGTTTGTTTAATTTTTAATGTGTATTTATAGTTAGATTTCCAAATGGTTGCAACACTTAATATTTTAATAATAGCTATAGACTATAGCTAAGCATTAAGTTAACCACAGTAGGAAACTATCTGTGCCCAGTCATTGTATGTTTTATTAAAATGGAATGTTGAAACTTTCAGAATGTTAGACGCACAAAGGCTTATCGACTGTTTTTATTTTTATTTTTCTCCTTGTGGTTGATTTTCTTTCCTTCTACTTCTCACTACCTTTGGTACCAAGGTCTCTTGAGTTCTCTCATACACTGAGTTCCTACTGGGTAGGTTTTTGATAACCGTATCTCTTTGTATTGTCATACATGGTGATGCTGCTGGAATATATGACAATGGACATTTGGTGATACTTCTTATAAGGTGGATAGTTCAGGGTCTAGCACAGTTACAGTAGTACTGTACTGGCAGACATATCAGGACTTCTGTTTGCTTTACTCCCTCTTTCTTTTACCCCGATCAAAAATGTAGAATTATTATAAGTAAGTCTATATAAGCTAGGTACTGCTTTTTTTTAAGTTTGATAGAAATGTTTTCTCCTTCTCTTTGTCTCCTTCTTCTTTATGTTACACACAATCATGATCACCCTTAATTTTGTTTGTTTTTCTAAAGAACTTTCATAATCCTATCATTCCTGAAAGAAATATTTAAGAAACCAGATAGTTCAGCTTTTTTTTCCCCAATAGAAGACACTTCTTGCTTGCTTGCCACAGACCAGTAAGCATTTGGTCTGAATCATAAAGCTATACTGTGCCACAACTGGACTATGTCCTGGGATATCCAAAGTACTACTTTCATGTCTAAGAGGAAGTAACTGATTGTTCTGTCATATATAAGAAGAGGTAGCTTCAGTGCAGAGCAAGTGAAAAGAAATGTTGGCCTTTCGGTTTTTGTTTACAGGTGTGGAGGTTTGATGATTCTCTAGCTGGAAAGATTTCATTTTAAGGCAAAGGGTATGATTTTCTGGTTCTGTGGACCATATTTCCTCCTTATTTAACTGAGGTGCTAAACTTTTGGAACATCTGTTATCTTTGACTGTTTTAAACCCACAAGGTCTATTCTCTTTGATTGGGAAAGGAGCTTTTTCAAAACACAGAAGACTTTCTTTTAAAATTATTTTTCTCCCTGGTTGGACTGAGAAGGGGAATGTAATTTGAAAGAGTGTCCCAAATGACTCTGGTAATTTGTCTCCCATTGAGAACCACTGCTGTAGAAGTAGCTCAAGGCATTTCCCTAGTGGCAGTTTTTTAAAGTTGAATGGGTATCAGAATTATCTGGGACACTCAAACACTTCAGTTCCACAGTCTAGGAATTCATAGTTTTAACAAGTACCTGGTATGATTCTATTTTTGGGTCCTTAGACTACACTTTACAACATTTCTCTAGAGCTCTAGCACAATTTTAATTAGATTCATTAATTACATAAGGTTTCAAATTATATTCCCCTCTTATGATGGAGGATTTTCAAAGGCCCTTTCTTATTGCAAGGTCTATAATTTCTTCTGTTCTCTGATTCCATTAATGGTTCTCCCTGTAGGTTCCATCTTTACTACTGACTTATCACCCTGGTGTTGTCATTAAACTTCATGTAATAATGCTCTGAGATACTTGGAACTCCAGGAATTAGTTCTTGTGAATGGTTTTCCTAGATGAAGACTGAGAGAGCTAACACAAGAGCAAATGTTTATTGAGAGCTCTACGTGTTACAGCTGTTTTAAGTCCGTTAGATATACAGTCTTCCATCTTGTAAAGGTATTTTGTTAATGAAAATTCCCGCATAGGAAAGTTTTCTTAAAATGTAAATAGAATTCCTATTAGTTTCATTAGCTACATTTCTTTCTTTAAATTTCTTTAAAATCTAGTTGACCCTTGCCTAATACAGAGATTAGGGGAACAACCCCCAGCCCCTACTCCCTCTTCAAAGTTGAAAATTTAGGTATAACTTTTAACTTCCTAAAAACTTAACTATTAATAGCCCACTGTTGACCCGAAGCCTTACTGATGACATAAAGATGACACATTTTGTGTGTTATATGTGTTATATACTATATTCTTACAATAAGGTAAACTAGAAAAAAGAAAATGTTAATAAGAAAATTCTAAGGAAGAAAAAATTTATTTACTGTTTATTAAGTGGAAGTGAATTATCATAAAGGTCTTCATCCTCATCATCACATTGAATAGGCTGACAAGAAAAAGGAGGAGGAGGAGGAGTTCTTTCTGTCTCAGGAATAGCAAAAGCAGAAGAGGTGGAGGAGGTGGAAGGGGTGACGAGAGGCAGGCACCCTTATTCCAACTTTTATTGTAATTAATCCATGTAGAAGTGGACCTGTGCAGACCGGGTGCAGTGGCTCAAGCCTGTAATCCCAACACTTTGGGAGGCCGAGGTGGGCAGATCTCTTGAGGTCGCGAGTTCGAGACCAACCTGGCCAACACAGTGAAACCCCATCTCTACTAAAAGTACAAAAATTAGCCCGGTGTGGTGGTGCGCACCTGTAATCCCTGTTACTTGGGAGGCTGAGGCAGGAGAATTGCTTGAACCCAGGAGGCAGAGGTTGCGGTGAGCCAAGATCACACCACTGCATTTCAGCCTGGAAGACAGTGAGACTCCATCTCAAAAAAAAAAAGTGGACCTGTACCCATGTTGTTTAAAGGTCAGCTGTAAACATAATTACTTATCCTAACACAACCAAACTAGATCTTTTCTATTTATTAATTATGCCGTAATAAATGTCCTCCTGTCCTCTTTGGCTTTTGTACCTTATTACTCATTAAAACTTTACTTGCAGGAAAACATACATATGATAGGCAGTGCTTGTGTAATTCAAGTTTAGTGCAAAAAACGTTTCATGCAAATAGAATGATAAAGGCAAAAGAAATGAAACAAAGCAGTGCAAATGATCTCTCTCCGCAAGTCAATATCAGAGAAACCTTGATTTACAAGATTCATTGCTATAAATTAGCAAATCAGAAATGCTTAAAGAGAACTTAATGCCCGTCTGTACACAGTTTAACTGTGAAGAGGAACAACTGCATGAAAGCTCTTGTTTTGTGCTTTTGAGATTTGTGAAATTTAAATGGGTCGTTGAAAATGTGAACAAATGCCCCATAATCCAAAATAGAAATTGCTTCTAAAGGATAATTTTTTAAACAAATGGAGTACTGTCCCTTTGGTTTTGACTCTATTAATATATATTTCCTATAACATCTTTAATATTTGTAATCACTTTATAAAGAAGGTACGGTTATGATTCCATTTTTATAGGAAACTGAGGTACAGAGAAGTCAAGTAGCTTGCCCAGGGTCTCACAACTGGCAAATGGTAGAACTAGGTTTAGACAAGGCAGCTGGCTCCAGAGATGCATTTTTACTACTGGGCAATATATTAGGTATTATGTCTGTATTATTGCTTTTGGAGACTTGTTTTTGTTACAAAGGGAAGCTAGTATACCGCTACAATATCTTTCTATCTTAAGGCTGTCAACTTAAGGTTTTATTTTGACTGGAATTAATTTACTGTGATTTAATTATAGAATTTAAAACCAATCTTACACTTTTTGTTTTTGTTTTCCTTTTTACCCTTCTCCTAAAGGGCTTTCAACGCTTCAGGATATTGAAATAGGAGTGCAGCATATTTTAGCAGACATGATTGCTAAAGACAAAGACACGCTTGACTTCATTCGGAACTTGTGAGTAACTCTTTTATGGAGTTTTCTGCTTTATGGACTCGTGCTGTTAAGGGTCACACAGTTAGTGCTAATACCAATGTTCATTAAAAACTTTGTTTTCAGACCTTTTTTTTTTTTTTTTTAAGGAGCAGAACTCTTTGTTCAAACAGCATAACCGAAATATATAAAACAGATAAAAGTAAAGTTGTTTTAATTGAATTCTGGGCAGGGAGCCTGGAACTCTGCCTACTCACCCTCCTTACACTGAGGCGTCTCAGTGGAGGGGGCCTGATGAGTTTAAAAACCATTGCCTTACGCAGTATATATGAAGAGAGATTCATGTCCTTTAGAGTGGCATTGCTTTTTAAACATGTTGATTGTGATGTATGCTTAATTTTACAGTATCTCGTTTCTGGTGTTTACCAGTGATTGGCTTAATTTGAGGATGTGTAATATCAGATGTGGGTAAAAGTACTGACCTCCAAATGATTTTTAGCTGTTGAGGGGAGCAGCTTATCTATGGGATCACAGTCCCAGTTTATCAGATATTAAAGATCTTTGACCTAGAGCCTTCTTGGGCTTATGGGTTTTATGCCTCATTACAAAAACACATTAATTTAAAACCCTATTTTTATATATTTTGTTCTTTTTCTGCTGTGTATCAGTAGAGAAGACACGTTTCTGCCAGAGGTCTGTTCTCCCTCTCTCTCCCTCCACATATCTAGCTGTTTGAGCTGTGCGGAGGAGAGGAAAGGAGATGACCTAGTTGACTACTGTTGCTTGTCAGGGTTTTTTGTTAGTACAAGACAGATAACTTTTCTGTTTTCTCAGTGGCCCCAGCAGGAATGAGTTGAAGCAAAATTCTTGCTCAGGTTTTAAAATGTGTTTTTGTAAGTAATTATGCTGCTTAAATTTGGTTCAGTATTATAAATTGTTATTGGAAGCTGTCCTCACACATCCTTTTGTTTCTCTTTTTTTTTAGTTTTTAATTGACTGTGACTGCCTAACTTAGTGATTAGAAAAGTCTGATATTTAGATCAGAGCTGTTGGTTTGATTTCTACAGAGAGTTTTGATCTTTTGCATAATTGCAGATGGTTTCTGAATTCATTTAGGCGTTTTATGGGGAGATTGAGTAGATATATAAATAGATCTGGAGGACTATGCTAGTATCAGTAGGCAAAGAGTCCTCTTTTGATGGGGCAGTAATATTGATTTCGTAGCAAGGCATCATTAAAAAAACTCACTTGGTAATGGCTTAACTTTTTTGCTATCCTTATTTCTATATATTCTTTACTAAAGCACAAATTAATAACTGCTTGTTTTTTGAACACTTGGGTATCTGAACAGGTGCCAGGACAGACATGTTTGTATCCAGTCATCTCTGGCAAAAGTGTCCTCAAAAAAGGTAAATGAGAAAGATGTTGATAAGTTTCTGCTCTACCAGCATTTTTCGTGCAACATAAGAAGCATTCACCATCATCAGGTAAAGAAAGAAACTGCATGTGCATGCTGATGTAGTAATAATGATAATATTTTGGATTTGCCTGCTACTTTACTAAGAATTTAAAGAATTTCATGTCAACTGTTTTCTTTTTTCTTTATATAAATTCTTATAATATTGTCATATCCTTGCCACTTCACAAATTGGGAACTAACGACCCAGAGCAGTTAATAAGTGACATTGAGAATTATAGCAGAGCTGACAATGTAACATTTTAGGTATCTTGACTTTTTGGCTGGTGATCTTTTTGTTAGACTTTGCTTCCCAGTATCCTTATATTTGAGCTCAATTCTGGATCTCTTCCGTGTGAAATACAAATCTGAGATATCTGATTTAGAATAAAGTGTGAGAGGTCTCAGTTATATAAATCATAGTCATTGTACTTCAGTCTTTTAGTTTCATTTCTCAGTTTACTAATTTTTTTTTTCCTAAGTGTAGTCATAGGCTATATCTATGTTGTGGAATGTAGCTTTTAAATTATATAGGGAAAAAAGAGAGGAGATAAAAACCAAAAATACAGTAATACTGGCATTTATATTTACATATATAGCGACCTTTATCAGTGCTCCTTATTTCTTTGTATGGCTTCAAGTTACTATCTAGTGCCCTTTCATTCCAGTCTTAAGCACTTCCTGTACTATTTCATGTAAGGCAGGTCTACTAGTGACAAACTTCCTAGTTTTTGTTTTTTCTGGAAAATTTTAATTTCTCCTTTTTTAAAAAAATTTATGTTTAATTGTGGTAAAATAACCCTTTTTTAAAAAAAATTTATGTTTAATTGTGGTAAAATAACCATAACATAAAATGTACCATCATAACCCTTTTTAAGCATACAGTTCAGTAATGGGAAGCATGGTTATATTGTTGTGCCACCAGTCACCAGAAATTTTTTATCTTGCAAAACTGAAACTCTATGTCCATTAAACATTTCCTTCATTTTTTTTTACAGAGAGTTTTTTAAAATATAAAATTCTTGGTTGATGGTTTTAAATTTTTCCCTTTTAATACTAAATATACCATCCACTCTTATGGTATGGCCTCCATGATTTTTTATGAGGAATCAGGTGTTAATCTTACGAAGCCTTATTCATGACTAGTCTCTTCTCTCTTGCTGCATTCAGGATTCTGTGTCTTTATCTTTTGACAGTTTGATTATAATGTGTCTTGTTGTGGGTCTTTCAGAGTTTATCCTACTTGGAGTTTATTGTGATTCTTAGACGTGTAGATTAATGTTTTTCATCAAACTTGAGAAATTCTTCACAATAATAATAAAAAAAAAATCCTTTCTGCGCCTTTCTCTCCTCTCCTGGGTCTCCCATTATACGTAGAGAGTATGATTGATAGTGTCTCACAGGTCTCGGCCTGCGTTCCTTTGTTTTCTTTATTTTTTTCTTTTTTCTCTGACTGTATATTCCCGTTTGACTTGTCTTCAGGCTTGTTGATTTGTTCTTTTTATTCAAATTTGCTGTTGAACCCCTAGTATATTTTTTATGTCAGTCATTGTACTTTTCAGCTCTGTAATTTCTATTTGGTTCTT
Source organism: Rhinopithecus roxellana (assembly GCF_007565055.1). NCBI lineage: Eukaryota > Metazoa > Chordata > Mammalia > Primates > Cercopithecidae > Rhinopithecus > Rhinopithecus roxellana. Next base: position 102,325,868 of record NC_044565.1, read on the forward strand.
TTTTATAATTTCTAACTCTTATTTTTCTATATGGTTGAAAGATCATTCTCCTGGCTTTCTTTAGGTCTCTGTTCATGATTTTCTTGAATTCAGCATATTTAAGAGAGTTAATTTAAAAATATTTGTTTTGTAAGGTCAATGTCTAAGCTTCCTCATGGACAGTTTTTTTTGTTTTTTGTTTTGGTAAAGTCTGGATATGTTGTATATTATAACTTGGTAACTCTGGAAATCAGATTCTCTCCCCTCCCTCGTGTTTGTTGTTGCTGCTTGGTTTGTGGGGTGGTTTGTTCTAGTGACTTTTCTAAACTAGTTTTGTAAATTTTTATTCTTTGTTATGTGTGTCCACTGAGGTCTCCCTTGTTAGCTTAGTAACCATCTAGTTATTTAACAGAGATTCCCCTGAATGCCTGGAGCCAAAAACAAAAACAAAATAAACCCTAAAAGAAAAAACCCCAAACTCTCCCAGACCTTGCAGATTGGTTCTTTGTTGGGGCACTCCTTCAACACTTAGTGAGGCCATTAACAGCTCTGCCTTAGCCTTTTCTTCCTGTTTGCATGGAGCCCAAAGTTCTTTTAGAGGTGAAAGCTTAAGGTTCCCTCAGATCTTTTTAGAGCATGCACCCTAGCCCTCCGCATGCCCAGGAATTTTAAAAAGCCCCTTTTCCCTCAAATATCTCATTTCCAAGCTTACTTTTCACAGGTTTTTTGGTCTGTGTGTTAGTTGTCCCCATGTTATCCCTTACCCCTCATGGCTGGTGCTAATATGTTTGCCTTTAAGTACTTTTGACAAAGGCCACCTGGGAGGCTTCTTCTGTCCTGAGTAAGCTCCAAGGCATGTGAAATAAAGGCAAGCCCTTGAGTCAGTTCCTCAGGGACCCACCAGACATCAAAACACACAGCCGTAGTTATTTGAGAATAAGGTCCATATTGCTCCTTCTGATAAGAGCAACCTGCCCTAGGAATGTGGGCTGTCATCTTCAGAGGCCACTGCTGAGCTGGAGACTGGGATAAGTTAAAAGTGCTCTCTTATAGAAATTCTGCAACTTCTTTCTGTAAGTGTTTCTTTCGTTGTTATAAAATTTTTTAGATTCCATAGTTGTGAAAAAGTTAATTCTGATGGTTTTTGCTACCTTACCTTTGTGGAGGGATGACATTTAGAGTTCCCTACTCCACAATTTTCAGTGATATCACTCCTAACAACATCTTTAAAGTACAGGATCGCACGCTCCTTGTTCTATTCCAGAGCTGGAGTGTGGCTTTTAACGTTATATAAAGTTTTCTTTATTACCTTGTTTAATGCTTTTTATTCTGAAGTCTGCTTTGATATGAGGATTGCCTTGCAACCCATGCTTTCTTAAAGGAAACTGACCCCACTCTTGTTTTAATCTCAGCCCTAGAATTATATTAAATGCTTGCCCTTGGTCCTTTTGCCAGAGCTTTCCAAAGTCTTTAGAGTGAGTGAAACTTATTCTGCAGACTAGTATACAGTTGGTAAACTTTTCTGTAAAGGTCCAGTGAACAAATATTTAAGGTTTTGTGAGCCAGATGGCTTTTGTTGCAACTACACAACTGCTGTGTAACACAAAAGCAGTCATAGACAATACATAATGAATGAGCATGGTTGTGTTTCAATACAATTTTATTCACGAAAAACAGATGGCAGGCTGGATTTGGCCCATAGGCCATAGTTTGCTAACTTCTACTCTAGTGAAGGATCTGAAGAAGGATATATGTGTACAATATTCTGTGAGTTCTTACACATTCAGAATTGTTTTCTATGGCCTTAAAACTTGAAGGATAGCTTGACATGGTATAATCATTTTTGTTTGCACTTTCTTTCCTTAAGTTTCTTGGATATGTTGCTCTGCTGTTGGCTACCTTTGTATGTTATGTTTGAGAAATCTGATGCCAGTATAATTCTCTGTTTCCTAGAAATGCAAAGAGATGGGTTCTATGTTGTGTTTTATTTATTCTCTTTATTGGTTTTATAGTTTTTTGAGAAAGGGAGAGGGAGATTTGAAGTTAGGAAACTGCCAGTGTTTTTCAAACCTGGAATTTCTCAATAAATAATTTTAAAATTTATTTTTCTTCCTATCTGCATTTTACTGCTATAAAGAGAGAATAATAGAAAAAACTAGTATTCCTTACCTTTCATGTAATACTTAATTTTCATCATTAAGAATGTAATTGTTTGGCATGGTGGTGCATACCTGTAGTCCCACCTACTCAGGTACTTGAGGCAGGAGGATTGCTTGAAGACATCTAGAATTTCTGGACTGAAGTGTGCCATTGCCGATTGGGTGTTCACATTAAGTTCAGTATCAATATGGTGACCCCACAGGAATGGGAGACCACCGGGTTGCCTAAGGAGGGGTGAACTGGCCCAGGTCAGAAAAGGAGCAGGTCAAAACTCCTGTGCTGATCAGTAGTGGGATTGCTCCTGTGAATAGCCACTGCCTTCCAGCCTGGGCAACAGTGAGACCTTGCCTCTTAAAAAAATAAAAAAGGAATTGTTTTTCCTTTAAGATGACACAGATGTGAAAAAATTTTGTTTTGTTATAACAAGACATGAAGAGTGTTGGATTATCCCACAAGTATTTCCTGAAAGGTTATTTTATGTTGGGTCCTATTTAGGGTATAGAGGTGACACGGCCCTTGCCCTTTTGAATATTTGAAATGTTTCACTATTATATCTAAAGTTGTCAACTTTATTTTTGTGCATACTATATTTACCACATCAGGTGAAGTAGTGAAGTACATTCTCTCAATAATTTGAAAGAAAGTATGGTGAAATTTTACATACCTAGTTGTTATAGTCTACTGACACAGGTATAATATAATGAAAAATAACTTTTAACAGTACCAGTGACTAAGTATACTAACATTCCTTTTGCCGAAGTAGTTTTTTTGTCTTATTTTGTCCACCTTTTATGTTTATTTAATTTTATTGCAACTTTGGAAAAACATGAATGCTTTTATTCTGTTAAAACCTAGCCTTCTAATTTCTGCTTGAAAATATTTTGTTGGGCTCTGCATTTTAACTGCTGTGTTTAGCACATGTGGCATTCTGAGTTAGTGACTGAATTTAAGATTATGATTGACACAGGCCTCTGGGTGTGACAGTATTCAGGCCTGGGAAAGCAAAGCATTTTGGAAATGTCAGTTTTGAAAAACAGCACTGCCCTTTTACGAACTTTTTAGTTTATCATGCACAGGCTGGAGTGATGATATGCTAGGTTACAAAAACAGCTTCCCAATTCTTGTAGTGCTGAGACCTCATATCCCAACTGTGAACCTTACTTTTCAGCCTTTATGTAAATACCCCAGCACATAGTGTCACAGAATACAGAAATGAATGCAAATGATGAAAGACAGTGTGGTGAAGGAAAATTACTGTGAAACTCTCTTCAAGTACTGTGGGAATAACCATTAATAGCTGCTTAGTAAATTCTTCCAGCTGCGTCTTTTTTTCTTTCTTTTTCAAATTGGTCCTTAGTGCGATCTTTTCTACCATATGAATTTGTAACTCAGTCTTCACATTCTCTCATGGGAGTTTCTGTTCCTTATCTTTATTGGTGTGTATTTTCACTGACATGCAATTTCCTGTGTCTTATACTACCTATTTCCTGTTCAGTGTCACCATCTGCAATAATTCTGCTTTAACCCACTACTCACTTTCAATTCCAGTTTCTGTCCCAAGCTTTATTATTTCTGTTACCTTACTCCCCTCTCCACCATGGGTCTTCCTGTGTGTCAGGATTTTTTGTAAGTTTGACATATTACATTACTAGATATGGTGAAAAAGAGCAAAAATCCTCCAATAATGTATTGTGATATTATGGCATAGTTATATAAATCAGAATTAAATAACTCTCCTCTATATTGTTGTACTCTACTTGAATTAATTTATTAGAGATAATTTCTTGTATGAAGAACTTCTGTTTACTAAGCTGGCACAACCCATGGCAAATACGGAAGTCTCTGCTGAGCTCAAACAAGTTTATTTTTTATTCACAATTTATTTCTTTGTAGATAGTTCTATGCAGTATTATTGAATATATTGTTTTATATAAGCTTACTGTTTTTTTTTTTCCCTTAGACAATATCTTGCTCTTTCACGCAGGCTGGAGTGCAGTGGCAGAATCCCACCTCATTGCAACTTCCACTTTGAGGGTTGAAGGCATTCTCCCACTTCAGCCTCCTGAGGAGCTAGGACTATGGGCGTGCACAAACACACCTGGATGATTTTTGTAGTTTTTGTAGAGTTGGGGTTTCACTATGTTGCCCAGGCTCATCTTGAACTCCTGAGCTCGACCAGTCCACCAGCCTCGGCCTGTCAAAGTGCTGGGATTACAAGCATGAGCCACCATACCCAGTCTAAACATTTATTTCTAAGTGATTGTTTTATTTCTGCTGACGTTTACTTTAGAAATTTCTCAAGTATATAAGAAAAAAGTCCTCTTTTTTTTGAGACGGAGTCTTGCTCTGTCACCTGGGCTGGAGTGCAGTGGCTGGATCTCAGCTCACTGCAAGCTCTGCCTCCCGGGTTTATGCCATTCTCCTGCCTCAGCCTCCCGAGTAGCTGGGACTACAGGTGCCCGCCACCTCACCCGGCTAGTTTTTTTGTGTTTTTTTAAGTAGAGACGGGGTTTCACCGTGTTAGCCAGGATGGTCTCGATCTCCTGACCTCGTGATCCGCCCATCTCGGCCTCCCAAAGTGCTGGGATTACAGGCTTGAGCCATCGCGCCTGGCCATAAGAAAAAAGTCCTCTATATATTTTTTAAAACTCTGACAATTTGTTTGATATTTAAAATTTTACTCAGTGTTTTTAAAATTTAAAGTTAGAAAAAAATATGCTTTTTATCTTTTGACATTCTTTTCAACATGAAGCACAAATTGAGAAATTTTCGTAGCAGAATTATTTTCTGGTAATATTAAGTTGAATTATTTTAAGCTTGTTTCACCACAGATAGGAAGTCTAAGTTTTTGTTAGAGATCCTCATGGAAATGTGCTAAAATTGTTAAAATACCAGTTTGTGTCCTGTAAAGGGAGAACTTAGTTTATTAAAACTCCATTCATTAAGAGTAATTGGAAGAAAGCCATTAAGAATTAGTGAAAAATCTGAATATATATTGAAGTGATGTTGTTTCTTTAATTTTTAATATATAATATACATAAATAGGCCAGGCGCGGTGGCTCAAGCCTGTAATCCCAGCACTTTGAGAGGCCGAGACGGGTGGATCACGAGGTCAGGAGATCGAGACCATCCTGGCTAACATGGTGAAACCCCGTCTCTACTAAAAACTACAAAAAACTAGCCGGGCAAGGTGGCGGCGCCTGTAGTCCCAGCTACTTGGGAGGCTGAGGCAGGAGAATGGCGTGAACCTGGGAGGCGGAGCTTGCAGTGAGCTGAGATCCGGCCACAGCACTCCAGCCTGGGTGACAGAGTGAGACTCCGTCTCCAAAAAAAAAAAAAAAAGAATAAATAAATAAATATGTGTAGACTAGCAAATATTATTTAAGGGAGGCTGTTAACTTGATTAATTACTTGGTTAATTTGTGTTATGATTTGTCATCTTAATAATTGGTATTAAAGAGTGCTTTAAGAAAAGAGTGTTTTAATTTTCTAATAGCTTTATTGAAGTAAAATTCATATCGCATATAATGCAACCATTAGAACTTTATAAGTTCAATAGGTTTTCGTAAATTCACTGAGTTGTGTAACCGTTACCACAAGCAATTTTAGGACATTTTTCTCTCAAATATTTCCTTGTGTCAAGCTCAAGGCACCCAACTTTCTATCCCTACAGATTTGTCTGTTCTGGTCTTTCATATAAAGGAATCATACAACATGCAGGTTTCTTTCACTTAGTATAATGATTTCCGAGTTTGTCTGTTATGGTACGTATTAGTATGCCTTTCCTTTTTATTGCTACATAATACTACATTATATGGATTCTCCACATTTTACTTATCCATTCATCAGTAAACGAATACTTCGGTTGTTTCTACTTTTTGGACATTATGAATAATGCTATGAACATTCGTGTCTAAGTTTTTGTGTGGACATATGTTTTTATTTCTCTTGGATATGTACCTAGGAATGTAATGGCTGGGTTATGTGGTAGCTTTACGTTTAACCTTTTGAGGATCTGCCATATTATTTTCCAAAGTGGCTATGCCGTTTTTACATTCTCACCAGCAGTTTGTGAAGGTTCCAATTTCTCTACATCCCCCCCAACATTTATTGTCCATCTTTTTGTGTTTTGATTTGCATTTCTCTAATGATGTTGAGCATCTGTTCATGTACTTATCAGTCATTGGTATTTAATTTTTGAACAAATACCTCTTCAGATCTTTTGTACATTTTAAATTGGGTTGTGGCCAGGCGTGATGGGTCACGCCTGTAATCCTAACACTTTGGGAAATTGAGGCAGGCGGATCGCCTGAGGTCAGGAGTTCGAGACCAGCCTGGCCAACATGGTGAAACCCCATTCTCTTAAGAAAGTAAATAAATTGGGTTTTGTCTTCTTATTGTTGAACTGTAAGAGTTTTAAATATATTCTAGATACCCTTATGTGACATATGATTTGCAAAAATTTTTATCCCTTATTGTTCATTTTCTTTTTACTTTTTTGATACTATTCTTTGAGGCACAAAAACTAAAATTTGTTAAAGTTCAATCTATTTTTTTGTTATTGATTACACTTTTGGTTTTATATCTAAGAAGGCTTTATGACTTGATGTCATAAATGTTTTCTTCTTTTTTAATGGAAATTTTATAGTTTTATTTCCTATATTAAGGTCTAAGATCACTTTTGAGTTAATTTGTATGCATAGCATGAAGTAGGGGTCTGTCCACTTTTGTTCTTTTGCATGTGGTTAATTCTAGTTATCCCAGATTTATTGAAAAGACTGGCTTTTCTTCACTGAATTTTCTTGGTACCCTTGTTGAAAATCAGTTGACTCTATATGTATAGGGTTATTTCTGGACTCCAGTTCTATTCCATTCTATGTCTATCCTTATGCCAGTCCCCACTGTCTTGATTACTGTGTCTTTGTAGTAACTTTTGAAATTGGGAAGTGGGAATCTTCCAAGTTTATTTTTATTTTTAAAAATTGACTTGACTATTCTCAGTTCTTTGAATTATTATATGTGTTTTAAAATTAGTTCGCCAATTTCCACAAAAGATGCCAATTGGGATTTGATAGAGATTTCACTGAATTTGTCAATCAGCTTGGGGAGTATTGCCATCTTAGCAATATTAGGCCTTCTGATCCATGAACATGGGATGTCTATTTATTTAGATCTCCTTTAATTTCTTTCAACAATGTTTTGTAGTTTGCAGAGTACAGTTCTTCCTTGGTATATACAGGAGATTGATTCCAGGATCCCTGCATATGCCCAAATCTATGTATTTGCAAGTCCCAGAGTTGGCCCTGCAGAACCCATGTATATGAAAAATCAGCTCTCCTTATACATGGGTTTCAGATTCTGCAATTACTGTATTTTCAATCCCTGTTTGGTTGAAAAAATTCTGCGTATAAGTCAGCACATGCAATTCAAACCTGTATTGTTCAAAGGTCAACCATTTAAGTTTTGAACTTTTTTTGTTAAATTTATTCCTAAGTATTTTATTCCTTTTGGTGGTATCATAAATGGAATTAAAAAAATATTTTCAGAATGTTTATTGCTTGTATGTAGAAATTAATTTTATATGTTGAGCTTGTGTTTTGCAACTTTGCTGTACTCTTTATTAGTTCTAATAGTTTTGTGGTGAATTGCTTAGAATTTTCTATATATAAGATCATGTTAGCTGCAAATAGAGAAAGTTTTATATCTTCTTTTCCAATATAGATGGCCTCCCTTCCTTTTTCCTGGCTAGAACCTTCAGTACAATGTTGTGAGAGTGGACACACTTGTCTTGTTTCTGGTCTTTGATCAGTAAATATGTTAGCTGTGAGATTTCTGTGCACATGCCCTTTCTCACATTGAAGAACTTTCCTTATATTTCCAAGTTTGTTGAGTGTTTTTTATCATGAAGGGCTACCTGATTCTGTCAGATGTTTTTCCACATCTATTGAGATGATCTTAGGATTTTTGTTATTTATTCTATTGATATAATGTGTTAGGTTAATTGATTTTTTTCAATGTTAAATCAACAGGGCATTCCTGGAATAGATTCTAGTTGATCTTGGTGTATAATCCTTACATGTTTCTGGATGTGGTTTGCTAGTGCTTTATTGAGGATTTTTACATCTATATTCATAAGAGATACTGGTTTGTAGTTTTCTTGTGAAGTCTTGTCTGGTTTTTGTATCAGAGTAATACTGGCCTCATAGAAATATTTGGGAAGCTTTTCCTTCTCTAATAACTTTTGGAATGTTTGTGAAGAATGGACATTGATTCTTTTAAAAATGTTTGGTAGAATTCAGTGGTGGTGCCATCTGTGCCTGGACATTTATTTGTGGGAAATTTTCAAATTACTAATTCAGTGTCTTTACTTTTTATAGGTCTGTTCAGATTTTCTGTTTCTTTTTGGTTTCTTTTTGGTAGTTTGTGTCTTTTTAGGAATTTGTCCATTTTATCTTAGTTGTCTAATTTGTTGTACAGTTGCTCATGGTATCTCTTATAATCTTTTTTATTTCTATAAGGTCCTTAGTAGTGGCCTCTCTTTTGTTCCTGATTTTGGTATTTGAGTGTTTCCTGTTGTTTTTCTTGATTAGTCTAGCGAAAGATCTGTCAATTTTGTTGATATCTTTAAAGAACCAATTTATGGTTTTGTTGATATTTATTGCTTTTCTATTCTCTATTTTATTTTTACCCTATTATGTATTATTTTCTTTTGCTTGCTTTGGTTTTGTTTGTACTTCTTTAAGGAGTGTTTTAAATGTGTTTTAAGACAGTCATACTTTTAATATTTTAATTAAGAGCATGGACAGGTCTGAGTTTAAATTCTTTTTTTGCTACTTGCTAGCTTTGTGATTTGGAACAAGTTGCAGAAAAATTATTATATTAAATGAAGATAATACACACATCACTGGTGACCCTAAGGATTACTTGAGATAATATATTTGAAGTGCTTAGATGGGCTCTACAATTAGTAATGCTCAATGGATGGTAACAATTTGTAGCTACTAAATATTGCACCTAGGATTTTGCATGTTTATATTTATCTTAGCACGGGTTATCTTTTCAAATTATAAAAAGTATACCCTTCCAACTCCAGATGATCAAAAGTTTTTAATTAGTAGAATCTGCAATGAGATTTTTAGATCATCAAAGTTTCTTCTTGTACATGTGATAGATAGGCTTTGTATCTGCATTTTATTTTCTAAGAGCATGTTAGGGTTTTCCTTATGAGGGAGGTATGTTACTTGAAAAAAGTGTAAAGTAAATGATTATTTTAAAATGTATTCTTGGTAAATAAATGAGTAAAAAATTCGTATAGCTGTCAGCTACATAGCTGCCTGATTTGTTTCATATATTTTGTGGATTATTAGTCTTTGCCTTATGTTTGCACTCAGATTCTGGCAATTAACCGTGGAGAAAATTTGAAGGTACTGACGGTTAAGGTCAATATTTCTGATGGAGTGAAGGATGAATTCTGTAGGTGGTGCATCCAAAACAGGTCTGTTTACAGATATTTACAGAATTTTCTTTCTTTATTTTCTGAAATATGATACTGATATATATATGTACTGATATGTAAAGATGTCTATTATGTAAAAATTATTAAAAAGCCAGTGACAGGCTAGATGTGGTGACTCACGCCTGTAATCCCAGCACTTTGGGAGACCGGGTGGTCTCCCACCCAGTCTTTTGGGAGGGGGGTGGATCATGAGGTCAGGAGTTCAAGATCAGCCTGGCCAAGATGATGAAACCCCGTCTCTACTAAAAATGCAAAAACAAAAAATTAGCCAGGTGTGGTGGCGCATGCCTGTAATCCCAGCTACTCAGGAGGCTGAGGCAGAGAATTGCTTGAACCTGGGAGGCTGAGGTTGCAGTGAGCTGAGGTTGCGCCACTGCACTCCAGCCTGGGCGACAGAGCAAGATTCTGTCACAGAAAAAAAAAAAAAAAAAAAAAAATGCCAATGACAGACAAGGTAAATAGTGTCCCTTTTGCAGTAAAATAATAATAATAATAATAATAATAATAATAATAATAATAATAAGTATGTGTGTCAGGCATGTTTAAATAGAGAATATCCAGGAAGGTGTATGAGGAATTTTTGATACTGATTATCTCTGTGGAGAAGAACTTTTTTACTTCATTACTTTTCTATACTATTTGAAACTTTTGAAAGATCATCTTTTCCCTTGCAAAAATAAACTAACAAAGATAGACTGTATGTATCATATCTGAAGTGTTTAGCTCTTTAAGGATGTTGGAAACAAAAAATAACTTATTGGATATTACAATATAAATCTCTAAGCATTCTGTATGTGGGAATAAATGTTGTACATTAAGGGTGATTGAAAGAAACATTAAATTTTTTAGATATTTTAAGGAAATGTCTAAGCTTATGTAATTTTTTATTACCCTTTTTATGTGTTAAGGAGCCTTTTAAAATAGCATCATGTTTGTATAATACTTTTTACTTTTAGTTTCAATTTTTCAGAGTGTAATTGATCCTCACAACAATCTATTTAGTGGGTAGAGCAGATTTTATAGCCACCATTTAGCCAGTGAGAAAACTGATACAAAGAGGTAAGTAAAGTGGCTTCCTAGCAGCTAGGAGATGTAAATTTTGATAAAGTTCATCACCAGCTGGCTCTGTGTAACTTTAGAATAGAGAGATTGCTAGGAATGATACTTAAAAAGTTAGATGAATTGTTCTTTGAGAATAAGTATCATGGATTTTGGAAATCAGTTATCTCATTCAACAAAACTGTTTTGTTAATTCATTAAAAGCCATGAAGGATCAACTTGCTTAACAACCAAATACTACTAACTAAGCAACCATTAAGTAAGACAACAATCTAAATGTTAATCAACAGGTAAATTGCTTAAGCCAATTATGTTATGTCCATATGGTGGAATTCTGTGCAGCCATTTTGAAAAAGTGGAAATAGAGCTGAAGTTGAAGTATGAACATGTCTTATTAAGTTAAAAAGACAATTTACAATTAGCATTTATTTATAGTATGATTTCATTAGAGGCAAATAAATGTCTTTGTATTACTTGTATATGTTTTCCTATATAGTTGTCTTGTCTTTTTTCTTTTCCTTTTTTTGAGAGACAGAGTCTCACTGTGTTGTGTAGGCTGGAGCACACAGGTGCTATCATAGCTCACTGCAGCCTCAGTCTCCCAGACTCCAGTGGTTCTCCCACTTTAGTCTCCTGTGTTGCTGGGACCATAGGTGCGCACCACTGGCTAAACTGATATTTTTTTCTAAAGAGATGAGGTCTTGCCATGCTGCCGTGTTGCCCAGGCTGGTCTTGAACTCCTGGGCTCAAGCGGCCCTTCTACCTGAGCCTTCCAAAATGCTGGCATGATAGACATGACCCACCATGCCTGGTTAGTTGTCATTTTTTATGAATGCTTATTTTCTTTATAAATAAGCAAATAAATTCCAATGAAAGGAAAGAGAAAATGTATGCCTAAAAGAAATCCTAGATTTAAAAAATTAGAAAATTAGATAAGATATGATAAAACTGTAAGATAGTTTCATAGAGGAAACTCCTAAGAAGTAGATATATTTGAGTTTGAATTCCAGTTGTATTACTTTCTACCTCTGCACCTATGGGCTTGTTACTTAATTTCTTTCTCAGTTTTGTCTGTCCTTAAAATGGTAATACTTAGCCGGGTGAGGTGGCGGGCGCCTGTAGTCCCAGCTACTCGGGAGGCTGAGGCAGGAGAATGGCGGGAACCTGGGAGACGGAGCTTGCAGTGAGCTGAGATCCGGCCACTGTACTCCAGCCTGGGCAACAGAGCGAGACTCCGTCTCAAAAAAAAAAAAAAAAAAAAAAAAAAATGGTAATACTTTCCTTATAGATTTGAGAGAATTAAGTGATAATCTGTGTAACTGTGTAGCCAGTGCCTGGTGAAGAACAGGCCTTTGTTGGTATTTGTTATTGCAAAGTAGTGGATTATTGTGCTAATTCTTTTTAGAAATGTTTTAGTAAATCACAGTAAGTTGAAGACAACTTCTGGCTTATTTTTCTGTAAATATTCATAATACTCAGTATCAGAGTCCGTCCTCAATAGTTAAAGAAAAATATGCTTTTAAGCTATTTATTATCTTTAGACTAAGTAAATGTCAAGGAATTTTTTTACAGTGATTTATTTTTCTATGACTTACTTTTATTTAGTTCTCCAATTGAAAAATTTGTAATATTATTTAGCCTACAATGTAACATGTTACATCATTATGGCATAGTAATATAATTTTCAGTCAGGTTTGGAAGTTTTTCTTTTTCCTTTTTTCTTTTCTTTTTTGAGACAGGGTCTCACTCTGTCGCTCATGCTGGAGTGCAGTGGCATGATCTTGGGTCACTGGAGCCTCGACTTCCCAGGCTCAAGCTGTCCTCTCACCTGAGCCTCCCAAGTAGCTGGGACTACAAGTGCGTACCACCACACCCAGCTAAATTTTTCTTTGTTGTAGAGACAGGGGTTTTGCCATATTTCCCAGGCTGGTCTCAAACTCCTGAGCTCAAGTGATCCACCCACCTCTGCCTCTCAAAGTACTGGGAGTACAGGCATGAGCCACCGTGTCTGGCCTGAAACTTTTCTTAATTTAGATAATTCCAAGAGCTGAAATACTTTTCTAGGACCTAAAGAATTATACTCAAAGAACTTTTTTTTTCCCCATTAAACATGTGTGAATGACTACCGAAGTGCTTACTTGATGAATCTTCCTGTTCCTTTTATTACTCTCTTTTTCCCTATTTCTTCCACCCTCTTCTGTATGTACTCATCCATTCAGGTTATGTGCTAGATTTTGGAGATTCACCTGTAAATTAGACAGATATACTGCTTGTCCTTGATGACAACATAGTTTCATGAGAACAACACCGAGAAGATCATTAAGAGTATGTTGAGGTTATGAAGGAAAAGTGCAGTAAGAAGAAGAAGAAAAGTGCTTGTAACAGAACCCTGAGTAGTGTGGACTTGACATCTAGCATAGGTCGGAGATAGAAGGAGAAGGAAGAGAAGTGACATGGAATGAAGATTGAGATGTTGACACGGGTTAGATCCTAATACATAGCTTTCACGTATGCTAAAGACTTTTTTCTTTTAAGGATGGTGGGAAGCCAATACAGATTTTAAATACAGGAGTGTGTGATGATCAGATTGCATTTTAAGATCAATCAGGCCACAGTGTAGATAATTATTTGGAAGGAATCAAGAGTAGATATGGGACAAGAGATTATCGTAGCTTAGACTAGGGTGGTAGCAATAGGGAATAAGTAGACAGATCTGGGCAATATTTAGGAGGTAGACGGGCAGGACAAGGTATCTGATTAAATGGTGGGTGGATTGGTTAGGGAGAGGTGAAGTGAAGCATAAAATTTGTGTAGCGGCTTGGCGTGGTGGCTCACGCCTATAATCCCAGCACTTTGGGAGGCCAAGGTGGGAGGATCACCTGAGATCAGGAGTTCAAGACTTTGAGACCAGTCTGACCAACATGGTGAAACCCTGTATCTACACAAAATACAAAAATTAGCCAGGCATGGTGGTGCATGCGTGTAACCCCAGCTACTCGGAGGCTGAGGCAGGAGACTTGCTTGAACCCGGGAGGTGGATGTTGCAGTGAGCCGAGATTGTTCTGTTGCACTCCAGCCTGGGCGACAAGAGTGGAACTCTGTCTCAAAAAAAAAAAAAAAAATTTGTGTGGCTTGAACAATAAGGTAGATGATATAGTTACTATCAAACTATAAATATATTAAGAACTATGTAATAGGGCAAATAATGATTTAAATGGCAATCTTGTTTTTGCATAAGTTAATTAGCATAACAAGGAAGAATTTAATGCTAATGTATTAGTATTGAAACTAATATTTAGGTCCAAATTCGGCAACTGAACAATTCCTCATTTGGAATTGTATGTTACTAGTACAAGGTAAGTATGAAGAGGATTTCTAAGCTTTTTAGATGCTGAAATAGTTGCTGTGTTTGTGAGAACCTCAGAAATTTAAGTTTCTGCATTTGCTCTTTAAATAAAAACATATCTAAGGAAAACTTTTTTTAAAAATTAAGAAAACTTCTTTATAGAGACATTATCTCACTGTGTTACTCAGGCTGGTCTCAAACTCCTGGGCTTAAACAGTCCTTCTGCCTCAGCCTTCACATTAGCTGGGACAACCACACCTGGCTTCAGAACTTGTCTTTTTGAGTTTGCATATTTTTGTGTCTTTGACTTGATAAGTTAAATTTTGTTCTCTAAAACTGTGCTGCTGTTTTTCGTGTAGATTTAAGGGAAACTGTCTCTCTTTCAAATGTGGAAAAAAGCACAGTGGAGAGAGCCTATCTTTATCTGACATATCTGAAGTGGGGAGAGTATTCTTTGCCAAAGTAGAGAATATTTCTTTGGAGGAGTTTGTGATCCCTCACCTCAATTTTTGTATTTCATTGTATGCAACATACATAGCATGTGTTTTGCAGTGTACAATTTGGTTTAAGTGAGTCCTCCTTAGTTTTATTCAGATGTATTTAACTATTGAATTAGAGGAAGAATCAGGTTTTGAGATGACATCCTGTAAGGCAAACCCATCATATTTTCTTTAAGTTTAAAGATTTAAGTAACAGGGTTTGTGAATTTACTATACTATTTCAGGTCCCTTATTATGCTAAGTGCCTTCAATAAATCCCAGGAAGCCAGTGAAGGGCAGGAATTGTTTTGGTGTAAGGAGCAAAAAGGAGTTTCTATAATGTAAGAAATGAAAAAGCTGTTCTCTTTCAGGGCTGGGTCTGGCGGTCTAAAGTTCAACTGAGTGGGTATAATCAAGGCATCCTTAAGTATTAAATAGACCCACAGCTCTCTGTTCAGGAAGGGGAGGAGAGCAGTCCAAGCCAAAGGAGGATCTTGAGACTTGAAGAAGACTACTGGGGGTTTGAGAGGGTATGGGTAGGTGATATTTAAGATTTCTGGCTTTTTCCTGCAAGCAGTGGCTTAAAGGGAATGCCCCTAGGAGACAAATCAGATACATACGTTAAAAAAAATTGCTCCACTAGGGTCTTCCTGCCTCTAAGGACTGTCTATCATATTGTTCCATGATTCAGGACTATGTTCTCTCTCCTACCTGGTCAAACTCTATAGCTTTGTGTATAAGACCCTTTATGATCTAGTCACTGCCACATTTTCTACCCTCATCTTCCCTTCTGTTGATCTTGCCACTTTATTTCCTAGAAGCACTAACCTTATAGTTACTTCAATTTACCATGCTTTTTCATGCCTCTGAGCTTTTGCATATGCTATGATTTCTTCCCAGAATGCTCTTATTCTTTTTTCTTGCTTAGTAAACTACAATTCATTAAAAAGCCCATCTCAGATGTTTCTTTTGGGAAGTCTTTCTTGACATTGGATTCCCCAAATTAATAATAATAGCAGCAGCAGCAAAACTTGCATAGAATGTATCTGGCACCATTATAAGTCCCTTGCATATATTAACTCACAACAATTCAATGAAGTAAACTATTATTACTCCTATGTTACTGATGAAGAAATAGTAGCACAGATATACTTAAGTAAATCCACCATGAAAGTAGAGCAAGGCCAGACGTGGTGGCTCACGCCTATAATCCCAGCACTTTGGGAGGCCAAAGCAGGTAAATCACTTGAGGTCAGCAGTTTGAGACTGGCCTGGACACAATGGTGAAACCTTGTCTCTACTAAAAATACAAAAATTAGCTGGGCGGGGTGGTGCGTGTCTGTAGTCCCAGCTACTCTGGAGGCTGAGGCAGGAGAATGGCTTGAACCTGGGCGGTGGAGGTTGCAATGAGCCGAGATGGTGCCACTGTACTCCAGCCTGGGTGACAGAGTGAGGTGAGACTCTGTCTCAACTGTCTCAAAAAAAAAAAAAAAGTCATAGAGCAGAACAGATCATACTTTTAACTAGTGTATTATACTGCTGTTTGCTGTCACTTCTGCTTTTTAGCTCTTCATATCTTTAACATTTATTTCTATTTTTACATTTATTGTGCCATACATTTTTAAATTATTTGTTTCATTGAAAAAAGGTGTGTTTGTTGAATTCATGCCTTTTTTCAATGGAGTAGAGAAATGCTACTCCTCTGTATCCCTAATTCCTTCAAGCAAATGTTACAGTGGGGAGCAGCAGGGATTTAGGTGGAAGGAAGGATGTATCCTGCCTAAAAGCACTTCCACTAAAATTTAAAAATTATATGACACTTTCTATGGAAGAGATTCAATTAGTTGCTATTATGTAATCTTTGGAATAAAATATTGTAAGTGCTTAAATGTTTGTTCAGTGAAATTTAGTTCATTTCCTAGCCTAAGATAAGTAAAGGGGATGAGAGTACCCTTAAGGTAATTTTAATTAATATTTTGTTAATGGTTTTCATTCAAGAGGGCAAGGGCAGAGATGCTATAGAAGGATGAAACAGAGTAGATAGTATCATAGGACCAACAGATTTATATGCCCACTGTGCAGTAACAGACTAATACACCAAGACAACAGGATTCGTAGCAGAGAAAAGAGATTAATGGGCCTGGTGAGGTAGCTCACGCTTGTAATCCCAGCACTTTGAGAGGCTGAGGTGGGTGGATCACGAGGTCAGGAGATTGAGACCATCCTGGCTAACACGGTGAAACCCCATCTTTATTAAAAAAACAAAAACAAAAAATTAGCCGGGTATGGTGGTGGGCATCTGTAGTTCCAGCTACTCAGGAGGCTGAGGCAGGAGAATGGCATGAACCTGGGAGGTGGAGGTTGCAGTGAGCCAGGATCACACGACTGCATTCCAGCCTGGGTGACAGAGTGGGACTCCATCTCAAAAAAAAAAAAAAAAAAAAAAAAAAAAATGGGTTTAATGATTGCAGGGCACTGAGTGAGGAGATGGGAGGAGGCCTTGAAATCCATTTCCTCAAAAAGTTCTGGGCTGGGTTTTTTTGTTTTGTTTTGTTTTTGTTTTTAAGAAAGGGTCTCTGTTGCTTAGCTGGAGTGTGGTGGTGCAATCATGGCTTGCTACAGCCTCAACCTCCTGGGCTCAAGCGATCCTCCTGCTTCAGCCTTCTAAGTAGCTGGGACTACAGGCATACACCACCACATCCAGCTAAATTTTTATTTTTTGTAGAGACAGGGTCTGGCTATGTTGCCCAGACTGGTCTTGAACTCCAGGTGATCCTCCCACTTTGGCCTCTGGGAGGCCATATTCTGGGATTACAGATGTGAGTTACTGTGTCCAGCCTGGGCTAGGATTTTTAAGGGGATCATGGAGGGCAAGGAACCGGAAAATTGTGGTCGTTGATTGGTTGGGGTGAGGGGGATAAAATCATCAGGATATGGAAACTGTACTCTTTGGTGAGTCAGCTTCTTGGTGGTGGGTCTTTCATACTAGCTGATGTCAGTGGTTTCTTTGGTACACAGGACCTGAAAGAGTATTCAAATGGAAAACTTAACATTTCATAATGTTCAAGTTGTTACCTATAGAGCAGTTAAGGGAAGCTATAATCTAGTAACAGGGTCTGTGTAATTCTAGGACAGTAGGCACCAAACAACTATGAGGAAGCAGGTCAGAGAGTGAGCTGACCTCATGATTAATGTTGAATGTGCTACCAGCTTGGTTTCTTTTCATTTCTATCCCTCCCTTCTTTCCTGATTAATTTTATAAGGTTTATAGGGACAATTTCAGTGAGGCTACATTTGTCCTTTTAGCTTGTGCTTTTTCTCTTCTATTCTTTCTCCAGTGTCCATTAACAATTGGTTCTGTGGCATTTATATTCCTCATTACATATGCAGATGCTGCCTGGTAGAGCACTGTGGCCTGAGCAATAGATTAAGTGCTACTCAAAAATGGCAAGAGGCAAGGGTTAAAACAGAATTTCTGCTTTGCTCAGTCTACTTTAACTCTCAGAAAAAGACAAAGAAAGGAGAAAAAAAAGGATACAGTAGCTGTCTTAGCTTGGACTACCATAACAAAATACCATAGACTATGTGGCTTCAACAAGAGAAATTTGTTTTCTCATACTTCTGGAGGCTGAGAAGTCCAAGATCAAAATGCCAGCTGATTCATTTTCTGGTGAGGGCTTCCCTCCTGGTTTGTAGACAGCTGCGTTCTTCCTGTGTCCTCACATGGTTGAGAAAGAGAGAGAGAGTGAGCAAGCTCTCTGTTACCTCTTCTTATCAGGGCACTAATTCCATCATGAGATCCCCAACCTTATGATTTTGTCTAAACCTGATTATCCCCCAAAGGCCCCATCTTCAAGGTATGGATCTGGGGAGGGACACAATTCAGTCTGTAGCAGTGTTGTAGTAATTTTTTGGTACCTTTCTTGTATCTTAAGATTTTGGCCATTATTAATAATGCTTTGGAGACCCTTTACTGAAGAGGAAGTTTTTTCCTTGTTTTATATCTGACCATAGATAGTTACTAGGATTTTTAAAATAAAAACTCCAGATGTCATAGTAATAATTTCCAGATACCACAGCCTTTCCTCACGGATTATGTTACTTTGATTTCAATAAGGGTTTTACCCCCTTCTGTATTCCACCTCCCTTCTTTTTGGGAGCCCTTTTATGGCCTTATTTATTGTCACATCAATTTTAGTGTGGGCTTTTCTGTTTTGCAGGTGGAGACCACGTGGCTTTGCAAGGCCAGAGTTAATGAAGATCTTACGTGATTCACTGAACGATTCCTTTAAACGCCTTATTTATCCTCTTCTCTGTAGAGAATTCAGGTATATATCTTGTCTTGTTTAATTTTGTGTACTGCTTATTATTATATGGTACTAGTCCCACTACAGTGTGTAGCAAATATATGTTGATTGATTAACCAATTGAAAAAATTTAGTCTGCATCACAAAGTGTTAAAGTTAAGGCTTGATTTCAATCTGTAGGTGCTTTCACATGCATAGATCATAAAAATAGTTCTTAATTATGATACATTTTTCAAATCTTGACCACTTAATGTGCACCCCTTGAAATCCTGTGATACTAGTCTTGCAATTTGACAACCAAGCTAAACAAGTGGTTTTATTGATTAGAAATTTGGCTTGGAAGAAGCGAACTGAGAAGTTAATGGAGAAGTTATTGGAGGCAGTTTTTAGAGGTGAGAGAGCCAAAGAAAGCATAAGGAAATATCGGTAGGGTACATGATGAGTCAATTACTTTGTTTTTAACTCCAAATGGGAGTTATTTGGATGAAAAATTATCATCAGTGATAAATATTAGGAGATTATTAAAATGGCAATGTGAATGGACTAATAGAAGGACTAAGTAATAAAGATGAAAACTGCAAAAGAGGTGGGGTTTAGAATTGTTTAGAGGACAGAAGATGGAAAGAAAAGAAATGTAGGGAGGCAAAACTCCTCTTTCTTGCTTCTCTGTAACCCTTGTTTTTGTACTCAATCTTTAGAAACTAGACATTCCCTAATACATAACTTCCAAAGTATTATAGATTGTCTTCATTCTCATTTATTTGTAAGTTTCAGCAAGGGCGACTTGAGAACTGTAGTTTTGTAGCCATCCCTCCAACCTCTCTAGAATTTTTAGCAGCCTATGTAGGGCTTGTTTCTCTCTTGCTGGACTTGACCATTGAGTTAAGATTGGTTCAGAGCAGAGAGTGAGCAGGTACTATTAAAAAAGACACATAGTCCTGTTGTCCAATTTATTTTTACCAAAGTCATTTAATCTCTTGTTACATCCATTTTAGCCTAGATGTAGCCTAAAAATATTGTTCCTTTTAGAATTGTATTTCACTTCAAGCTGTCTAACATCTCTTGCTTTTGAGAGCTAGGGTATACACTGTAAAAATTAGGAATTTGGTTCTTCCTGAAGGAAAATTTGTTATTTAGAATATCAATTTCTTTTTGTATGTTTTTCTTTTTATTGTTTTCTCATGTTGCTTATGTCTAGTGGCACTTTTGACATTTTTCGCATATATTTTTGATTTGAGTAACTTCACTGCATGTGGAATAATTTCATTAAGGTTTAATGTAAACAGTTTGATGTGGGATCATTTAATGTATAAACCTTTTCTGAATTCTATTAGCAGTAGATAAGCAAGAGTACTTTCTTTTTCTTTTTCTAAAATGCCCGTAAAGTAATATAACTTATATCAGTTTATAAGTTAGTTTGCAGGTATTATCTACAGATATGCCTCCTGATAGGAATACTTACCTGAATAACAATTAAAGAGGAGGAAACTCCCACTTGGTTTGTTTTTTAGACTATTTTATTTTGCAGTCACTTAATTTGGTTGACTGTATACTATGCATAGCCTACTTCTGCATATCTTATTCCCGTGACTGTCATGATCGTTCATCCATGTGTCATTTTTCACATCTACCTCTGTCATCAGTTCTACATTGTCAGTTACAAAGTGCTATCTGTTTTGCCATCTTTTATTGTAACTTGAATTTTTCCTCCCCTTTATCTCCATGGTGACTTTTAATTGAGGGCATCATTTTTTGTCTGGATTACTGAAGAAGCGTCATAGATGATCTTGGTCTTCTGTCTTGTCTTTTCCGGTGCATATTACACATCGCCCTTTCAAAATTCTCATCTCATGATTTCATGCTTGTATACTTCTTTCAGCTGATCTTGTTTGTCTCCAGGATAGAATCCAAGCTCTTGAGAAGAACATGCATGACCCTTTGTGATCTGTTTTTTTCTTGCCTCTACTTCTGTCTCGCTGTTTCATTTTACTTTAGCATACGAAATTACTTGCTGTTTCTATAATGAGCCGTGAGCCTTTACATACGCTGTTTCCATTGTCTGGGGTATTTTCTCCCTGCCCACTGTCCCTACTTTTGTTTCCATCCCATGTGACATTCAAATGTGTGTACACTGTCTTTCTCACATATACACATATTTATAAGCATGGGTTTTATATATAGTAGAGAGCAGATAGAGAGGTAATGTAGGTATGATAAACTTACAAGACTTGCTTCAGAATTGCTTGTGCTATCATATATTACTGTGATTAGTGAAAATAGAGTCAATATAATTTTTGTATATTTTTCTCTTAAGTTATATTGTTATAATAAATTATCCTTTGAGAAATAATTGTACAAGTGAATGCTCCTTTTCTGAAAGAAAATTTGGGTGAATGAAAAACCTTTTCTTCTATTTCTAAAGAGCCAAACTAACATCAGATGCAGAGAAGGAATCAGTAATGATGTTTGGACGGAACCTTCGTCAGCTCCTTTTAACAAGCCCTGTTCCAGGGCGCACCTTAATGGGAGTGGATCCTGGTTATAAACATGGTTGCAAATTAGCGATAATTTCTCCTACCAGTAAGTTGTCTCGCAGTTTTCCATATAAAAGTTGTTTGGTTGGTTATAAGTTTCACTTCATACATTTCATGAGGATTTGGAAATAATGTTAATCTTTAAGACTTAGAAAGTGGTTTTCTCACATATGGGGGTATTGGGAACCAGATAATCAAACTTCATTTTTCTCTCATTTGTTCATCAAACCCGTCAATATACAACTATCATTTATATGCTTCCTATGCCTCAGTAGAGATATTGAGGATTAATTAGGCTCAAACTTGAACTCTATTAATTCCCATCAGATTCTATTATTGTGATGCATTTGTATATGATGCACTTTAATTCTGTATATATTTTGAATACCAAAAGACATTTTTATTGTTTTGCCCAGTCAATATTTTTTTCCTATTTACTTACATTTTCACTGATATTCATTTCTTTTGCATTTCTGTGCTTCCATTTAAGATTATTTTCTTTCTGCCTAAAGAACTCTATGCTATTACTTTTAATGAGACACATTGTCTTAGTTTTAGTTTGTCTGAAAACATCTCTGTTTTGCCTTCATTTTTGAAGAATATTTTTTGCTTGGTGTAGAATTCAAGATTGGCAGTACTTTCAGTATTTTCAATATGTCATTTTTTTGTTTTTGACTACTATAATTTTTGTTGAGAAGTCAGCCAAACTTACTATTGTTCCTTTGAAGGTCATATGCCTTTTTCCTCTGGCTGCTAAGATTTTCTCTTTGTGTTTTTCAGTTTTCTTATGATGTGCTTCAGTGTGTGTGTATGTGTGGGTTTTCTTGTCTTTTCTTTTTTGCATGAATTCCACTTAGGATTTGTGGAGCTCCTAGCATCTCTTTCTGGAACTCCAATTATATACGTATTATACCTTTCAGTTTCTTCTCTCCTTTTTGTTTATTTTCTGTTGATCATCTAAGTTAATTAATCCTCTATTCAGCTATGTCTGATTTGTTACTAAAACCATCTACTGTGTTCAAGTGATTGGTTTTTCAGTTTTAGAATTTCCATTTGATACTTTAAAAAATAGGTTATAGCTCCCTATAAACTTCTTTATTTCTAATTTTTTGATCTTTTAACTTCTTGTTTTATTTTCTGTTAGCATTTACTATTTTTATTTTTTTAGTTTAGATTTTCATTTCTGAAATTTTTTTTCTTTCATCTCTAATTAATTCCCAGTTTATCTCATCTAATTTCTGAGATTTTCTAAGTTTGACTTATGTTATTCTTTTATATATTTAATTTTTACTGAGTCAGGGTCTTGCTCTGTTACCCAGGCTGGAGTGCAGTGGCGCGATCTCAGCTCATTGCAGCCTCTGCTTCCTGTGCTCAAGCTATCCTCCCACCTCAGCCTCATGAGTAGCTGGCACGCACCACCATGCCTGGCTTTTTTGTGTGTGTGTGTGTTTTTAGTAGAGACAAAGTTTCATCATGTTGCCCAGGCTGGTCTTGAAATCCTGAGCTCAAGCTATCGCCTGCCTTGGCCTTCCAAAGTGCTGGAATTACAGGCATGAGCCAGATTTACTTTACTCTTATTTTCTGTAATGTTTCTTTTTAAGAAGCTTGTTCTCATACATTAGGCACATCTTTCTGTAAGGACATTATATTACTCCTTTAACAATTTTTTTGTTTTAAAAAAATCATTCTATGTAGAATTTGACTATCATGCATTTCTTTTGCTTAGTCTTATACATTAGTTTGCCTGAACTTTTAGTAGAGACTGGGTCAGGCAAACTGTTCTCACTGTATGGCTCTAAAATTTTCTCTTCTGTTTTTTCCAAATCATTAAAAGAAAAAATTTTGTGTGGATTGAGAGACAGTTTATACTTTCTGGAATCTGCTTCTCTGTTGCTTTCCTTTATCTGGGCTTTCTTTTTCCTTTGCTCTTACTATCTTTACTTTGCTCAGTTTGGATGTGATTACCAATTGTTTTTCCTCAGTGTGGAATTTTTTTGTCTTGAAAGCTATCTTCTACTAGTTAGTTTCAAGAGTTCATAGGGATCAGTGTTTTCTAATCCTTTCAGAACTACTGGGCACCCTTTGTACTGAACCTCAGTTTCAGCTCCCGTTCTCAAACTGACTGCTGTGATTTCCAGGGAAGTAGCCTTTGACATTTTTGGAATTCTCCTGTTCTCAGTTCCATCAGATATTCCATTGTTTCTTTCTGCTTCCTTCCATGCAGATGCTGATGCATAGGTGTCTTGTCAGTACGTTGTTCCCACCTGCTTTTTTGGGGGGGGTTTTGTGGGGATATTTTATCTATGTTCTAGATATAGTCATGACTTTTTGTTTTTGTTATCCTTAGTTGTCTTTTTATGCTGTTCATCTTACAGCCAGTGGGAAATATATTTTATCAGTGTTTTTTTTTTTTTTTTTTTTTGCATCTGTTAAAATATCATATGGACATATTTTGTCCGTTACTGTGTTGCTGTGATGAATTATATTACTGGATTTTTAAAAAAATGTCAAGTCACACTTTCCTTAGATTAACGGAACTTGGTTATGATTCTTTCTTTTGGGTATGTTGTTAGATCAGTTTTCAGTTATTGTATTGCTTATAGGATAATTTTTTTAAAAACGTCACAAACACATCTATATTCTTAAGCTGATATTTCTAATTATCTGTTTTCATAATTTAATATAAAATTGTTTATAATAGTAGATATCTTTTTAACCTGTGCTCAATCTGTAGTTATATCTTCTTTTTATTCCTAATATAATTACTGTATTTGTATCTTCTCTCCTTTCTTTTACTTGATTGGTATTGCTAAAAGTAGGTTTTTGTCTTAAGTGATTTGTAACTAAACTTTGTTGATCTTTTCTATTGTATTTTTTCTGTTAATTTTTGCTTTAAACTGCAACATTTTCTCTCTTCTGCTTTCTTTGGGATTATTTTGCTGTTCTTTTCCTAACTTCTAAGTTAGTCTCTTAGTTCATTTTTATTCTTTAGGTAGTTATCCTCAAATTTTTAAAAATATGTTTAATCAAAATAATTTTAATTATTTTAAATTTAATTGTTAAAAATAAATATTTTTAATTAAAAATAAAATATTTTTCTGTGTAATGCAATATAGAAAAGCTCATAAGTCTTAAACATGCACAAGGTAAATAAAGTCATATATCTACAACCAAAAAAAGAAGTAGGATAGTATCATAACAGTGTCTGACATATACTAACAGTTCAGTTAATGTTTGCTTTTACTACTATTAATGTTAGATGTTAGTGAAAGCCATTTTTCTTTTAGATATCCTAGCATATTCTCCAATTAATAGTAGTTTTGTGTAGCAAACAGAAGCCTGTGACATTGGAAGGAGCAGTACTTCAGAGTGATTAGGAAGTATCTGATTTAGTGAATATGAATAATTCAGAATTCATTTTAAAAAACAAGCCAGTCTTCTTTTCTGTTACTGCTTAATAAAATCATTGATGTGTTTCACTTTGTAATTTCTTGTAAAATGGCTTGTTCTTTTCATTTTTTAAAGGTCAGATACTTCACACTGATGTGGTTTACTTGCATTGTGGACAAGGCTTCCGAGAGGCAGAGAAAATAAAGAGGCTTTTACTGAATTTCAAGTATGAAAATAAGTAATCTTTTGAATATTTCAGTGGCTCAGCCAACCAGAGATACCTTTGAAGCCCCTAATTTGGAGGGAGGGATTAAGGGAGGTGTCTTTGTGAGAGAGAAGGAACCATGTAAAACAGTGCTGGGGCAAATTGCTGGAGAACTCTGCATGTGGAAACTTGAGAAACGCTGCACCCTTCCTTTGCCACCTTCACAAATAAAGGAGGTAATATGGGCAGATGTGAGCATTTCATTCTTCTGTTCCAGTTTTCTGCCTCCCTCCCTTCCTCCCTCTCTTCTTTCCATCTGAGGAATAGATGTGGTTGCAGTTAGAAGTTTCAGAAATTGACAATGTATTATATAATTTAATCATAGTATTTTATTGTGGCTTAGATTGCTGCAGAGTTGACTTAATCATGTCTAATTTTCTCGATGCGAAGAAAGCTGACTTTTTTGAGATAGTGTGACAGTAAAATACTTCTTTGCTGCCTCCTATACCAAATGCAGGGCAGTGTCTTTTATTCTATATAAGTCTGTGTTTCTCTTGTGCAACAGTGGACAGGTTGCTTGTATATATGAGAGAATAAGAGCATCATATAATAGTATTTGTGCATTCTGTACATTTTCTATGGTTGATTTCAAAGCATGCCTGGAAATTCAGTTTGTCATTCTGTTTCTGACTTGAAGCTGCAGCACAGTGGTGATTGGAAATGGAACTGCCTGCCGAGAAACAGAAGCTTACTTTGCTGACCTGATAATGAAGAATTATTTTGCACCACTGGATGTTGTTTACTGGTAAGGCTGTTACGTATGTCTCTTTTCTTGGAGAAGCATGGGAACTTTAAAGTTCCTTTTGTGATGAATCTTCCCTTCTCTTTTTAAGATGTACTTCTTTGCCCTCCAGATCACCTCTTGGTGTTCATGAGAAGTTTGCAGGATAATGTAAAGTGTCTGAGTCTTGGAGACATTTGAGATAGGAATGATTAGAGCAGGACAGAGTCCAGAAACCTCTTACAGAAGCAGCACATTAGGGCTCAGTTTCATCGGATTTTCTAGGCTATACATTGTGTGAGGGTTCTAGTTAACTATTGAATAATAAGTAGAATGATGTACCAGGCTAGCAGCTAGTAGACTGTGAATAACTTAGCCTTCTTCTCCCAAAGCTTTGAAGCCTATGAATCATTACCCTTCAGAACTGAGAGCCAAGGTAGGTATTATGAATTAAAAAGTATTTCCAGTATTCTTTCATCATTTATCCCTTGGGCACAAACTTTTGTTTCATATAGCCATACAGATAACTTGTGAATAGCTTTGGATTAGAGACCCAATTTCTCTAGTCTTGTCCCTGCATCTGTAGTAGTTCTGCTTTCTTTCACCATTGTTTCCCTACTTGCTCTTTGAATCTCAATAGTCATGTCTACCTTTTCCAAACTATAGTAGAATATTAAGTCTTAAAGGATTTAATTCTAGGAGAGAGGGTAGTTATAATGGCTGATATTTAACAGAAAGTGCTCAAGAGCTATCTCCCACTGCTAGTGAGAAAACTAGTAACTAAAAGAATAGTCGACCGATGAGTAGGTGGCTGATAGGATCAACAAACTAACAAAGTAAAACCTAACACAGGAAGAATTCCAGGATTTGTGTAAATAGGCCAAAAGAGAAGGGCCAGGCAGTTAGTATAGTCGAGAGCGCCAAGAGTGTAGTCAGAGTCAGTCAGGAAAACAAACTCAGGGTAACAAGGGGAGTAAGAGAAGGTCAGGAACAAACGATAGGTGCCATGGGATCATGATTCAAGAAGGAAACAGATTGAAACATCCACTGCAGAATTTTTCCCTCTTTCTCTTGTTATAATTTAAGTTGGCCTGGGAAATAGTATGGATCTTCCCTATTCTGGGAACTGCAAATGTGCACCCACTCCTTTTGAGAAACTAATACAAGCACTAATGTAGCTGGTTCAGTTTATTTCAGGTACCTTCTCTGATTGTTTTTAACCCGTTCATGTTAATTTCATGTAAATATCTTGCATACATTTGTAGTGGTTATAAATACAACTTTCAAATCATAAAAAATATTAAGTAGTGAAGATATCTTCAGTTTTCTCTGCATTTGCTTATAGAATATCACTTCATTGAACTTTAGGCAGTATGTAGTATTAGAAAGGAAAGGATGAATTGTGGGGTCAGACAAATCTGGGTTCATCTTTTGTTTTAATCATTTACTAGTTATGCAGGTTTTGAAGAGTTACTTAGCCTTTCTTAGCTTCACTTTCCTTCATTTTTAAAATGGGGAAAAGAATATCTACCTTACAGGTTTTTTAACAGTATTAAAAGTGAGATAACATAAATTACAACAAAACACTAAGGCTTTAATAAACAATATTTTTTTATGAGTGTTTGTTTATATATGTACTTTTATTACAAATATAAATTATATGTATTTAAAAGTGCTGTGAAATTAGAGGCAGTGTTTTCTTATGCAAATTAATAAACCTACATAAAGTTCATTTTCACCTTGATGCAATAAGGATGATAGTAAAATCTATCACTGGATAGTAATAATGTCTATCACACTTTTGTAAAATAATAAATCTATGTATCGTGGTATCATGAGATGTTCAGTCTTATTAATGGATATGAATTAGATGCCATTTTAGTTGAGCCTCCCAATAGGTGCTGTGGTATGATGTGAAGTATGTGGACTATAGAGACAGACCTAGGTTTGGGCCTGCCACCTACTGCCTCTGATTAGCCATATATTTTTAATCCTCTGTTAGCTTTAGCATCTTCTTCTGTGGAAATGTTACTTACCTGTTAGCACCGTTGACCATTGTGAAGATTTAAAATGGAATGTGTTATGTATCTCCTATTTTTAAGTCTGTTTTTAGTAAATATGTTAAGTGTAGGCAATCTTTGACATTAGGGAGACCCCATTAATATATACAAAAAAATTTCTTGGCCGGGCGCGGTGGCTCAAGCCTGTAATCCCAGTATTTTGGGAGGCCGAGACGGGCGGATCACGAGGTCAGGAGATCGAGACCATCCTGGCTAACACGGTGAAACCCCGTCTCTACTAAAAAAAAATACAAAAAACTAGCCTGGCGAGGTGGCGGGCGCCTGTAGTCCCAGCTACTCGGGAGGCTGAGGCAGGAGAATGGCGTAAATCCCGGAGGTGGAGCTTGCAGTGAGCCGAGATCCGGCCACTGCACTCCCGCCTGGGCGACAGAGCGAGACTCCGTCTCAAAAAAAAAAAAAAAAAAAAAAATCCTTTTTTTTTTTTTGAGAGGGAGTCTCGCTGTGTCGCCCAGGCGGGAGTGCAGTGGCACGATCTCGGCTCGCTGCAAGCTCCGCCTCCCAGGTTTACACCATTCTCCTGCCTCAGCCTCCCGAGTAGCTGGGACTACAGGTGCCCGCCACCTCGCCTGGCTAATTTTTTATAGTTTTTAGTAGAGATGGGTTTTCACCGTGTTGGCCAGGATCTTTGGTCCCTTCTTTGCACTTTTATTAATATAGTCTCCATTAGGCGTTTTCTTTCAGAAGAGCCCCATTTTGTTGCAATTTAAGACTTGCTTTGGATGGTAGTCTTTCTCCTATTATCTGTTTTCTCCTTTCTGCTATAATTATGTGGGGTTTTAAAATCTACCCGTGTGGTAAATTATAGTAGCTATTTTCTACAGTTGAACCAATTTTGCAGTTCTGATTTAACTCTACTTATAGTGTATTAGTCTTTTAAAGTACTTTTTGCATTTCTTTGCTAATATTATGTGCTTTTGAAGTTTTTAAATGACGCAAATATCTAATTGGAATTTATAGCAAGTGCTTTAGAGAAATCAGCTGGTTAATTTCATTTTGTTATCATTTTGCCAATTCAAAGTGCCTATTTGAGAAAAGTATGTTTTCTCATCTTACACTTTGAAGTTACATTGAAATTGAAATCTCCAGGCTTTCTCTGGCAGTCATTTTTAATACCTTCTGAACAGATAATCTGATAGGTATTTCTATAATCTTGTCAGCCACTCATCCTGAAAAACCTTTTCCAGCCATATCTACCAGCACATTTCCTCTTATCTGTTGCTTCCAACATTCTTTGCCTCGACATGCTACCATAGGTTAACAAATGCCATGCTATGTATCCTGATTCATAAACCCCATGAAACCTGACCCATTCATCTATCTTTTCTCGCATTCATTTCTTTCCCTACCCTTAAAATACCTTATGAATCATGATCCTTACACATATTATGGGGCAAGCCATCCAAAGCTACCAATTCTAATTACCAAAGGAGCAAAAAGTTAAACTGGAGTTAAGTTGCAGAATGTAACCATGCTACTAAGTCTCAGTTATCACATACTGAGTTGTGATAGTTGAAGTTGAAATGTTCATGAAAAATTCTACAGTTTTATGGGTCATTTGTTAAAAGTATATGCTAGAATGGTTTGCAATTTTCAATCTTTTGACATATAGTAGGCACTTATTTTGCTTTTGTAGTTATACATTAGTTTGTGTTTTTTAGATTTATACATAGTGGAATCATACAGTGTATAATCTTTTGCTAGCTTCTTTCATGGAGCATGATTACTTTGAGATTTCATCCTCGTTGTTGCAGAAACCAGTGGTTCTTTTTATTACCGAACAGTATTCATTGTTTGGCTGTATCACGATTATTCAATCACCTGTTGATGGATATTAAAGTTGTTGCTAGTTTTTTGCTACTACCAGTAAAGCAGCATGAACGTTCGTTTACAAGTCTGTATGGATATATGCTGTCATTTCTCTTAGGTAAATAACTAGGTGTGGAAAGTCTGTGTTGTGTGGTATATGGTATATGTTTAACTTAAGAAACTGTCAAGCTTTTTCCCAAGATGGTTGTACTATCTTACTTTCCCACCAGCAATGTATCAGAATTCTAGTAGTGGCAGTGGCGGCCCATCTGGAGCAGCTGCTGGGAAGACACTGGCTGCAGCAGGGGAGTTGTGGCTGGGATTGCATGCTCCGTAGATGATGGGCGCCCCACCTCCTACCAGGTTAGTGGGGCAGAAGCCCCATGCTCCTGGGTGCAGTTGCAGCTGCCCAGCTGCAACTCTGGACCTGAGCATCCTTGTGCTCTCAGAGGCTTGCGTTGCCCCTGCGGGCTTGGAAGTGCCTGCTCCAGCTCCCTGGTCTCTCCCTGCTCCCAGTACCTGCTCCAGTACAGAGCAAAGTTGTGGCTGAGCCTGGGCACTGTTGCGACCTGGACAGGTGTGCATGCACTTGGGGCAGTGCTGACACCAGCCCCTCCTGCCTCAGCCTGTTCAGGACTTTGGGCACCAACAAACACAGGAGTGAGGCTGGGGTGGGGTGATGGCTAAGGGCAGCTTGGCACAGGCCTACAGGTGTCCCCTGGCACAAACAGCCTAGGCACCGTGGATGCATGTTGATGGTGGGAGGCAGACATTCCTGGGCGGTAAGGGGCAGGTCTCAGTGAAACCCCCACCTCCAAGCCAGGGCCTACGTGAAGCCTGGAGGCCGGGCTACCATTTCTGGGTGGAGTCTGTGGCCTGGAGTGAGAACTTATGGTACTTTTTCCAGTGCCCGTGGCCACCCATGGACCAATCAGCATGCATTTCCTCCCTTCTGAGCCCAAAAAACCCTGGACTCAGCCAGACTGACACAGATGTTGGGACTACCAGCTGTGAGAAGGAGCTACCCACTTTGGGTCTGCTCTCTGCTGAGAGCTGGACACTTGTCAGGAGACCTGCCTGCAGAGTGGGGTTACCCACTGCCCATCTTCTCTCCACTGAGAGCTGGACGCTCATTGGGATAACCTGCTTGCAGAAAGGGGCTACCCACTATGAGTCTCCTCTCTGCTGAGAGCTAGATACTCACTGGGACAACCTGCCTGCGGAAAGGGTCTATCCACTTTGGGTCTTCTGAGAGCGGTTCTGTCACTCAATGAAGTTCCTCTCCGCCTTGCTCACCCTCCAGTTGGCCACATAACTCATTCTTCTTGGACATGGGACAAGAACTCTAGTCCCACCAAATGGTGGATCTGAAAGAACTGTAACACAAACAGGGCTGAAACATGCCCTCCTGCCTGCCACGTTGCAGACCTTGAGAAGGAGAAAAGAGCTAGCTGCAACCCTTTGGGGAGCCCAGACCTAGGTGCTCCCTAAACCAGGGCTATGACACCCTCTTTGGGACCCTGTGGTTCCTGGCATCTCCCACCTTCCAAGCACCACTGCGTTCCCCTTGTCCAGATGTGGGTGTCTGCAGTGGTTGTTGTGTGTGATACATCTCGTCCAGCCACAGCCTTGCATGGTACCACCTGCCCTGCCGCAGCTGGCACGCCTACCTGTGCACAGTGGCCAGACCCTGTGTTCACTCACACACTGCTCACCACACTACGCCTGGCTCGCCCTTGGCAGGGTGAGATCTGGGCCAGTAGCACCAGCGAAGCACAGCCTGCCAGCTTGAGTGAGTGGAATGAGCCCGGGGGGCTTGAGCAAAACTCGGACAAAGGCGCCACTGGCCACAGAGGTGTCTGGCTGGAAAAGTGACACCCTAAGGATTCCGTAACACTAGTTTCTCCATATCCTCAATGGAATTATGAAGTTATGGTCAGTGCTTGGTATGGTCAGCCTTTTAAATTTAGCTGCCCTAGTGGATATGTAGTGATATCTCATTGTGGTTTTAATCTGCATTTTCCTAGTGATTAATGATCATGAGCATCTTCATTTGCTTATTTGCCATCCATGTATCTTCTTTGGTGAGGTGTCTGTTCAAATCTTCGCATTTAAAAAAATGGATTGTTTTCCTTGTGATTATTGCATAAGCATTTTTTGTTTATTCTGAATTAAGCCCTTTGTCGGATGTATGTTTTGTAAACATTTTTTCCCAGTCTGTGGCTTTTCACTTTTTTTTAAACAGGATCTTTTGAATAGCAAAAATTTTAGTTTTGAGAAAGTCCAATTTATCAATTTTTTGGTATAGTTTTTGCTTTCTGTTTTCTATTTAAGAAATTTTGGCAAAATCAAGGTTACTATGATTTTCTCTTAGAAAATCATAGAAGTTTTATAGTTTTAACTCATTAAGTCGGTAATTTAATTTTTGGAGAACTGACATCCATTCAATTTTTTTTTTTTTTTTTTTTTTTAAGATGGAATCTCACTCTGTCGCCCCAGGCTGGAGTACAGCAGCGTAATCTCGGCTCACTGAAGCTTCCGCCTCCTGGGTTCAAGTGATTCTCCTGCCTCAGTCTCCTAAGTAACTGGGATTACAGGCGCCTGCCACCATGCCCAGCTATTTTTTGTATTTTTAGTAGAGACAGGGTTTCACTATGTTGGTCAGGCTGGTCTCAAACTCCTGACCTCATGATCCGCCTGCCATGGCCTCCCAAAGTGCTGGGATTACAGGTGTGAGCTACCACACCTGGCCCATTTAATTTTAGTTTTATTTTTCATCTAGAAGTTCTGTGTTTTTCGTATCTGCTTGATGATTCCTACAGTTTTTTCCTGGCTATAATTTTCAAGCCTGTCTTTTTAAACCGTGTTAAATCTTTGATTTTATAATCTGTGTGATAATTCTAGAATCCTTGCAAGTTTATTTCTGCTATATGCTGTAATTGCTGGTTCTGCTTTGTGATGCTTGCTTTCCTTTTTTGTTCAGTTTTTATGGTAAACTTTTTATTTTGATGGAACTTTGTGGGAATTCATTTAGGCCTGCATTGATGGTAAGTTGCTTCAAAGAGGGTTTGCATTTGTTTCTGCTACACTCCCTTAGATACTCCCAGGTTGGGATCACTTAAATTAAATTCTCGACCTGAGTTTTTTTCTGACCACCCAGGTAGTGTGAATTTAGGCTACAGACCAGACAGATGGCTTATGGTTCCATATTCTCATCAGCAATTCCCCCTTTCATCAGCCTGTGACTGAGTTTGGGATAGTCCATTTTCATTGTGATCTCCTAGGGGTAGAGTATAGTGAGTTATATTTCTGTTTTATTCTTACATTGAGAGCTTAACCTGACTCTGGAGTCCTAGCTTTACATGTGTGAGAGTAGGTAGGGGATCTTTTGTTAACATCTATATCTTAGGTGGATCCGGGGTTTTGTATTTTGTTCTTCTGGTTCTGTGAAGCTCTGTGAGGCCATGAAACTTGAAAATAAAACACACTTGGTTCAGCAGATGGCCTCAGCTGAAAGTCAGCTTCGGAAATCAAGGTTCCCACATATACTTCTTTTTTTTTTTTTTTTTAGCAAAAAAATTTCTTTCTTGCCAAGTCACAGATCTCTTTAAGAAGATAGGTCTAATATTTTAGTTGTTTTCAGTAAAAGGTGAATCCAGGTAGCTAATTTCTCATATTGGTTTTGTATTTTAAATTTTCTTAAAATGTAAAATTTGCTATTTTCAGACACCAAAGACAGACCATAAAGAAAAGTAGATAAAGATATTTTAAATCATCTAAATTTACACTTTTGAGTTAAGAATTACTTGTTTCTTTTAGTTCTTTCCTCAGGGTATCTATGCCTGTGGAAACATGTACACGATACAGCCTTCATCCTCTGGCAATTTAATATTCTTTTTTTTAAAAGGATGCTTAAGAGGGAGATCTTGAAAAGTCCAGAAAAATGCCAAGAGGAAAATAAAAATCATTGGTACTCTCACTACTCAGAGAATCATATTAATGTTATTATATATTTTCTTGTAGTTATTTTACCTATGCATACATTTATTCAACAAATATTTATCACCTGTAAATGTCAGATTGAATGAGATAGACTCAGTAAGGTACAAGAAGAGAACAACTTTTTCTTTACTACCTCCTCTCTTTATTCAACTCATGTTTGGATGAACTCATGTTCATTCCTGGCTGAAATAATGGACAGGTCTCATAGCCTTTTCAGTCTCTCTTAGTTATTAGCATAGTCTCATTTCAGCAGTTGAAATATCTTCTCTAGTGCAATAATCAGAGCTCCAAACTTGAGATAAGTTCAATGAAATGTCAGGCCTGTTTCACTCTGGGAGATGCTACTTCACTATTGGGATTTGCAGGTAGTTTATTGGGATTTGTAGTTAGTGTCCTCTCTCTTTTCCTCTTTGTTATTCTTATTTTCCCTAACTCACTAGCTGAATTTTTGATCCCTCTAAGTTTAGTCCTCAGAGTTGAGTAGCATGGGGGAAAAAGAGCATGGTCTTAGGAAGTAGGACCAGTTGCATTCTAGGTCAAGGCCCTCTGGGTGGCCCAAATACAATTGCTGATGCTTCCTTTCATGGGGTGTTATGAAGAATTTTTCTATTTTTGTTTTCTGAGACTTCCCCTGCAAGGAAGCTGTGATGTAGCTGATACCTTCTTTGGTTGACTGGTTCCTGCTTTCCTTCTTTAGCCCTGGGCTTCAGACCAGCCATTCTCATCTGAGTTACTTCACTGCTCAGTCCTCTTGGACAGAATCTGTTGAAAGCCTACCATACACTTCCTCCTGCAGGCCCATTTGGCTCATACCTCCTTGCCTGCTCTCCAGTGGCGACTTATCCTTAGCACAGCTGTCTCCCCTTTTAATTTTCTTTCTCTCTCATACCTTGTGCTTGCTACGTATTCTCTTTCTTATCCATCCTTGCCTTCCTCTCATACTTTTCTGTGCCCTCAGAGGTAGCTCTTCCTTTTCATTTTTCTAAGGCATGTTTAGCACTCCATACTCTGGGAGCATATGTGAAGCTCACGAAGTGTTCCCAGTAAAGCACCTTCCACTTGGCATGTGATGGATAAGATATTCTTCTATGTGAAATGTTGAGAGAGCAGGAAAAATAGCATAGCATCCCAATCATCTTCCCAAAGAATTTTTTTCTCTCGAACCTAACTCTTGTCCCTCCCCCCAAAACACACCCATTTTATAGGACACAGATGAATGATTGCTGTTGTTGACAAAACAGGCCTTCAATGCTTTAGCTAGAACAAAAACATCCCA
Organism: Rhinopithecus roxellana; assembly: GCF_007565055.1. NCBI lineage: Eukaryota > Metazoa > Chordata > Mammalia > Primates > Cercopithecidae > Rhinopithecus > Rhinopithecus roxellana. Next base: position 102,360,789 of record NC_044565.1, read on the forward strand.
TTATTCCTGTTTCCATCATCCAGTCAGCAGAGTATCCCTCAGAACCAAGACTATGTGACAGGCACAGTATTGTGTGCTGGGAACAAGAGCAGTACAGGTAAAGTCCCTACCCCTCTTGAAGTTTGCATTCCAATGGAGAAAATAGACAAAAAGATGAGTGTGTGTGTATTTTTATATATGTCAGTTGGTGAAAAATTCTATATCGAGAATTAAAAGCAAGGTAAGGCGATAGTGACAAGAAGTACAATTTTTAGATAAGTATAGTTATAACCGATATTCTTGGTATATGAGACACATTTTAAGAAGCCTCCAGTGCTGAAGTACAGTGTGATGAATTTGTGTCCTCCTTTATCCATACTATCCAGATTCATGTTCTCTTTATCCTCATTTTTCTGTGTCGTATAAGCCTGTGTTTTTCAGATTGTAACTTGTGACCCATTGATGAAATGTGAAGTCCATTTAGTGCGTCTCAACCAGTATTTTAAAAAAGTTAAATAGAAAAGAATAGGAAATAAAAGGCATTTCGTGTAGTAAGCTAAGTATTGCCTCATGAATATTTGTTTTCGTTACATATATGTATTGTGTACTGGGTTGTGATGTATTTCTTATGGTTGATCATAAAAGTTTGAGGAACATTGTTCTATGAAATTACAGTTTTCAGCCTTTAAAAATGCAAAGTTGAGAGAGAAGATTGGCCTGCAAGAGTCTTTAATGAGAAGTTAGAAAGCTTTTAGAAATAAAATTCAGACTACTGTATACAATTGCAAAAGATCCTCTGAAGGAAAGTAAATAGAGGGATGGTTCTCAGAACACATTGGGATATGTAAGCTGGACAAATGTGCTCTTCCAGTAAAATAATGAGCCATGATCCTCACCATATTCCTTGGAAAAAAAGTTAAATTAATGAATAGAATTTTCCCAATCTCAATTAAAATTCCCCATATCAAAGAAAACTTTCCAAATACTTTAGTTATTAACACGTTAAAACTTTATTATAATCTTATTTCAAGGGAAAAGGCTTCTAATAGGCCAATTCAGAGATGCACTCTTTGTAACAAAATTTTATGGAAAAGAGAACATAATTCCAGTAGAGAAAAACACAAATAAAAATGTTTGGGTGATTGGTTTGCTAGATCAAGTCTTCTACTTACTAGAGTATGTCAGAAAATTGCTTAAGTATTCTATCAAGTGTGTTTTTTTCCCCCTAGAAGAAAACAAAGAAAGGAAGCTTTCTTGTATGAATTATGTCATCCATACAAGAAAGGTTCTTTGCCAAATCAAGTTTGGAACAATTTATTTTACATTTATGTATTTTTCTTAATTTTTTGATGTCTACTAGTAACTAGTATCTGATTTAGCTCTTATGTATTTAATTGTATTATGTAATATGCAAATATTCTATTGTGTTCTCAGTAGAACACATTGACTTCCAGGGGCTTTGCCACCAGAAAAAGATTAGGAACTAAAAGTAAATTAATTTGTATTTATTGACTGCATAGCATACTCCCTGCCAGGTGTGGATTTTACAAGGACATATACAAAGCTGAAAGAAGTGTAAGTAACCAAGAATGTATGTAAGAGGGAAGTTACTGATCTGTTAAAAATAGTTCTGGAAGACCAAAACTTAAGAACTGAATTCCTCCTTTACCTGTTTCCCCCCATGTATAATTATCTTTGGGTAAAGAGAGTTAGAAAAGAAATCTCATTGCTTGTAGATAATATCATAATCCTAATCAGTGGATAAAAGAGTAGACTTGTTCAACTTCTCTTTTGATTTGTGAGATAGGATGATTTGGGGGGCTGAAAAGATGAATAAGTATCAATAAAAGAAAACTAAAATATAATTAAAATAAGAAGGTATTAAGAGATCTTATGTTTCTTATTTTATTTTCTGGCCTAGATGAAACATTTTCTGGAGTTCTGGGTGGACTTGTACATAAAATTTTGATACCACTGTTGGTAATTGTTGAGAAATTGTGGAAGCTTGGAGATGAACCAATGTTATTTTGATGTTCCAGAGGGAAAAATAAAATAGGTTGTATAGATGACTGAGTGTAACCTTGAACAGGCAAGATTATTATTAAATTATGAAAGAGTGGTTTATGAGCACTTAGGAAGGGACAAGAGAACAGTAATCATTGGACATCACCATGCATTTCTTACAAATACAGCGTTTTGGTCTTAACTTATTTCATTTTCTGTTAGGAAAATTAGACTGGTAGAAACACCTGGATCTCAGCATAGCTATTGATAGTCTCTTAGTACCCTTATGGACAAACTGGAGATTTGGTTATGTGGCTCCCAAAAAGACGTTGATTAGCTAATGTTTTGATGTCTGGTTTGAGGTCTCTAGTGTTGTGCCACAAACACTGTATTAGCTAACATTTTAGTCAATAATTCAGTCAAGGTTTGGAGACATGCTTTTCAAATTTGTGGACATTGAGGTGTGGTAGAATCAGGACCAAAAAAGTTTTTGAAAGACTTGAGTGTTTGGACCTAATCTAACAATATGAATTTTAATAAGGATAAATTAATTTTGTGATGCTAGGGGAAATTTTTGGTAGAGATTTTTGGATGATTTCTAGGGTTTCTTTTTACTCTGTGGGTGACTGTATCAGAATAATGTGCAGCAGATCTCCCCTGTCCTGAACCGCCTGGACCTTTTTCTTTTGCTTTGGTGTAAAGAAACTTACTTTCCAAAAAATCACTAAGCTTAGCTATATAACTTAAAATCTATCTAGTTATGTAACGTTAATACTGCTTTATATGGAGGAAAAGATGTGGTTGGTGTTATTAATTTCTCACTAGTGCCGTATTTTCCATTTCATGTGTGGAATTTGAAATCAGGATTTTTGTATTTAAATATCCTGTCTCCTCCATATGCAGTTTTCTAGGAATGATAAAAACCATAAATCATCCTTGGAACTTGGGATAGCCTAAATTGTTTTCTGGATATTAGAACTAATATCCAGATTATCATGCCTAATGACAAGTTAAGGTGCTGTGTTATTTAAATTTCTCATTTCTTTCTACAGTGATGGCTTGAGATGATGTACTATGACATTCTAGAACTTTGTTGCCTTTTCTCTCTTGATACTCATCTCCATTTCTGTGACTATTATAAACACTGAGCTCTTGTTTATAGGGTTTCCTTTCTAGGATGTTTGTGATATAAGGTAAATTAAAAAGTAAAACTATGTTTTACAATCAATACAATTTATGTTCATTTTGTTGAAAGGCAGAATGTTTTTAAAAATACGAAGTATGTTGGGAAAGGAGACATAAGGAATGAATAGTTTGGGTGTGTGTATATGTACATGTGTGTATGGTTTTAAAATACTATTTGGATTTGAATTCAGTTTGACCATTTTTGATCAAAATAAAACGGTTTACCAGTTTGTAACCCATGTGTTTTTGTGTTCCTAAATCCAATTTAAATATCTGCAGGAGTTACCCCACCCCCTCACTGTAGCCCCTCTTGCAGATTTTTGTTTATTGACTTAAATTAGAATTGGCCTAAAGCCCAGTGATGGTCATTTCTTGTGTTAAGGTTTTTGGTTACAAATCTGCTTTTGTTGCCAGATCCAATAAAGATTCTTGATTGTTTTTGTTAGTTTTATTATAAGTTCTTGCCAAAGATACAATGTATTATAACCAAAACAGATGTCCTGTTTAGACAAGTATATTTAGGCTCTAACAGAACCTAAAATGTAAATTAAACATGTTCAGCATTAATGTAACAATTGATGAACTTTGGGATTTTATCAGTGTTTTTGATAACCTTTAGAACTGGAGGAAACAATGCCTTACTTTGAGCAATTGTTTTACATATTTTCTCTGTCTAATCTCAATTTGCATATGTACAGTTTTACACTCCTAGATACTCCTCCAAACTGACATTTTACTGCCATTTTGAAAATAGAGTGGAATTCACCAATTTCCTGTATACAATTTTGTTCTTAAAGAGCATACATCAGATGAACAGTATTTTCTGTTAGAGACTTCATTTGAGTGGAAAAGGATAGTTTCTAAGACTTTAATGCTTGTGAATAGGTAGATGAAATAATTATGCATAGACCCTCTTATTAATGGTGTTCTTGGTGAAGTTAGGAACCATATTAGGGTTGTAGTGCCCATCCTTTAAGACTTTCAGTAACCATCTCTGTGGGTAGGGTCCAGTGCAGTCTTAATTTCTGCTGAATTCTGTGTTTTGGTGAACAACAGGTATGTGGTGAATTCAAGATGAATGTATTTCTGTTAAGCAGTGTTAGCTCTTTTTTTTCTATCATAGTTTCTTTCTTTTTTTTTTTTTTTTTGAGACGGAGTCTTGCTCTGTCACCCAGGCTGGAGTACAGTGGCACGATCCCAGCTCACTGCAAGCTCGGCCTCCCAGGTTCACACCATTCTCCTGCCTCAGCCTCCCTAGTAGCTGGGACTACAGACGCCTGCCACCTCACCCGGCTAGTTTTTTGTAGTTTTAGTAGAGACAGGGTTTCACCGTTTTCGCCAGGATGGTCTCGATCTCCTGACCTCGCGATCCACCCGTCTCGGCCTCCCAAAGTGCTGGGATTACAGGCTTGAGCCACCGCGCCGGGTCTCTATCATAGTTTCTAGGGTAAATTAGATGTGTGAGGAATAAGACTGTATTATCAATGGTTACCACTGGAACCATTTTTATTTTAAGATTGTTGACTCTTTGGCCTATTCTTACCCATATTTTTCTCTTTTCTTTGGGATTAAACAGCTTACTGTTTTGCCTCACCTTTAGCCAACATGTTTTTTAAAAAGTATTCAATTTCTTATTGAGGGAATATCTAGGTTTTTTCTTAAACTGGATTATGAAGAATTATTATGGTTCTCTCTCTCATTTTAGTTGCGTTAGTTGAATTCAGAATTACTGAAATCCTTTGTTGAGATCCTTTTCTTTTGATTGTGTAGGACTTGGAGATTCGGGGGCCAGAAATTGATAGTTGAAAATAGTAGTTCTTAAATTCACCTTATTTGTGTTTTGTATATTTTTTGACTGGGGTGGGGGGTCGGTATACCTTTTGATTCTAGTGTATTTTATGTGGCTAAATCTTTGTATTATGCTCTCCTAACTTAATGAAATACCTCTTTTAAATTCCCCACATCTGTACATTTCTAAGGTTACGCCCAGTTTAATTCCCATTGCTTTTCTGCTTCATAGCACTTGCATTTTGAAGGAACCCTAACATTTGGATTCACATTATGATAATTAGGTTTCAAGGGCATGGGGGATTAAAGATATCTCAGGTCTAGTTGCAGAATAAAGTTCAGAAGCACTTTTAAAACTTGCCTGATTGGTGGGTAGAGGTGCTTTTATTTATTCTCTACTCATGCAGCATTAATCCCTATTTCATCAGGTACCTACAGTGCTGTAATTCTAGACGTGACCTTGGGTCTTGATTTACTTCAGCTCCGTTTTCTTTATTAATGTGCCATGAAAGAGGTACATGAAAGATAGCCAACATCAAAGCACCTTTTAAAGTAAATTGGTTGATAGGAATTCCCTGGTATTTAACACTGTCTGTCAAATGTTTCATCAGATGTTTCAGCTGGTTTGCATCCTTTTACAAGCTATTGCTTGCTGCACTAAAAGAAATTTAAAGGAGTTGTTTTAAGTCTTGGGGTTGTGGCGGGGAGGGTGGTGGTGATGGTTGTGATGGTGGTGATGGCAGCGACATGGCAAAAGTTAGCCAGAGAAGAGAGTAAATGAGAGTAAATGTTCTTTTTCAGCTGTGCCCCTCCCAAGATTGTTTTGTGTTTTTCTTTGGGTTAGGGAGTCTTTAATATAGTGCTTATGATTAGGAGGAGGAGGCACTCATCTTGGTTATCAGAAGATTGAAGAGGGTGGCCAAAGAAAAGTCATCAAACTTTTGTGAAAGAAAGAATTAAAGGCAGTGTCAGTATCTTATTCAGAGATTGTTCAATCAGTTTAACTTCCAGCCTGTTTGTTCTTTATTGAGTCATATGAGAAGAAGCTGTAAAGTGGGAAACTGAGTTTGAAGAAAGAACAAAGGAAACAGGACTCAGAGAAGGCTTGCCATATGTATTATGGAATGTTTATTTTCCTGTAAACATGTTTTCGAGGCTGTTGTCTCTGTTCTAGGCTGAATATATGGGGGTAGAACTTCTTACAGCTAAGTTTTGAAACCCTGGTTACTTCTTTGTTTCACAAATATTAGTTGACTGTTTCTTCCTACTTAAGAAAAAAATATTTAAAAGCATTTTATTTTTTGTATTGTCACCATGATTGTCTTTGGATCTATTCCTATCATCTTTACCATAGAACTTTATTAATCTGAATAGTGAAAAATAGAAATTATGGAGTGTTTTAGATAATATTTACTTGCCTTCAAATATATACTTTATTTTCAATTTACTAATGTAACTTTGACTTGTAGAGATCTTTAAACATCTATTGCAATAAAAACTTTATTGTAAATTGTATTTTTAATGTGCATTTTAATGTATTGAAATGCTTTAAAGTCATATATTCTCTTGACGTTCTGTAATATTGTTTTCATTTACCTGCTTATCTTTTTATTTATATATGGTGAGTATGAAAATAAATTTCAATCCAGACCTGGACTTGGCAGTTAGTTGAATTAAAGACTTTGGCCTGTGAAGGATAAGAAACCAACACAACAACTGACACAGAGGAGTTTGGTAGTGACCTTTTCTTTTCAAGGAAAGCAGATATTTGAAGCAGACTGTAACCATCAGTATAGAATGAGCTACTGAGGTTTCTTGGGGTTTTGTGAAGGGAGATAGCCTAGTATGTGTGTGTAGGGAGCAGTATATGCAAATTATTTGACATTTGATTCTGTGATGAAGAAAGTGGGTGGAGAGGTACATCTTGCCCATTTGTCTTTGTTTTGTTTTTGTTTTTGAGACAGGGTCTCACTGTGTTGCTGAGGCTGATCTTGAACTCCTAGGCTCAGCCTTTCTTGAGTATCTGGGATTATAGATGTGCTCCACCATGTCCAGCTTGCCCCTTTGTTGACATAGGCAAAGTAGAACATCTTGCTGTCCTTGCCATATACCATATATGGTTCAGCCCCGGTATTTGGAAGAGTGACCTCTGGGCTTTAGAGACTGATACTAGAAACTGGGTAGTAGAAAAAAGGTTGAAAGTGCTATACCTTTCTATTTATGCCACATTTCCCTTCAACCTCTGCCCCCGTCCCCTTCACAATTAATAGCATCTTCTTTCATATATAGGATGTGTGTCTGTAATAATTTGATATGACCCATCATAGTCATAGACAGGAGACAGTAAAGCATGATATTGCTTAGAAAGTTAAGATCTTATTTTGTAAGCACTTTAACTTTCCTGAGGTGGACATTTGTGGAGTCCTTTGACTTTTGATTCATGCTGCTGTTGCTGCTGCTTTTTTCTTTTTTAAATATTCTGAGGTTTTGTGTATCGTACGTAATTTAGGATCAGCATTGTTATAGCACATGAATTGACCCTAGTGTTGTATGTGTTATCATTCAAATATATGAACTACAGGCTAGTCTAAAGCTTGATTAATAAGAGTTCACCTAGTCAAGGATCGTAAGATATTACTTAGTAATAAGCAACTTGAGCTTGCAAATGAATCACCAGGTTAGCAGTTTGTGGGTATATTTTTGACTGATTCTTGTGTTTACTCAATTAGTCCATTCACCTAAAATTCCCACTCCCTTTCGAAGCATTTTTCTTTTTCATTTCAACATAATGGTTTTCCTCAATCTAGGACTACATAAGAAGTTTGATAGGCCACCCTTCTAATTCCTGGTTTGAATTTAGATAGTTCCATTGTTTAAACCATGCTGCTGCCATCATTGCCATTGTCATATTCTACTTCCTATTTTAAGTTTAAGTGATATGGGTGCAAAGAAGCCTCTGTACTGTCTTTCATAACGAGAAATGCTTTGAGGAAGTCTTTCTATTCTTGTATGCTGTAATTTCTAGCATTCAATGATTTCCTTGTCTTCAAGGTTCTAGGCTTAGTTTGAGTTAAAATTCACTGATTATACAAGAGGAACCCAGATACCTATTTTCTTTCTTCTCTCCTATTTGGGGGATCCCCAACTCAACCCATTTGGGAGACTCTATCTGGTTCTGAATAGGAAATACTGGTTTTAGTTGGTTTAGACTTTGGTGAGAAAAGTAATAATTAAAATTTCTACCATGAAATGAGTTTTTTTTTCTATTTTAATAAAATTTTTATTGGGTGCAGAAAGACTGGAAGGGTGTTAGGGACCCCTGTTCAAATTTTCGGATTTGGGACTTGACATTTTTCTCATTCAAGGTTTTTATAAGAAGTGGATAAAGAAAGCAGAGCTAAGAATATGTCAGGAACATATTGGGCCTTTGAAATATCTTAGTTATTTCAGGTTTGATTTGTTTCTACTCTTCATTTTTTTACTGCTTTTTCCCCATCTTCCTTCTGACTACATTTCCTTAGTGAGAAGTGACAGGTTTCTGCTTAGTGGGAAAATGTAAAGTGTATCCGTCTTGTTGAATTTAATATCTTGGGGGATATTTGTCTCCAAAATCTAGTGCATGCACAGAATCCTTTCTTGTCATTATATAGAAGGGAAATTCTTCTTTTAAATTCCTCTCTGCAGTTGAGCCTGAGATCTTACTATATAGTGCTGTTAATTATTGACATTTTCACTAACATATTCAGGGATATTTTGGTTATATTGGATAATTCTTTCCCTTTGACTATCAAAATTTTTTTACTCTTTCACTCAACACATTTTTTGAGCACTTTTATCTGTACAGTGCTTAGCATGGTAGAGTCAAAGATTTATAAAACCGTATCCACTGACCATTTTGTGTGTAACCCAGCAGCGTCTTCTAAGCTCTAGCTTATCTGGATTCCTTTTCAGTTTCATACACTGCCGGTTTTCCCACCTGCTTTTGGTAATTGTACTTCTAAGCTTGTTAATCATTTTTTCTAGGCATCCTGGTACCGCTTCCTCACTCTTAAACTTAGACAACACCCCAGATATTTTCCTCACCCCCTTTGTCTTCTCTGTATATCTTCTTTTCCTTGATAATCTCTTCATCCACTTCTGAAGCTTCATCTTTTACATCTTGTGGGTTCTAAGTCTACATTGTTTTAAGTTCTCACCAGAGACACGGACTCAGATTCAATGGCTTATACTAGTCTCTAGAGTACCCCTCTGGTACCTCAGTTTCAAACAAATTTAGCTTTTTGCTTGGGTTCCCAAACCTATTTTTTTATGTGTTTTTTATTCTTTTATAAGTCCCTCCTTTATTGATGTTAATTCTCTTGGGCACAACATTTGCATTCTTTGATTTCTTATTCTGTCATACACCCCATTCAAACTACCATGAAGTCCTGTTGATTCTGTCTCTGAAATGTGTCTCCTATTTCTTCCTTACAATGCCTCTTGTTTACCATTCTTCTTCCTTTGAGATGTTAAGGCTTTCATGAGCTGGCCCCAACCCCCTTTTCATGTATAGTCTCTTGATACTCACTTCTTAACCCAAGACATGGTGTTCATCATTCAAGGATTCATAATCTGGGTCTCCATATTTATTTTTACATTATGCCATTGTGATGCCGTTCATTAAGGAATCATACAGTTTAAAGAATTATATAATCAACAGTTTATTCCTTATGAGAATCAGCCCAGAGTTACAATTACGTCCTATATTTTATTAAATATATAAGCTAAGATAAATCCATTTTCAACATTGTTTTATTATTAAAAATTGCCTTGGCTAAATCTCTCCTGATCTGCTCCTATTATTTACAATGAAATTTTGGCTCCTGTTTTCCATGGCTTCCATTTAAGTGCCCTTTCCTTTCATACCGTGTATTCTCAGATACCAGTGATTCCTGTATACAAGGTGAGTTGGAATTTAGTTCTTTGAACATGTTAGGTGGAAGTTTTCTACCCTTTTGTAGTTAAGAGCATAGGCTATGGAATCAGGTTCAAATTACAGCTTCATCCTTTACTACCATGGTGACTGTGCCTAAGTTACTTAATCTCCCTGTGTGTCTTCGTCTCTGAAGTGCGGCTAATAATAGTATCTACTTCATAGGGTTTTCTTGAAGATTAAATTGAGTAGTACATTAACAAATACTTAGAATAGTGCTTGGCACATAGTATACAATCAGCAAATATTAGCCGTTATTTTTATTATAACTTTGAAATGTATAATTATTAATATTTTTGCTCATCCTGTTTTCTTCCCTTGGTATACCCTTTCCTCATCCTCTGCCTATCAAAATCTTACCTATCCTTCAGGGCCTGACTCAGATACATTCTCCACGAAGTTCTCTAAGTTATCTCAGGTTAGAATTAATCTCACCCTAGTCTGTGCTCTCCTAAAATTTTCTATGTACTTCCATAACACTTAATAGCTGCCTTTGTACTGTACCAATTTATGTAACTTTTGTTTTGGAAATTCATTTGTGACTGGGGTGGGAAGAATCATTATTGTTCATCCCTTTGGAAGAGTACTTAGTTCACTGATTTGCCCATGTTGGCACTCAGAAATTTGAATTGATTTAAAACTTACTGGCCCCTCTCCCCCTGCACATAATGTATGTGGAGAGCATGTATATATATTCATATTTATATGTAAGAACCTTCTGTGAATAAGGCACTCCCATAAGGACTATGGAAGATACAAAAAATAAAAGGTATGCTTTTCAGATTAAAGCTACATTTTATAAAATGTTTCTAAAAACTATAGAAACAACTTAAAATGATTAAATGATCTGTGTTCCCAGTTCCCACTCAGCTTAAGACATATAACATTATCAGTACTTTTGAAGTCCCCGGCTGTCCCTTCTTTTTCACATCTCTTGACTTCCCCTCCATAGCTATTCATGCTCTTGAGTTTTGTGTTAATAATTCTGTTGCTATTTTGCACGTTTCCTTTACATGAATCCTAGTCTTCTATAACTTGATTTTTCTTCCTTAAGATTATTTTATATTCATTCATTTTGATATGTTTAACTGTGATTCATTTTGAGTGGTGCATTACATAATTGTACAATATTTTTCTATTTTTGAGTTGATTAACATTTGGGTTGTTTCTGGTGTTGTTGATAGTTTTTGGAAGTCTTCATTCATTTATTTTGTTTAACAGTTTTAGTGAGATATTCACACACCACATAATTTACCTATTTGAAGTACATAATTCAGTGATTTTTAGTATATTCACAGATGTGCAGCTATCACTACTACTTTTAAAACTTTTTCATCTCAAAAACTGTACACTTTACCTCTCACTCCCTTCTCTCCTGTCACCCGGTTCTCACCTTCCCTCCTCCAGCCCTAAGCAACCACTAATCTACTTTGTCTCTGTAGATAGATTTCCCTGTCCTGAATATTTCATATGAGTGGAGTCATATTATATGTTGTTTTGTAATTCACTTCTTTCAGTTAGCATAATGTTTTCAAGATTCATTCATGTCATAGCATGTATCAGAACTTCATTCCTTTTTATGACCGAATAATATTCCATTGTGTGGATATACAACATTTTGTTTATCCATTTGTTAGTTGATTGACATTGAGTTATTTCCACTCTTTGGTGGTTATGAATAATGCTGCTATAAACATTCGTGTACAAGTTTTGGTGTGGACATATGTGCTCATTTCTCTTGGGTATATACCTAAAAGTAGGAGTACTGTGGTAACCCTATGATTGTTTGAGGAACTGCAGACTGTTTTCCAAAGTGGTGGCACTCTTTTACATTCCCACCAGCAGTGTATGAGGGTTCTGATTTATCTACAACCTGCCATGGTTACCTAACTTTTTGGGTTTAACTATCTTAATGGGTATGAAGTAGTATATCATTGTGGTTTTTGATTTGGATTTTCCTGATGACTAATGATATTGAGCACTTCTTCATATGCTTATTGGCAATTTGTATGTATTTCTTGGATCAATGTCTATTCAGATTCTTTGCTCATTTATTTTTAGAACCTAGTAAGACACATGATAGTATGTTTAATTGGTGGTTTTAATTCTTTAAAAAATGTTAATATTCTCTTTAAATTGATAGTAAAAATTGTATGTATTTATCATGTACAACATGAAGTTTTGAAGTAAATATACATTGTGTAATGACTAAATCGAGCTAATTAACATCTGTCTGCGTTACCCCACGTAGTTATTTTTGTAGTAAGAACACTTTATATCTACTCTCAGCATTTTTTAAGAATACAATATATTGTTATTAACTATAGTCACCATATTGTATAGTAGATGGCTTAAACTTATTCTTCTGTAACTGAAATTGTTACTGTTTTTTATTTAGATAATTTGTCTTTTCATTATTGAGTTGTGAGAGTTCTTTATAGTTCTGGATACAAGTCCCTTATCCAAGTGTATGATTTGCAAATATTTTCTCCCATTCTTTGGGTTGTCTTTTTACATTTTTGTTGATTACATTTGAAGCACAAAAGTTTTAAATTTTAAAGTCCAACTTTTCTATTTTTCCCTTTGTTGTTCAGATTTTTGGTGCCGTATATAAGAACACTTTGCCAAATCCAAGGTCATGAAGATGAACTCCTGTGTTTTCTTCGAAGAGTTCAATGGTTTTAGTGCCTACATCCATGTATTTGACAGATTTTGAGTTAATTTTTGTACATGGTATAAAGTAAGGGTTCAAATTCATTTTTTTGCATGTGGTAGGACTATCCAGTAGTCCTACCAACATTTGTTGAAAAGACTGTTCTTTACCCATTGAATGATCTTAGCACCCTGTCCTAATCAGTTGACCGTAGACATGTGTGTTTATTTGTAAACTCTCAGTCCTGTTTCATTGATCTGTAAGTCTATCCTTGTGCCATAACCTCACCATCTTGATTGTTATTGTTTCATAGTCAGTTTTGAAATTGGAAAATACGAGTCTTCTACTTTGTTTTTTCCCAGATTGTTTTGATTGTTCGGCGTCCCCTGCAATTCCTTTTGAATTTTAGAATCAGCTTGTCAGTTTCTGCAAAGAAATCAACTGGAAATCTGATGGCGATTGCATTGAATGAGTAGATCAGTTTGGGGATTACTGTCCTTTTTACAATGTGAAGTCTTTCCATCCATAAGCATTTGATGTCCTCCCATTTATTTAGATCTTCCTTAATTTCTTTCAACAATGTTTTACAGCTTTCAGAGTATAAGTTTGATACTTCCTTTGGTAACTTTATTCATAAGCATTTTGTTGTTCTTGATGCAATTGTAAATGGAATTTTCTTTTTTCATTTATTTAATTGATTCTTGCAAGGATATAGAAATCCAATTGGTTTTTATAATTGATATTTTATCTTGCAAACTTGCTGAACATGTTTGTTAGTGCTAACAGTTTTTAGTGGATTTCTTAGGATTTTCTATATGTAAAATAATGTTATCTGTGAATAGAGATCATCTTACTTATTCCTTTCTACTATGGGTATTTGTCTTTTATTTCTTTTTCTTGCCTAATTACCATGGCTAGAACCTTCAATGCAGTGTTGAATAGAAGTGGCAAGAGCAGACATTCTCATCTTGTTCCTGTTTTAGGCGAAACATCCAGTCTTTCATCATTAATTGTGATGTTGGCTGTGGGTTTTTCCTACGTGCTTTTTACCTGATCGAGGGTTTCCCTTCTAATTATAGTTTGTTGAGTATTTTTATCATGAAAAGATATTGCCTTTTGTCATATGCCTTTTTTTGTTTCTGTTGATATGATTTTATGTACTGTATTATTGATTTTTGGATGTTGAATCAGTCTTGCATTTTTGGGATAAATCCCACTTGGTGATGGTGTTGTTGAATTTGGTTTGCTAGTATTTTGTTAAGAATTTTTGCATTCATATTCATAAGAGATATTATTTGGTATTTTTCCTGTGATGTCTTTTTTTGATTTTGATATTAGGGTAATACTGGCTTTTCAGAATGAGTTGGGAAGTGTTCTCCTCTCCTATTTTTTGGAAGAGTTTGTGAATTGATATTAATTCTTTTTCTAAATGTTTGGTAGAATTCAGTTTTAAAACCACCTGGATCAGGACTGTTCTTTGTGGGTAGTTTTTTTTTTTTTAATTACAAATTCAGTATCCTTATTTGTCATTGGTCTATTCAGATTGTCTATTCCTTTTTGCATCATTTTTGGTAGTTTGTGTCTTTCCAGGCATTTGTCAGTTTCATCTGTGTTACCTAATATATTGGTATACAGTTGTTCTTATAATTTTCATTTCTGGTATTAGTAATTTAAGTCTTCTTTTTTTCTTTTTCTTGGTCAGTCTAGCTAATGGTTTGTCAGTTTTGTTAGTATGTTCTAAGAACCAACTTTTGAGTTCAACTTTGGAGTTCGTTTCTCTATTTTTTTCTCTTCTTTATTTTATTAATTTCTGCTGTAATCTTTATTATTTCCTTCCTTCTGCCTACTTTAGGTTTAGTTTGCTTTTTTTTCCCCCCAGCGTTTTGGGTGGAAGGTTGGGTTATGATTTAAGATGTTTCTTCTTTTTTTAATATGGGCATTTATAACTATAATTTTTAGCTATATCCTTTAGTTTTATTTCATAAATTTTGGTATGTTGTGTTTTCATTTTTATTCATCTCAAAGTATATTTTCTAATGTCCTTTTTCATTTCTTTTTTGACTCATTAATTATTCTGTTTTATCCACATGTTGGGTATCCGTTATATCACATGCTTGGGACCAGAAGTTTTTTTAGGATTTCAGATTTTAAAATACATCTGACCCTTGAACAATGTGGAGGTTGGGATGTTGACCCCCTCTGTGTAGTCAGAAATTTGTGTATAACTTTTGACTCCCTAAAACTAGTAATAGCTTACTGTTGACTGGAAGCATTATTGATAACATAAACAATTGATTAACACATGTTCTGTATGTTATATGTCTTGTATTCAGTATTGTTACAATAAAGTAAGCCAGAGAAAAGAAAATGTTATTAAGAAAATTGTAAGAAAGAGAAAATATTATTGATTGAGTGGAAGTGGATCATCATAAAGGTCTTAATCCTTATCATCTTTATTTGAGTAGGCAGAAGAGAAAAAGGAAGAGGAGGAGTTGGTCTTGGTTTCTCAGGGATGGCAGAACTGGAGGAAAATTTGAGTATGATTCACACGCATGTTGTTCAAGGGTCAACTGTATTTGCATTATATACTTAACAGTGAGCATCCCTAATCCAAAATGCTCCAGTGAGCATTCCTTTGAGTCTCATGTTTGTGCTCAGATTTTGGGCCAGGCACCATACATGCTCGTGCCCATAATCCCAACACTTTGGAAGGCTGAGACAGGAGGATCGCTTGAGCCCAGGAGCTCTAGACTAGCTCTGGCAATATGGTAAACTCTGTCTCTACAAAAAAATTTAAAAAAATAGCGTGGTGTGGTGCTGCATACCTGTAGTCCCAGCTACAGCTGCTTGGGAGGCTGAGCTGGGAGGATCACTTGAGCCTGGGAGATCGAGGTTGCAGTGCATGCCACTGCTCTAGCCTGGGCAACAGAATGAGACCCTCTGTCAAAAAAAAAAAAAAAAAGTAGATTTTGGAGCATTTTAAAATTTTAGATATTTGGATTTGGGATGCTCAATCTATACTATATTTTGTTTATCCATTTGACTGTTGATGTACACTTGGGTGATTTTCACCTTCTGGCTATTGTGTATAGTGCTGCTATGAACATTGGTGTACATTATGTGTTTGAATCCCTGCTTTCTCCTCCTTTTTTTTTCTTTCTTTCTTTTTTTTTGGAGATAGGATGTTGCTCTGTCACCCAGGCTAGAGTGCAGTGGCATGATTATGGCTCACTACAGCCTCAATCTCCCAGGCTCAGGAGATCCTCCCACCTGAGCCTCCCGAGTAGCTGGGACTACAGACTTGTGCCACCATGCCTGGCTAATTTTTAAATTTTTTTGTAGAGACAGGGTTTCACCATGTTGCCCAGGCTGGTGTAGAACTCCTGGGCTCAAGTGATCCTCCCACCTTGGCCACCTAAAGTGCTGGGATTTGAATTCCTGCTTTCAATCCTTTTGGATATATACCTAGGAGTGTAATTGCTGGTGATATATACATAGGAGTGTAAATATACAATCAAATTGTATATTTTGATTTTTGAAAACTGTCAAATCTTGAGTTATAATGGCTGTACAATTTTATATTCCTACCAGCAATGCATGAGGGTTCCAGTTTCTTGACATCTTTGTCAACACTTATTATTTTCTCTTTTTAAAATTATAGACATCTAGTAGGGGTGCAGTGATGCCTCATTTTGGTTTTGACTTGTATTTCCCTAATGGCTAAGATGTTGAACATCTTTTCATATGCTTATTGGCTAATTGTATCTCTTAATTGGAGAAATGCCTATTCAACTCCTCTGCCTATTTTTGAGTTGGGTTCGTTGTGTGTGTGTGTGTGTGTGTGTGTGTGTGTGTGTGTTTTCCTTTTTGTTGTTGAGTTGTAGGAGTTCTTATATATTGTGGAACTGGCACTTTCCCCCTCTGTGTTTCTAGCTCCCTGCACTCATTGGGCGGCATCCAGGTAGTGGATTTGGAATGGGAGACTTCCCTAACTCCCCTCGCAGGATGTGCAACAGGGGTGTGGCTTGTCTTTTTAGTTGCTGCTGCTGTTCAAACCTCTTACAGGAGGGGGAGCATGCTGACAGACAGGTGCAGGAGCCCAAGTGGACATAGGTTACAGTGTGCTCTTTTAGCCTTGCCATCCATGGACGGCTTAAGTGGTAACCAGCTCAGAGGACCCTCTGCCTTTTTGCAAGGGCAGAGGGCCATTGTGATAGCTTTCTGTATCCCAAGCTCTTGTCCAGCATCCTGGAAGAGTTGGATTACACATGGACTTGAAGAGTGTGAATGTGTGGGTCTTATTGAGTGGTGGAGGTGGCTTTCATCTGGATGAATGGGAGCTACACAGGGGATATAGTGGAAAGATGATCTTCCCCTGGAGTTTGGCTGTACAGTGGCAGATTCTTCTCTCTGACCACATCCAGCCAAACTCATCTGGGTGTTCAGATGCTCCTTCTCTCCTCTTTCTCTGCTGTGCTGTTCTGCCATTTGCTTGTCTCTTCATCTGCTCCTGGAGCCTGGGATTCGGGGTTTTTAGGATAGGAGGGCATGGTGGGCCAAAAGGCAACTTTTTGGGCGCGAAAACAAGAATGTCTGTATCTCACTAGGGCCACGGAGATCCAGGTTTGAGGGTGGGGCCTTTGCCGGGGAACTGCCCTCTTCTCCCCAGTATTTCCCTGTCTCCTGTCTGTAGCAAATTCAGGGATCCTGTAACTGTCACAGAATTGCCTAACGCAAACAGCCTGTGGCAGTGTCAACAGGTGCTAATCCATGTTCTCACGCTGCTGCCTGGACTGGCCATGGGGCTTTGGAGGAGGATCTCTTCTGGATCATGTTCAGTAGAACCAGATTCATTCCTAGCTTTGCCATATGTGCTCCTGCAGACTGGGCCTGACTTGACCCAGTAACAGCACAGAAGTACCATTGAGGCCAGGTACCCTGCTACTGTTTCTGTGCTGCTCATGCTGACAGCTTGTTGGACTCTATTTGGCTGACATTTGGAACATCTGTCTTTTTAAGTAGTATTGTAATTGCCTGGGATGTAATTTTCTATTTTTTTTTTTTTTTACTTTTGTCCTGTTGGTGTCTCCTGTTTTAGATATGTTTTTTCTAAGCATAAAGAATTTGTACAGGGGAGTGGTTAAGATCATTACTTTTCTGTCTGATCTGCCTGAGTTTGAATCCTAATTCCAATACTTACTAGCTTTTTGGTCTTGGTTTGGTTACTTAACCCTTCTGTGCCTTGTTTTCTTCATATGTAAAATGGGAATGATAATAAATAGTAACCTTATAAGGTTATTGCAAGGATTAAATGAGTTAACATATGCAAGTACTTAGAAGAAGGCTCCATTACTATATAGCAAAGACACATGCCACCTTCTTTGAAAGTCAACACATTTAACAGGCATCAAAGATTTCTTGAAACTAAAATTCCAGGAAAAATAAATGAACAAAAATTTTAAAAATCACATAATGTGTGTGCCTGAGTCAGAAGAAGGAACAAAATTTTCTTTTGAACCACCAAACACTGCAGTTGTTGGAATTACTGAGTAAAGAATATAATGTAAGAATGTTGAATATATTTAAGGAAATGAAAGAGTCTGAATGGATTAATCACCTTTGGAGGACACAGGAGACACAATGAAAATCATGCTTAATCAAAGATACTCTTGTAAACTACTTAAGTGGTCAGCACCTGGGTCCTTGTAAGCGTTAACAGGCCAGATGAACTTTTTGTTGCTTTACTTTAGTTAAGGCTTTCCTTTCCCTGGACCAATGGCGGCCAAGGTTTAGTCTGAAATGTATGGGTGTGAAGTGAGGTGGTAGTGAGGACAGTGGGGTCCCCATGTTGTATAGTTTAGGACCCCTGAGTATAGGAGTGTGATGAGGGTTATAAAGTTGTACCCTTTGTCTTTTCTGGGAATAACTGAAATTTTTACTTATCTATAAAAACTAAATATTTTGCTTTCTTTTTCTGTGCCCTCCTTCAGGAGCCATTTTGTTTAACCTTTTAGAGCTATAAATATGATTTGATTAAAAAATTATAGCTTATAGTCACTTCTAGAATAACTAAGTTTTTGTTACAGCTTTTTGTCTTACCTACCAATTTTCTAGGCTTTCTCAATCTACTTTGCTAGAAATTCTACTAGAGAAAAATGGTGAGATTTCTATCTTTTCTTTTTAGCCTTATTCATTTTTAGGAGCTCACCCTGAGAGAGCTCAAATCTGTCATTTCTCTCTGGGCAAAATGAGATTTAAATTTTTTTTTTACTTGTACAAACCAAAACAGTACATGTTTTGGCAGTTTGTAAATTGTTGCCTCATTTATGTAAACAAAAGAAGTCAAATTAGATATTTGTGTTTGAAGAGATTTATTTGCTCCAATACAGCTATATCCTTTATATAGAAAATTTATAGGTTATTTTATGATCTGTGCTTTTTCAGACTATCCCTTTATAGTCTGTCCAAAACATAAAAAAGATGTTTCCTTGGTTGATTCTTACAAAAGCCCCAAACATGTTGTATAAATGTAAATTGGAAGATTATTACCTGCTTGTCTTTAGCCGTGGTTTCCATGTAACAAGGTGCTGTAGATTAAGGTAATGAGAGGCATGACATGGAGCCTTGAGACCTCTACCAGCCTCTATATTCTTTTTCTCTTTTCACTCCACTCAGCAAACAACTGAATTGACAAGTGCTGCCAGCCTAGTTTGGAAATTATAATACTATTCTGTCATTCAATCTGCTCAAAATAATCTCATATAGCAGTGCTCAAGTAAATTAGAAGATAGGTATAGTGGATAATTACTTAAATATTCAATAGACTTTTTGAAGGGACAGTGTCGCACAGCAGAGCCAGATTTCTGGTTTCCACGTAAATTTGGATATTTTGCTAGTTTTATGCTCTTGGGTGAATTATTTACCTTTCAGTTTTTTTTCCCTGTAAAAATGATGATGTAATACAGGATTATTGTGGAGGCTAAATATATTATTGTATTTCAATTAATCTAGGATATTACCCATTTTAAGACACACCTTTTTAATGGTAACTTTAAGAAAAAAAAAAAAGCCTGCCTATTATGAGATTACACTTTCTTATCAAATAAAGAGAGCTTTTGAATTATCATCATCATCATCATCTTTATTTTTTGAGATAGGCTGTCTGTCACCCAGGCTGCAGTGCAGTGGCACAATCATGGCTCATCGCAGTCTCAACCTCCCAGGCTCAAGGGATCCTCCAACCTCAGCCCCCAGAGTAGCACGTGCTGCCAGACCCGACTAATAAAAAAAAAAAAATGTTTTTGGTACAGACAAGATCTTGCTATGTTACCCAGGCTCATCTGACACCTCTGGGCTCAAACTATCCCCCTGTCTTGGCTTTCCAAAGTGTTGGGATTACAGTTGTGAGCCACCACACCCAGCCTTGAATTATCTAGACATAAATTATTATCATAAGTTACTCTTGTACGTACAAAAAAAAAATATATCAGTGACAGATTGGATTAAGAAAATGTGGCAAATATACACCATGGAATACTATACAGTCATAAAAAAGGATGAGTTCATGTCCTTTGTAGGGACATGGATGCAGCTGGAAACCATCATTCTCAGCAAACTATCACAAGAACAGAAAACCAAACACCACATGTTCTCACTCATAGGTGGGAATTGAACAGTGAGATCACTTGGACACAGGAAGGGGAACATCACACATCGGGGCCTATTGTGGGGAGGGGGAAGAGGGAGAGGATAGCATTAGGAGATATACCTAATGTAAATGACGAGTTAATGGGTACAGCACACCAACATGGCACATGTATACATATGTAACAAACCTGCACATTGTGCATGTGTACCCTAGAACTTAAAGTATAATAATTTTTTTAAAAAGTAAAAAAAAAATAAAAAAATAAAATATAAACTGAATAAAATTGACCAAGTTATTTCTGAAACTCATATTCAGAGACTGAGCTGAGAGTTAACTTTTACTTAAGGTCAACAGGAAATTTCTCATTAATGCTTGATGACTTAGCTGTATACAGACTTGGTCAAAACTTGTCACATCAGCCTTTCGTTGCCGTAAAATTGCTTTCACCTAATTCAAAGGATTTCACAGTTTTTTCTGCTCTTAGTTGCTCTGCTGTAACCTACTTGTTTTTTAGGCTTCTTTGTTACCACAACGTGTTATAATGAACTCACTTATATAAAAGTTGAGTTCTAATTGAAATTAAACATATTACAAAACAATGTGATAGTCATAAAAATAGGAATAGAGAGCAATAAAAACAATAGAAAATGCCAAAGCAGACCTAACCATTTAAAAGATAAAATACACATAGCAAAACAGTAGTAAGAAAGTGTGGCCTAATAGCGTTTGAACTGAATTTTAAACTGTTTAAATGATATTTAATTATGAAGATTGTGTGGTATGTTAGATACCCTCATTACTGTGTATGAATTAGTAGAACCCTTCTGAAGAGCTGCTAATTTTTTGGTATATTTTAATTTTTTGCTATAACATTGCTATATATGTTTTTAGCTATTGGGCTGCACACTTTTTAAAATTTAAGGATTAGTAAATATTGGCTAACATGTAAGCTCCATGGGTGCAGGACATGTTTGGGTATTTATTTACTGATGTATCCCCAGACATAAGAGCAGTCCTAGCATATGGTACTCATACATTGAGTGACTCAATTAATATATTCTGTGTTAACCAGAACGTATGAATTCTAATGTATCTTTTATTTGTATTAACAAAATGCCTTTCCTACAGAATCACGTTAAAATTCCTTACAGCATTATATATGGTGAGGGTACTTAGATTTTTTAAAAAGGCAATACTTTTTAAATGAAATCAGAATGTATCTTTTTATACCTCTACACTTACAAATTAAGAATATTTTTATTGTTTTTGTGGAAATATCTACTCCTGTAAGCACTTTTAACAATACAGAATAATCCAAAGAGCAATGTAGAGAATTATCTCTACTTCCATCAAAGGGTAACAATCATTATTATATTGGTGAACACTATTCCAGATATATCTCTGTTATATGTGTGTGTGTTACATAATTTAACAGTGATACCTGTTTTTTTCTTCACTCATTAATGTGTTACAGATAAATACCATTTTAAAGGCCTCTCATCATTTTTAAGGATGGCTGAATAGTATCTTATCGCATATGCATATTTTATGGTACTTTTTCAGAATATGGATTTTTGTGGGGCCAGGGGTACTATTAAGCACACAGATCCCATCTTTCAAAACAGCTCCAACTGCTGCTTATCCCTAATATTTATTTTTGAAAAATAATAGTGTACTGTCATATATTTTTGTTTACATGTTTGGAATGTCTATTTTGTCCCCTTTTTAAGAGGAAAAGATTCTCATTTTAGCCTTTGGTGCAGTTCATATATTTAGTGCTATATGTAGAATTTTGTTTTTTAATTAAACGCAGTTCCTGGCACTTTGAAATGAGCTTATTAGGCCTATCCTTTTCTTTCCTCTGTGTTTAAAGTCAAGGCTGAATACTTGACTAAGAGTGTTTTGGGAGTGAAAGAAAAACATAGATAACACAGAGGGCAAGGCAGGGGCTGCTGAAGCTGTATCTAGAGATTCCCTTTAGAGTGTGTCTGTGGGACTTGTCATGGAGTGAATCAGCCACCATGCCCAGTGATTATGAAAAGGCGAATTTATGACCTACCTACTGATGATAGAAATTGCTGACAGTGGTCTTTACAACACTGTACTTAAATCATCTTTCAGGTCTTTCTTGACTGCTGATTTTCTTTCTTCATATAATCTATTTTTGTTTTCATACCTTCTCTATTAAGATAATAATCAGGTGAGACAGAGGAGGAGAAATAAATAGCATAGTGATCGGTTAGGGTTTGTCATGGTGGTAGAGTCACTGCCTCCTTAGGAGGTAATATAGTGCCATAGACTCCAGAGTTAGACAGTCTTGGGTTTGAACCTCAGCTCTGCTTCTTGCTAGCTGGCTGACTTTGGGCAAGTTTTTGAATCTTTCTGAGCTTCAGTTTTCTAAAATACCCACATCTCAGGAATATGTAAATTAAATAAGCTATCTACACTGTACTGAATATAGTATATAGCTCACAATATGTGTTAAGAATATGGGTTCTAGAGTCAGATTGTCTGTGCTTAGATCCCAACTCTGCCACCAATTAGTTGTATAACCTTTAACAATTACCCAACCTCTCTACCTTAGTTTCCTCAGCTACTATATGGGATAATAATAGGTTTGCTGTGACAGTTAAAGAAATTAATACACATGTAGGATAACAGTGTCTGACCATAGAAACTGTAAATGTTAACACTCAGTAGCTAATAATAAATCTCCTTTAATTCTGAAATGGTTCCACATGTATGTAGGATATGATTTCTACTCTCTTGTTCCCCTATTCTCATGGAATGTGCTGTTCTTGAGCTTGAAATACTGTTAATTTCCAGCTGTCTTAGTCATATTGCTCACTGGTATATTTTCTTATGAAATACAGAAATTCCTTTTAAAATTAAAAAGTGACATCCAGTGATTAAAAGACTGCATAAGAATATTTGATCAAGAATATGGTCTGTCATAGCTGTTCATAGTCTAAGATAAACTTGGAGTTTTTGTTTGAAAATGCTTTGAAAATTGTTAGTGCTATTAAATTTGTAAGGTGTAAGGAAGTTGTTAGTAATTTCAAAAGTGGTTTAAGTGAATATTGGAACACTTTCAAAAGTATTTATTCCAGCGAGACTGGGATGAAAATAGGTGTTTCCTCTGGAAATCCTGACTGAGCCTATTCATTGAGTTCTGTAATGATGGAGCCAGAAGAACTCAGAAAGTTTCAGTACCCTCCCCACCCCCCTCATCCCATTTGATTCTGGCTGAGAAGGATCCAGAAGTGTGACATACGTTTGTTTTCATTCTAGCCATGTATTATGTAGGCATGTAAGAAAATTATTTTTCCACCAAATTTTAGTTTAAATGTTAGCTAAATGACTTGTGTTGGAATGCGCTCAGTAGCACTTTAGGAGTTCAATATAGTGGTAAAGCAGTCATTTTCTTCCCTTTTCATAGGTAAGTTGTCACAAATCTTATTTCTCATATTTGTTTTTTTTTGAGATTCATACTCATGTACTTGTGAAACTATATTTGCATTATTTAGAACTGGTGGTTATCCTGGATGCTACTTCTTCACAACAAACAGTCCCTACTTATTTGCTTTGTTACTATTTCACCACTTCGTAGAATGTGATTTCCTGAACTGGAAATGTGTGAAAAATCAGGTTGTAGGAAGTAATACTCTTCATTAGTACGAATTTCAAATGTACTTTTTTTTAGAGATGAATAAAACTAGATTTTAGTAAATTCTTTAATTCAGACTTTTTGTACTCATATCCCATGGGTTTACTGCTACTTATCAAGTATTTTTATACCTATTCTGATTTATTTCTTACTTTAGCCCCCTGGTTGTAAGTGTTGTTCACAGTTGATAGGTGACGAAACTGAACTGAAAACTGGTAAACTAATATGGATTAAAGAGTTTGGACTTAAGTCCAAGTCATCTGATTCTAAATCTCACAGTCCTAGCACACCATGCTGCCTTTCTACCTCTCCATTGTTTTAATATGGTAGCTATTACCAGGAAGTTTGAATTGAGAGAATAAACTTGTCTTTAGCACCCTTTAATTTTACCTTTTATCTTTGGTTGAGGAGACAGTAGCAAAAAAAAAAAAAAAAAAAAAAAAAAAAACGCTTTTGAACCAAGACAGAATTTATATTCAGATTAATGAATTGTCATCTTTTTTTTCAGCATTAAGGAATTTCCATAAATTATACATGATCAGTATTTGAGTCAGAATACCCTCAAAGATCTGCTCTAACTCCTCATTGTCTTGAAGGGACCCGAGGGCTCAGTGATCAAGCCAGCCAGAGTTTTTTCTTTATAGGTCCTAACTCTGCCAAATCGTTTTTATTAAGGTTGTGAAATATAACACCTTTTGAATTTTTCATCTTCTTCAACTTTTATACACTTTAGAATTCAAATTCAGCATGAACAGAATTTGTCTCAGTGCTAGGCTGAAACTAAGTATTTTATTAACTGGTCAGTTTTTTGTTTTATTTTGTTTTGTTTCCTTAAGGGAGCATTCTGGAGAAGAGGAACTTTCAGGTTGTAATCTAGCCCTTGTTACATAACTAGACTAGATACCATATATTCTCATTATACCTGGACATTTTTTTTTGAGCCTGAAATCTCAGCAGATGGCAAGAAATAGTTAGGGATTACATTTGGGCTAACACAGTTTCGTATGATGAAGCATGTGGGGAAAGAAGATCTGTCCATCTGTCTGGCATGCTATCTTATAGATATGTTCTTGCTGGAGCCATGGGGTAAAAGTTACAGAAGAATAGTGTTAGGGCCAGGAAGACAAGAGTTTCAAAGTAGAGTTTGAGGCCATGGGGGTATATAGCTCAGGAGTAGAGCATTTGACAGCAAAGTAGAGCTTGATTTCTTGCTTTTTGATTTTGCTTTCTGTTGCCAGAGGGGTATGTGTTCTGGGGGTAATTTGTGTGTTTATTGTATGCTCGCTTGGTCCTTCTCAGCATGAGGTTTGTGTCTCTTTCTACTTCCCTTAGTAGGTTAAGGGGGACAGACCTTTCTTTTCTCTAACAGAATTTGGAGGTCCATATTTCCATGACTAGCCTAGGAATAATACATATTATTATTAAAGGCGTAAAGAAAAATATTCACTTATACAAATTCCAAACATATAATCGTAAGTTAAAAGTTCATAACGTAAGGGATAATCAGCACTTTACCAGTGAATCCTTGGCAATGTAAAAATTTCACTTTGTAGTTCCTTTAGCTGGTGAGCTCTTTGTTGCATTTAAAATGGATTTTGACTTATAAAAATTCAGTTTAAGAGCAGATTTTCATGAATCTTCCTACACGTAAAGCATAATCATTGTCTTTGTGTTCAAAGCCCTAGTTGGTTGCCACATGGAAATAGTAGAGTTCGATATTTGCCCTTGGTGTAAATGCCTGAATTTGGTGTGCCAGAAAATTGTTATTTTTTGGAATTTAAAAGTATCTCTTCAACAGATAAGTACAATTTAGTACGTTGATAGGATTATCCTTTATAGATTTAGTTTTTCTTTTCATTGGGTAAGTGATACATATTCTCACTAAACTAGGCTGAAAGTTTCTAAGTTCCGAATTGTGGTTAGCAATAGGACTCTGAAGTTACAGATGTAGTATTCAAGTCATGCAAATATATGTAAACTAAGGAAGTATGGTCTTAGAACACTTGGAGAAATGGTAGTCAATTACATGTAAATTTTCTTTCCTTTTCTTTAAGCAGCCTACAGGTTTAGAAGCTCATGTTAGAGAAATAGTGTTTTAACCAAGAAAATCCCTTTGGCAAGACTCTTATCTTGATAAAAGCATGTTGGTCTGCATACCACTTTGCATAAAAGATGTGTATTGCATTAACTGTGGAGAAGAGAAGATTCCAGTGTATTTCAGCCTCTTTGCAGGATAAAGCAAAGCAAAGCAAATAGCCATGCTGTGTGTCTCAAAGGGCTCTTGTGTGAGTATTTCAACTTGAAAGGAGATTAGCATTGGAAGTCTGTGATCATGTCAAACATTTGTAATTGAAGGTGGCTGTTGAAAATAATTCTTTACATAACTGGATTTTGGCAGTCTTTATGAGGTAAGTAGAATCAATAGGAAATGATCTGTTTGTCATTGCTTAGCCATAATGCCAAGATGCTTGGTGTCTGGGAATGGAGACTTTAAAAAGCATCAACACTGGGAAGTATTTGATAATTCAAGTCTAAGAGGCTCTTTATGAAAAGTGCAGAAGGAATATATGCATGGGAATATATACCATTAAATTTTTGCCAATAACATTGTTTCTCACTACAGTTAAATTGAAACTTTGATCACTCTAGTAGCCACAGGTCATTTAATGATTTTTGCCAAACCGTAAACTTAGGCAACTTAAGTACATGCCTCATGTAAACAGTCTTATATGTGAGCATGTTTTTCCTGTTACTTGTATTTTTATTCCTTGACATAAAGTTTTAGAACTTTTTGGGGGAAGTTCATGAACACTCATAGTTCTTTCTGGTAGATGAACATTACTCTTACTTCTGTGGATAAATTATAAATGTACTATAAAAATTCATCTGGAGTGGCAAGTGAAAAAATACAGTATGATTGGCTGCCAAGAATGTCTTATTATATCTGTATATTTATGCTGCTAATGAATGGATACTTCTAACAAGTCAGTTTCTGAAAGATATGCAGCTTTGGGGAAACAACAAAGTGAACAGGAAATGTTTTTCTTAGAGAATTTTATTTGCTCATCCAAAGCAATAGAAAAATGTTAAATGATTGGTGGTAGGTTTTATTTTCCTGGAGCACCTTGTACAGCCTGCAGTTCAATCGGTTTTTGTGCTAAGGAATGGGTGCACTGACCTTGTCAAAAGAGTTAGCAGAGATTTCGTTTGACTTTGGTTTGTTAGTTCACAATACTCATGGGTATCTGGATCTCTAACCTTGGCTTTTTATAACTATAATCCTAGGCAGTCATTCACTATGAATACACTTGTGTTTCTCTTTTTTCTTTGTATTTGTTCATTTGAAAAGTCTTTCAAAAAGGAATTGCAGCCTGCATGTGATTATAGCTATCAGTAGCACTTAAACTAACTGCTGAGATGAAACTTTTCTTTTTGGAACCTGCTAATTTCAGATATCAATAGAAAAAAATTTCTTGTACTGTTAAAAGGCCCGACTTTACTAATTAGTAGCTACTCTTTGGATTGGCTAGAATCCTTAGGGACAGAATTTGATAGAATAATTTTTGACATTTTAATTTGACAAGAAACAATTCAGGAAAATGATTTTAGTCTTGGGCCTGAAGTGGCGTCTTCCCTTGCTGTTTGTGATACTTAGTGCAGGGAATGCCTTTGAAGCAGCGCTTTATAAACCCTGTGATCCATTTAATGTGATAGTTCAAGCTGCTTGGCTGGTTTTTTCATAGGAGCCTCACCTAAAATAGTCTAACACAGTGGAAAGACTTTTCTATATTTTAGAGGGTAATGCAATAAATTCTAATCTTTGTGACAAAAGGATAACTTTCCAGAAGGACAATAAATTTAGGTATAAAATGTGTGAATTTTATGCTCCTTTATCCTTTAATTGTATTATAGTCTACATCTTTCTAACTCAAAAAGTACTCTTTGTTTTAAAAATATCCCTTCCCACACTTGAAAATAGTAGAATAAGACTAATTTTAATTATAGGTTCTTTGTGTGTTTGTGTGTATATCTCTATATAATGGAAAACTTACATTTTTAAATAATGAAGTTAAAGCTTTAAACAAGTAGAGTATATATACATATAAGCATGCATGCTAATTTATTTCTGAAAAATTATCTTAGAAATCTGTGTTTCTCTAAGTATTTGGGGGAATATTTAAATAGCCAAACTAGAAATGAAATAGGTGTTTGAAAAAATATCTAGCTGGGCATGGTGGCTCACATCTGTAATCCCAACATTTTGGAAGGCTGAGCTGAGAAGATTGCTTGAGCTCGGGAGTTTGAGACCAGCCTGGGCAACATAGTGAGACCTTGTCTCTACTGAAAATTTAAAAATTAGATGGACATGGTGGCACACGCCTGTAATCCCAGCTACTCAGGAGGCTGAGATGGGAGGATCACTTGAGCCTAAGAATACAAGGCTGTAGTGAGCTGAGATTGCGCCACTGCACTCCAGCCTGGGCAACACAGTGAGACCCTGTCTTAAAAAAGAAAAAGGAAAAAGAAAAATATCTGGAGACAAACCTGGTTTCTAAGCCCGTGGAGTAGATTGGAAGAAACAGAAAATGTGACCTCCTTTAGTTTCTTCTTTGCGTGCGTGCGTGTGTGTGTGTGTGTGTGTGTGTGTGTGTGTGTGTTTTAATTGAGACGGAGTTTTGCTGTGTTGCCCAGGCTGGAGTGCAGTGGTGTGATATCGGCTCACTGCAAGCTCCGCCTCCCGGGTTCATGCCATTTTCCTGCCTCAGCCTCCCGCGTAGCTGGGACTACAGGCGCCCGCCACCATGCCTGGCTAATTTTTAGTATTTTTAGTAGAGACGGGGTTTCACTGTGTTAGCCAGGATGGTCTTGATATCCTGACCTCGTGATCTGCCCACCTCAGCCTCCCAAAGTGCTGGGATTACAGGCGTGAGTCACAGTGCCCGGCCATGTATGTGTGTTTCTAATACGTACAATGTTGTTCTTTACTAGATAAGGTTAGAAATTGATACTCTCAGATTTGCTGATAATAGTGACTTACTCCAGGTGAGGAAAATGCATTGATTTTATTACCAATATATCCCCCGGAGATTAGGGTGGGTAGATGATTTGGAGAAGAAGGTTGCTTGGTATCAATTGGTTACATTCTGTTGCTTCAGAACAAGCCATTATTAGTTGCTATCCTAAGTATTTTAGTGAAAGAAAAATTTTTAATGGATTTGGTGGTCATGTAAGTTTGTGTGCTAGCATGTGTTCTCTCTCTCTGCACCTCCCTGCCCCCACGTCCCCACTCACCGTGCCCTGCAAACATTTTTCTGTCTGCTTTTCTTTTTTCTCTTCCTTTTTTCTTTTCTCTCATTTAAACATAGGGAAAATGGCATTTTTCATGCCATTGTCTAAGAATGCCTGTGACTATAAATAATTCGTTTCATGAAGACTTATGACTTTAATCATTTTTACATTTATTTTAGTAAAAATCATTTATTACCTTTAGCAATTCACTGGGTAAAATTGCTCATAAAGAAGAAATATCACTATTCTGTTTTCCTCTAAGGAAAAAAAAGTTCTAAGAATAAAAAGTCAAAGTTAAGTCAACATAGCATATCACACATTGGGTTTGTATTCTAACATACTTTTGATTTTGTTTTTTTAACTTTCACCTGAAAATAATGTTGGAATATGACTCCAGGTATGTGATATACTACAATAATATTAGATATACTAATTTCACTTGTAGTTGTCCTAATTTTGAGTTAGAAAACTTAACAGGAAAAATTCACTGGAGTCCTGTCATATAAAAGACTGTATTTTTAGGACAACATCACGTCCTTTAAAATTTATTTTGGAATGGAGACTTTATACTTAAAATAAACTTAGAGGAAATAAAATAATTTTAAAAGTTTCTTCAGCCATTGTGTATAGTTTCTGTTAGAGATAATTTCCAGCACTGGAAAATCAGGAAGTCTGTAGTTTAAATTCTTCAGGATGAGATTATATTGCCAATTTTCTTTACACATGGTGTTCAGTATGTATTAAGTAACAGCTATAACTTTTCCTTTTCTCTTTTACCTTAGGGAATTTGAGGAACACAGCTTTAGCTTTCTTCTAATTTGTGTTATTTTTATATTTAAAATCAGTTTTCAAGACTATATGCATTTATAGTGTGACTGAATAGCTGAACAACCTTCTAAATTTGTTAAGCATATTATGTTTTAAAAATCATGTAAATATCTATTGGTCAAGCTTTAAGAACTTGGGGCAGGGAACAGTAAGAAGGGATGGGAGAAATGTCATTCCTTTTAGGTAAGATTAGACCAGGTTATGTTTGTTTGTTTGTTTGTTTATCTTGGTTCTTTTTTTCTACTACTTATGATTTCATCTGAGCATTGAGAATTGTTAAGATAAAATGTATTTGCCAAAAATTAGACCCAACAATTAAGTTTTAAAATTGCCAGGGATATCAAAAGAGATTTTAGATGATTTTCATGGCTTCCAGTAGAATTGACTGAATATGGATTATTATTATTATTTGAGATGGAGTTTTGCTCTTGTTATCTAGGTTGGAGTGAAGTGGCACAATCTCAGCTCACTGTAACCTCCACCTCTCGGGTTCAAGCAATTCTCTTGCCTCAGCCTCTTGAGTGGCTGGGATTATAGGGGCCTGCCACCACGCCGGGCTAATATTTTGTATTTTTAGTGGAAATGAGGTTTCGTCATGTTGGCCAGGCTGGTCTCGAACTCCTGACCTCAGGTGATCCACACCCTCCTTAGCTTCCCAAAGTGCAGGGATTACAGGTGTGAGCCACCGCACCTAGCCTAATGTGGATTATTTTTAAGTTTCAGAGAATGGTCTGTGATTTTAATAAGCATAGTCTTTTGTGATTTGGCTTAATAAAAGAGGTTGAAACGAGTGTCATTAGCCAAGTGACATTTAAGTGCCTTGGTTTGTCTGCTTACTTTTCTGTGGATTGAAAAAAACTGACCACTGTTAATATGATTGTACAGTGACACTGGAAATTATGAGATATGTGTCTGGTTAGTCCTGCTTGTATTTCAGTTGAGATACATACCAAGTCTGATAATGCAGAGCTTTTCCATTTCATGTGTCTGTTTAACATTTTCATGATCTTAAGCAATAAACATTTCTCGACAACAGCATCAGACCTCGTTTTTACCAACACTCATTCTTTACTATATGCCAAACATGAGCACAAATCAGTTTTTATCCATGTTAATGAAAAACAAAACCCTCTATTTCAGTCTATAAAACAGATACATGAGATGCTAGAAAGTCTGGAATCAATTAAGTCAGCCAAATGTTTAGGAAAAAAGACAGCAGACATAGAAATCATATCAAAATGACTTGTTTTAAAGAACTGGAAACCTGCAGACTAAATGGTGAATAAGAAATTAATTTAGAAAACACTTTTTATTTAATATGCACTTTATTTAATTTACATTTGATTTTTAAACTGTAGAACATATATGTGAGAATACTCTTAGTCTTCATATGACTGTGGGTCTGTATTAATAGGTGTTTTTATCCTTTTTATGCTGTATATTTTAATTGGCCTTAGAAGAAGATCTGAAAATATGAAGATGAGAAATTAATTGAGCATAGTACTTGCTACCTTATGACAAGGCAAGATAATGTAGGCTCCCCTGGGCTGTTTTAGTGTGAAATAGGCATAAGTGTATGGCAAATAAATAAATGTCGGGGAATACAAAATTTCATTAGGGAGTAAAAAATATTATAGAGGAAACCTCAACTTCTCTGTGAGAGAATTAGAAGATCATACCTGTTCTGGATACTTCCAAAGGCCTTTCTTTTGGCACTGTTTTATGTTAAAGTATTACTAAGTCAAATACAAGTAAAGTCCTGGCTCCTGCTTGTGCTTTATCTTGTGCCATAAGGGAGTAACTGAGGTGGTTTTGAAGTATGAATCTTTGGTCCAGTGATCCCTTTGTGTATTTCATTAGAGAATGAAAACCTAGCCGGGCGCGGTGGCTCAAGCCTGTAATCCCAGCACTTTGAGAGGCCGAGACAGGCGGATCACGAGGTGAGGAGATCGAGACCATCCTGGCTAACATGGTGAATCCCCATCTCTACTAAAAAAAATACAAAAAACTAGCCAGGCGTGGTGGCGGGCGCCTGTAGTCCCAGCTACTCGGGAGGCTGAGGCAGGAGAATGGCGTAAACCCGGGAGGCGGAGCTTGCAGTGAGCTGAGATCCGGCCACTGCACTCCAGCATGGGCGACAGAGGGAGACTCCGTCTAAAAAAAAAAAAAGAGAGAATGAAAACCTAAATGAGAACAACTTTGCTTTTTCCATAGATGGATTGTACTATTAATCATATACTGCTCATCTGAGTGAATCCTAGTTTGTTTGATTTCTGATGTATCTAACCAGTTGGCTTGACAGTAAATGATACTCCCTATACAAATCACTGATTTATATGTTTCTCCAGCATCTCCTGCTTTGAGTATTCCTTAAACATTTTTTTCCTTTCTTAGACTCAGGTCTGAGGAGCAACAAAGTATACTATCATGCTAATTATGTTAACCTCGGGGAACAAAAATGATAATTGACTGACATTCACAAACAACTTTTAAAAGCCTCCAAAGCTTTCTTATTATTGGGAAAACCAGTGAAAAGATGACTGGAAGGAGAGGATTAGGCAGAGGATGTAAGTCTTGGTTTTAGATTATTTTGGTCTGATTATTTAACTCTTCAGGTCTCTCTTACTCCAAATATGAGGAGCTTACTTATGCTCCTGACTTCCTGATAAAGCTGTAAATATTAAAATGGGTTTGAGTTAGTAGATCCTAAAACACTTCAGGAAGCTCTTAAGTATTGTGCAAATGCAGGAGATTCATCTTACTTACTTTAGAATAACTGAAAAGGACCTTGAGAAAATTATACTAATTTGTAGACTAAACAAAGAATTTGGTGGCCATTTTCTTCTCTGCCGTTTGACCCAATTATACACACAGGATATGGACAGGTGTCATTGTGCTCAGCTATTTTCCCTTACGTGAGAGCCTTGAGTTGAATGTTTCTCTGGGCAGCTAATCCTTGGCACCACAGCTTTGTTCTGATAGTGGCATCTAGCACTAGATTGATTTAACTGAGTCTGAGGTTTGCTCTTTTCAGAATGTGCTCTTCTAGGCAGCTTTTTTGTGGCTCTGACATGACCACATGCTGCTGCTGCTTTTTCTGCCTTCTAGCACCACATGTGAGGTTAAGACATTCTGACACCTGCCATTTGGAACCTTTACTTGCTGAAAAATGTCAAGATTTTCAGACAAGATGAAGACAGATATAACTGATTTTTTTCCTTTCTCAGGAATAGGCTGAGGGCATTTGTTCATAGATGGATGAATTGCTGAAGTGGTACAGTTCAATTATTTTTGAGAGTGCACCACAGGTTTTGTGTAGAAGGTTCAGTTGTGTTTATGTGTCCTTATTCTCCTTTGCACCCATTTGGTGTGATACTAACTTGATCTTTGTAGAAGTAAAGGTTTTAGTGATTATTTTCTGGACTTCACTAGATAATAATGAGGGTTGGTGGGGTGTTCCCATCCTTACTCCTCATTTTTATTAAAAACTTCACTAGGAAATTGCAGATTTTTGACCATGAGCTTCTGTTACGATCATATGTCATACACATGTGCACACTGATGACCATCAAATCTAAAACTGCCAGGCATAAGACCTCCTGTTTAAGGTCCTTGCTGCTTCCTCTTCCCTTTTCCCTCTTGAGCCATCTAAATGTTCTAAGTCTAGATGATTGATTAGTAATGAAAGACAGGAGAAGTGTTTACTTGATAAGTGATAAGTTTTTTCCTTCTAGTAATTGATAGCTGCCTGTTTAAGGAAGGAAATTGAACTCTGGTAAAAAAGGAAGACGTAAAAAAGTATTATTATTTTGCATATTATTACCTTTTAATATTATGGTTAAATTATGATTGGCTGTATGCTATTGAGTAAACTGTTTCCTCTATTTCTAATATGTTAATCTTTGTCTTGAATCTCAAGTCTGATTACATCACAGAGATGGTGATAGTCTAATTTGGTGTAATTTGGAAAAGAAACTCCAATGACTCTAATCTTTTTGAATTGCAAAAAAAACATAAAAAGATTGGATGAAAAAGTGCCCTAAAAGTCATTTTTTGGGAACCAGACCATGTTGAAAGATTGTGGGTCAGATGTGAAGCTACATCCTCTGGCATCACTTTGGAAAGCTTTTTCTCAAGTGGCTTTAAGTGGCATATGGAAAAGGGAGAATGAAGATTGGCCAACAGGCTTGTTCCTTATAGTGTAATTTGTGAAGACTAGTAGATAATTTGTGAAGACTAGTAGGTATGTAAAATCCATCTTGAGCAATTAGAAGGCAATGAGGACTAATGACTTTTATGTTATTAATAAGATCCATGAATTGGAACATAAATATTTGGAAATATTTTATAGTAGAAGCTTAGTAGTTCTTCAGTAAAGAAAGCTTCTTGCTTAGGCTAGCTAGACTGACTTGAATTACATAAAGAAGGATTCTTGTTGCAAATTTAAACTATCTTTATCTTTTAACTGGATTCTTCTTATTAGAACAGTTTTTCCAAAGAATCACAGAATATATGTCTTAGGTTAGAGAAATAGCATTCATATAAGCCTCCTCCTCTTTGGATTTACTTTTTGGAAGTGGATAATCACTAAGGAAAAGCCATGCATTATTTTGGGTTTCACCTTGGAAATGAACAACCTTAATAATACTTTGACCTGAAACAAACATGTTTTACATTTGTTGAAGTATGTTTCATACCATTGCTAATTATGGTATAAGACAAGATTTGAACTTTAGCTGCCATCTTTGGTTCCTCTTAATTTGAAGTACAATAGATTTTCAACAAAGAAAGGGCTGAATTGGCATGTGAATTATTTTAAATGGCTCTAAAGTGAAAATGACTAATCAAATTAGGCAAAAATGCCAAGATATATCAAATATATTTTTAAGATGATATGCTTGTTCTCTGTAATCTTTACCACAGTGCACCATTTATATTTCTTATTAATTTGTAAAGTAGACATATTTCTTATATTTTTCATAAGTAGGATGTCAAAAGCCATAGGACTGACCAGTGATTCTGAAAACACTGGCACAGCAATCCATATTCTTTAGTATGAACACTCCATCCGGTCTTCCTAGGGGATAGCTCAGGCCCATCTGAAGCTGAAATAAATTAAAATAGATTTATTTATTCCGTAATATATTAAAGTCAGTTGCAAGTTTTCTTTTCTTTATAAAAAGGGCTAATACATTTAGGATGCCAGTTATGATAGACTTTGCTAAAACAAAACAGAAAAGTTGAAGCTATGAGAGATATTTATGTATTGTACAGATGGAAAACTCTTAAGCTTTCACATTTTTCAAGGGCTTCGTATTTCTTTTGAGTTTTTGAGGCTTTAGAACAGTGATTCTAGTGATTCTCAGAGTGTGGTCCTAGACTTCATCAAAATTAAAAACTTCTGCTGGGTACAGTGGCTTATGCCTATAATCCCAGCACTTTGGGAGGCCAAGGCAAGAATATTGCTTGAACCCAGAGTTTGGGGCTGCAGTGAGCCGTGATCATGCCACTGTACTCCAGCATGGGTGACAGAGTGATATCTTGTCTAAAAATATTTTAAATTAAAAATTTTAATTTTTTTTTTAAATTAAAAAGTTTTGTGTTTCAAGTGAGATTCATCCCAAGTATGCAAGGATGGTTCAATGTGTGCAAGTCAGTGAATGTGATACATCACATCAACAGAATCAAGGACAAAAACCCATATGATCATTTCAGTAGATGCTGAAAAAGCATTCAGTAAAACCCAATGTACCTTCATGATGAAAACTCTCAACAAATTGGGGTAGAGAAGGAACATACCTCAACATGATAAAGTCCATATATGACAAACCCACAGCTAATATACTGAATGGGGAAAAACTGAAAGCCTTTCTACTAAGATCCAGAACAAGATAAGTATGCCCACTTTCCTACATCTATTCAACATAGACCTAGCCAGAGCAATTAGGCAAGAGAAAGATATAAAGAGCATCCAGATTAGAAAGGGAGAAGTCATATTATCCTTGTTTGCAGACAACATGATCTTTTATTTTAAAAACCTAAAGACTCCACCAAAAAACTCTTAGAAGTGATAAATGAATTCAGTAAAGTTGCAGAATACAAAATCAACATGTGAAAATCAGTATTATTGGCCAGCTGTGGTGGCTTACGCCTGTAATCCCAGCTCTTTGGGAGGTCAAAGCGGGTGGATTGCTTGAGCTCATGATTTCGAGACCAGCCTAGGCAACATGGTGAAACCCAGTCTGTACAAAAAAATTAGCTGGGCATGATGGCATGTGCTTATAGTCCCAGCTACTTGGGAGGCCGAGGTGGCAGGATGGCTTGAGTGTGGGAGGTGGAAGTTGTAGTGAGCCGTGGTTGTGCCACTGCACTCCAGCCTGGGCGACAGAGCCAGACCTTGTCTTTAAAAAAAAATAAAAATAAAAATAAATCAATATTGTTTATATATACTAGCAGCAATCTGGAAAATAAATCAAGAAAGCAGTCTCATTTATAATAGCTACACACACACACACACCACACCACACACAGAATAACCAAACACACACACACACACACAGAGACACACATAGAATAAAATTAACCAAAGAAGTGAAAGATTTCTCCAAGGAAAAGTATAAAATACTGGTGAAAGAAATTAAAGAGGACAGAAAGTTGGAATAATATTCCATGCTCATAGGTTGGGAGGATTAATATTGTTAAAATATCTTTACTACCCAAGGTGATCTACATATTCAATGCAATAGCTATCAAAATACCAGTGACCTTCTTCATAGAAGTAGAAAAAAAATTCTAAAAATTCAAATGAAACAACAAAAGACCGCGAATAGCTAATGCAACGCTGAGCGAAACAAAGCTGGAGGCATCACACTACCTGATTTCAAAGTATACTACAAAGCTATTATAACCAAAACAGCATGATACTAGCATAAAAACAGACACATAGACCAATGGAACAGAAGAGAGAACCTAGAAATAGATCTGTACACGTGGAGCCAACTCATTTTGACAGTGGTGCCAAGAACACACATTCGGGAAAGAACAGCCTCTTTAATAAATGATGCTGGGAAAACTGGATATCCATGTGCAGAAGAATGGAACTAGATTCCAATTTTTTACCATATATAAAAATTAACTAAAAATGGATTAAAGACTTAAATGTAAGACCTGAAACTATAAAACTGCTAAAAGAAAACAATGGGGGGAAATGCTGCAGAACAGTGGTTTGGGCAAAGATTTTTGGGGTAAGACCTCAAAAGCACAGACAAAGCAAAAATAGACAAATGGGATTACATCAAGCTAAAGAGCTTCTGCACAACAAAGGAAACAATCAAGAAAGTGAAGAAACAGCCTACTGAATGGGAGAAATTATTTGCAAACTATCACAAAGGGATTAATAACTAGAACATATATGGAAGTGAAACAACTTAATAGCAAAAGAAAACCCACAAATACTGTGATTAAGAAATAGTTAAAAGACCTGTACAAACATTTCTCAAAGGAAGACATACAAATAACCACTAGATATATTAAAGAAATGCTAAGCATCACTAATCATCAAGGAAATGAAAATCAAAACCACAATGAGCTGTCATTTCACCACAGTTAGAATAACTGTTATCAAAAAGGTAAAAAATAAATGCTGGAGAGGATGTGGAGAAATGGGAACACTCATACACTGTTGGTGGGAAGGTAAAGTAGTGTAGCCATTGTGGAAAACTCTATGCAGTTTCTCTAAAAAAAAAAACTAAAAATAGAACTGCCATATAAGTCAGCAATCCCACTGCTGAGTATATATCCAAAAGAAAGGAACTCAGTATATTGAAGAGATATCGTACTCCCATGTTTATTGCAACACTATTCACATTAGCCAAGATATGGAATCAATCTAAGTATCTGTCAACTGATGAATGGATAAAGAAAATGTGTTATGTATACACAATGGGATATTATTCAACCATAAAAAAGAATGAAACCCTGTCATTTGCAGCAACATGGATGGAACTGGAGGCCATTATGCTAACTGAAATAAGCCAGACACGGAAAGACAGGTATTGCATGTTCTCGCTCATATGTGGGAGACAAAAAAGTTGACCTCATGGAGATAGAGATTAGAATGGTAGTCACTAGAGTTGGGGGCATGAAGAAGTTATATAGAAGGAATCAGTTCTAGTATTCAGTAGTACAGTGGGGAAATTATAATTAACAGTAATTTATTATATATTTTTAAATAGAAGAGAATTGTAATGTTCTCAACATGAAGAAAAATAGATGTTTGATGTGACAGATATCCCACTTATACCCTTATTTGATCATTACACATTATATACAGGTATCTAATTACCACATGTACCCCAAAAATACCCCAAGGATGTGAACAGTTATGTATCAAGTAATTTTCAAAAATCAAAATGAGCACACACAACTTCGTGTTTCAGAAAACCATTAAGAGAATGACAAGATAAACCAAAATTGGGAGAAAATAATTGCAAATATTGTATCTGATAAAAGACTTGTAGTTAGAATACAAAAAGAACACTTATGACTCACTAGTAAGGAGACAAACCGATTAAAAATAGGCAGAATAGATATTTCACTAAATAAGATTAGAAAAGGCCAATAAGCACATTGAGTAAATGATTTGCATCATTAATGATTAAAGAAATATAACTAAAATTATAAGTAGATACCACTTCATAACCACTAAAATAGCTATACTAAAAAGGCAGACAAATAACAAGTATTGTCAAGGATATGAACAAACTGGAGCCTTCATTCATTGCACCTAGGCAGTTTTCTTTTTTGAGACAGAATCTCACTCTGTCACCCAGGCTGGAGTGCAATGGTGCGATCTCAAGCGATTCTCCCACCTCAGCCTCCTAAGTAGCCGGGATTACAGGTGCGTGTCACCATGCCCGGCTGATTTTTGTATTTTTAGTGGAGATGGGGTTTCACCATGTTGGTCAGGCTGGTCTTGAACTCCTGACCTCGTGATCTGCCCACCTCAGCCTCAGCCTCCCAAAGTGCTGGGATTACAGGCGTGAGCTACCACTCCCGGCTGGCAGTTTCTTAAAAAAAATTAATATGAAATTGAATTTTGGTGATGGTTGTACAACATTTATTAAAAGTCATTGAATTATATACACTTAACATGGGTGAATTTTATGCAATGTAAATTATACCTCAACAAACCTTAAAAAGAGTAGTCCCAGGACCAGAAGTATCTAATTCACCAGTGAACTTCTTAGAAATGCAAATTCTTAGCCACAGTGAAGTAGAAACTGGGGGGGTGCGGCCCAGCAGTCTGTATCAAACCCTCCAGCTAATTCTGATGTAGGCTCCAGTTTGAGAATTACTGCTCTAGATTCAAGGAAAGTTAAATGGAAGTATGGGTTGTTTTTGGTAGCATTTATGTACATTCAGTCTACCCTGTTCCTGTAACTGCAAGAAAGGTTTGAATTAAGGACTGTTCTAGTAGAGTTAAAGGAAATTATAGGGCAATGAGAGTAAAAATAAACTGGCCTTTCATGTTCTTGATATGTCCCTGTGAGAAGCTTTATGATTGTGATGTTTGTGTACCATATGTTGGTAAATCCCTGTGTTCTTTTAGGCTTGCTGTTAGTTAATGAACGTAGCATAAACAGGTTCATTTGCCATAACGACAGTAGAAGTTTAGATCCCTGAAAGGAATTATGTCTCCTAAATATTTACACAGTGTAATATAGCAGA
This sequence comes from Rhinopithecus roxellana, assembly GCF_007565055.1. NCBI lineage: Eukaryota > Metazoa > Chordata > Mammalia > Primates > Cercopithecidae > Rhinopithecus > Rhinopithecus roxellana. Next base: position 102,400,531 of record NC_044565.1, read on the forward strand.
GTCAGAAATGTGCAGTGATCCCAAAAAAGTAAAGATCTGACTATAGATAAAGAAGTAAATGGAGCAGCTGGCTGAACTGAGCAACTCATTCTTTCCCTCCATCTGTTCAGTGTACTTTAAAAACCATGATTAGGAAAGAGGCTGATCTGTACATAGCATGTGTTTTCAGGATTTTTTTTTTTTCAGCATTAGCTGGGTGGCCAACAGAAATTTTAAAAGTTGAGGCTGCTCCAGAATAGAGCTTCAAGATCCAAACTGGAGGTGACTGGGTGGTGAGTATGTTAGATGAAGTTTGTAGATAGGGTCTCCTTTGACTGGATAGTGGTGACTCCTGCTGAGGTATAAGTACAGAGGGAAGTAGAGTTCATGGGGAGGGGGATAAACAAATGTAAGAGAAGGGAGAAAGGGAGGAGTGAGGAATGGCGTCATGAATGTATGTCATTTGTTAGCGGAGTTCACTGAGATGTTAACAGTACAGTATAGAAACATTAGTGAATATAGCAGAAACCATTGTTATTTCCAAAACTATATTCAACTATAGGTAGAGAAGAACTGGGCTGCTTCTGTCTATCTGTATATTCTGTATATCTGTATATCTGTATTATTCTGTATATCTCTGCTTCTGTCTTTCTCTTTTTAATTATTATTTACTTCTTACTGTTCTTTCCTTTTGCTTTTTTTTCTGTTTGTTTATTTGGGATTTTCTTTTCTGTTATCATTCTTTCTTAATGCTTTTAATAGTATTATTGGGAAAATATAGCAAAATACTAGAATATTCTCTAAGTTGGCTAATTCTCTCATGTTATTAGATAATGATGGAGTAGAATAATTTGCAATATATTTTATTCTAAAAAATCTATTCCATAGCAATCTGAACTTCTCATATTTATTACTGGACAAACTCCCACAGATGCATTTAAGCTAAAAATAAAAAACAAGACATAGGAGCAGTAGAAGAGTAAATAAAGCAAACTTTTCATTAAGAAAACTTCAGAATTCTCTGTGCAACTTGTATCTGAATGAAGTTGCACTTGAAAAGTATAAACAAATGCAAATAATCTGGTATTATATGAGTAAATGCAAATTTGAGTACATAAGAAATTGATAATTTTGGAATTAACTGCAAGAATCAGTAGAAGCAACTTTTCGGTGTTTTGGGGAGATGGCAGGTGGGTTGACGTACTATGTTTTTTAAGCCAATACATTTCAAAATGTTGACCAAAGAACATTTTAATTATAAAATTAGAACAGTATTTATTCCCTGCCCCCTTAGGTTTTGTATCTTGTTAGCGGTGAACCTGGAATGTTTATAGTACTGTTGCAAATAACGGTTTCTTCCACAATTATTGTTCCTTCCTCTCTGTGAGCCTGCTTTTCCTGTCCCAGAGTCAACCAGGCCCTTGCCTCTTGCCTAGTCTAATGCCACTTATGCAGCAGGTCTTGTAGTTGGTCGTGTGGCAGTTTTTTTCTTCAGTTCCCTTAGTGGTGCCATGCAGTACTTATAACAGCTTTATGTTGGTATCAGATACAGGTGGAGAAAAAAGATAAAAGAGGGATTTTGAAAAAGAAAAGCAGAATGCGGGGAGGGAGGGAAGAGAGAGAGAGTGAGATGCTTACTGTGGAAGGTAATGGGAAACGACAATTTCTGCTTATGCCATTCTTTGTCGAAATTTCTTCTGCCTTAGTAGAGGGACTTAATCTACAAATAGGAGACAAACTTTCCATCTTCTTTTTCCTTCAGTTTGTTGATTTGCTTTTCCCCATGATGACATTTGAAGGTACCATTGAGTTTGTCATCTCTGTGAAGTTTGGAACCCCAAAGTCCAAATTAAAGCTCTGCTTTTTAGTTGGTAATTCGGATCTGTCCATTTTAGGTTTCTTTTGTGGTTGTAAAGTGTTTTTTTCGTCACTGTGGTATGGGGCACCAAAAGAGAAGTAGCCAAGAGAATTCTGTTCTTTTGAAAGATTGCTCTGTAGCTAAGATATGATAGGATGTCCATCTGGGAGTATGCTTAGATCCTCTGGTTGTTAGACTTTTTGTATTCTCCCAGGCTTGGTATGGATCCTTTGTGTGATAACTGTACCACTGCTAGAGTTGTTCTCTGTGGAAAATGATCATCTTTTTTGAAACATAACAAACTTAGAAAAACAAAAACAAAACACTGGTAATTGAAGAATTGCTTCTAACTTGTCCTCCACCAGATGGTGCTAGTGTTACATATCCAAAGGTAAACTCCTTTGGTATTGAAATAAGGAGGTTGTGTGTTTTCTTTCTCTTTTTCTGCCTCACCATATTTTGCCCTTAGTATTTTTTCATACATACTACTTTCCTGGCGTACTGCTGTGTCACCTCACATCTTTTATATCGTAGATAGTGAGCTGATTATGCCTTAGTGATCATGAAGGATAACTTGGGAGGCCAAGTAAAATTCAAGAGGGCAAGGACCAAGTGAAATTTTAGGATGTATAATATGTATTTTCTTATAAGATTTTTTTTTTATCATTCATTTGCTTCTTATATGGCCTGTGTGTAAAAGTTGAGAACGTGTTCTTGCAGAACTTTTCTGCTTAGCTATCTTTCTTTTGTATTATCATAATGATATCATAAAATGTCATTGCTTGAGATCTTCTACAAACAAATGATAATGTTTACCCAGATTTAAGTTCACAATAACTTTAATAACTTTAAAAGAAAGTTTGGTGGATTAAAAAAAAAGTTGGGCATTATCTGATATGATTCCCTGTCCAATTAATAATTGTTCTTACATTTTAAACCTTTTCTGATTACATGTGAGTATTACATGGTTATTGCAGAAAAAAAGAAACAAGAATACAATTAAAGTAATAATACATGTTTAAATACTATTAACATATTACATAAGCCTTCTGTTTTTTTCTTTTACCCAGTTTTAACGTAATAATTTATCATAAATATTTTACATAAGATAAAAATGTTTAATAATAATAATTTCTAATGACAGTATAATTAAATGAACCCTTTAATGATAAGCATTTTTTTCACTTTGTTTCAGTCACAGTTGTGCTATCATAAATAGTGCGGTTTAATTTTTTTGAATTTTTACATTTCATTCACATACATTGTTAAAAATATAATAGCTTGTTCAGAGAGGATGTACATTTTTGTGATTTTTGATCTGATTTTCAATTTACCATCCAAGAGTTCTACAGTTTGAAAGTCTTTGACAGGGCATGATTCTGCTTGTTTCCCTATGTCCTCTTCACTAGATTACCTAAGTTTTTTCTTTTTTTTTTTTGAGATGGAGTTTCATTCTTGTTGCCCAGGATGGATTGCAATGGCACAATCTTGGCTCACTGCAACCTTCACCTCCCAGATTCAAACAATTCTCCTTCCTCAGCCTCCTGAGTAGCTGGGAATACAGGCATGCACCACCACGCTCAGCTTATTTATTTTTATTTTTATTTGTATTTGTATTTAGTAGAGACCGAGATTCACCATGTTAGTCAGGCTGGTCTTGAACTCCTGACCTCAGGTGATCCACCCACCTGGGCCTCCCAAATTGCTGAGATGACAGGCGTGCGCCACCGTGCCGGCCCTACCTAAGTTTTTAAGGTGACTAGATATTGCTCATTTGAGAATCCCTGAAATGATAATTCATCATTAAATAAAAGAATTTAAAATTGCTTTGATACTTTCTTAGAAGTAAGCTGTACCCTTTAAGCGTTAAATCTTAGAGCCCTTATTATTTGTGGTAGTTTAGTTTTTGGCCTTGTCTCCTATCCCTAAAATACAAACAGCTATTCTTTTGATACTTCAGAACAGGTTATCTCATATGCAAATAATTAAGATTTATGTTGGTTCATGTTTTTAGTGCTTTCTATTACTTGTTGAGAAACCTAGTGCAAGTCATTTAACCTCTCATGATACGTTTCTCAGTCTGACAAGTTGGAAGAATGTTTTTTAGATAAATTATTTTTAAAACTTTGAGATGAGCTAGGCATTTGGCATAGTAGCTTTTTAATACATTTGTTTTTGATAGGCAGAAGGAAGGAAAAGAGGAAGATGCTAGATATTTGTAGAGCTTGAAGAATTCTAATATACTTTTGCAAAGAATTAAAAACATATCAGTCAATATTGAGAAATTATATCCCAGTTGATTTTTGGTATCTTACTAAATAACTGCATTTTTATTTAAGCAAATTACCTTTAAATTAAATTCTTCTGTTAACATAAGAAAGCATGTAATTTTTTTAAAAATCAGAAAAACCAAGTTATTTGCATACTTGAGAAATGGGAAGAAAAGAAATTCATGCAGAGTCTTCATGAAATCTTGTAAATGAATGTGAAAACTGTTAGCCCAATAACTTAAAAAAAAAAAAAAAAACTAGTTTTTCTTTCTCATGAAAATAATCTCACCTTCCCGTCTCAATTTGGCAAACTATAATAATGATAATAACATTCCTTACTGTCAGAATGAATAGTCACTGTAAGAAATGTTTTAGGAAACCTAGTTTTAAAAGGTCCATCAATATGCAATCTGTCATGGTAGAAAAGACTTGTAAACTGTAGCGATATCAATTCTATTATTTAAACATATATCTTTTGTAAAGAAAACAAATTATATTGATTAATGATTCACGTTTGTAAGTAACACCATTGAATTTTACCTAAGATAAAACTTAGCATTTTTGTGCCAGGCATGGTGACTCATGCCTGTGATCCCAGCACTTTGGGAGGCTGAGGCGGGTGGATCACCTGAGGTCAGGGATTCTGATCAGCCTGACCAACATGGCGAAATCCCGTCTCTACCAAAAATACAAAAATTAGCCGGGCGTGGTGGTGGGCGCCTATAATCCCAGCTACTTGGAAGGTTGAGGCAGGAGAATCCCTTGAACCTGGGAGGTGGAGGTCGTAGTGAACCGAGATCGCGCCATTGCACTCCAGTCTGGGCAACAGAGCGAGACTTTGTCTCAAAAAAATAAATTAATTAAATAAAACTTGGCATTTTTAACTCATAAGGTTTTTGTCAAAAAATATGAAAGTGAATGCATTGATATTGTGAGTACTTTATTTGCTTTTTAGTTTATAAGTGTGTGGTTTGTTTCCTTAAAATAAAAATCCTAAAAATAGTGCTTAATTAAATAAAATCTCTTTTTAATTATCAATTATAGAGAATTGTCATATTATAGATCTGGTAAAATGTAAATTCAATGGTAGCTTCTGAAGTGTACTTTCTTATATCTAAAACTTGAAATGCTAATGTATTGGTTTAGGTGAGGGTCTCAACTATAGCAATTTGGAGGACCTTCTGAGTACTGTAATAATCTGTAAATAATGAGTTGAATTACAACTGTGGCAGTTAAAATCCCCCCGAATAATAAATTCTGCTCAGTCTTATCTGCTTCATGGCAAAATACGTAAAATAATCAAATTGCTAGAATTTTGAGCCTAATTTGTTTGTACTGGTGAGAATTTTGTTTCGTGAAATGTAATATTAAATCATTAGATATATGAATTTTATATAAAGTTATTTTTTGCTTTCTTCAAAATATATTAGAGATAATTGGAATAATTTCCCAATAGTTTGTTGGAAAATTTCCCATCAAACAGAAAGTGTTTTTGTAAATCTAGTATACTTTTGGCAAGTGTCTGTTCTTGAACTCTTAAATAGGAATGAAAAAGGGAGGGTATTATAGCTTTTGTTCTTAACAACGTCTGGAAAAAAATCATCACCTCTCCCAGTTTGATTTGTTTCATGAATTCTTGTCACATATACTTCTTTGGTCCTTATAGGTTTTATATTGAAGTACTCAATGTTGAGGTTTTTCTGTTCATTTAGGTTTTTAAGATGTCTGATCTATGCTGAGCACTGAACTATTTACAGACACTTACTATTCAGTAGCTAAAGCATATGAAATTTACTACATTTTGTATTGATTTAATATTAATGTTAATCCAAAATCTTTGGGTGCAATGTGTCACATCTGTTTTGTATTCCTCTGTTTAAAAGAAATGGCAGTATGGTATTTGGAGGAATATTTATTATCTGAGTGTTTTCCTTTGCAATAGTTTCCCTCAGTCTATTGAAAATTATAACCTCCAAGAGCCCGGCAAATTCTCAGGTACCCGGTTGCTAAAAACCACAGTTAATTGGAATTTTTATTTACCATTTAAGTTCCTTTTATTTAAATTGTTGTAACTTTGGAGGCTTCTGGAAATGATAGAAAATAAATCTGTGGTGATATTTGAAAAAATATTCTTTTCTCTTAATAATAGGTCTAGCCTGTACTTTTATGGATACTCTTGTCTTTTTAGAAAAGACTTTCTTAGATTGAATGTTGATTTGTATTTAAAACTGAATTTTCCATGGCTGGTTGCTAAATATTCTTATCCTGGGTTAAGCAGCGTTTCTTAACCTTTTGGGGGGTCATGAATTTCTTTTAAGTAGTCAATGAATGCTAGAGCTTGTATTCCTAGGGGAGAAATGTATATAAACACAAACATTTTACGTACAGTTCTGATTAATCCTGCCTCTCCCTGCCCAGTAGTCCAAGGGCCCCTGGTTAGGAAATGCCACTATAACGGAACTGAAAAAATCACTTCTTAAGTTAGTTTTAACATCACATTATTATGTCACACTACATTTTCTTCACCACAAGCTTTATTTAACGTTACATTTTCTCCTTGATCATTATATTATTAGAAGATAAGCATAATCTAAATCTTATTTTGGAGAAAAAGCAGTATTACCTTTTAATTTTAAAGCTGGTCTCTGAAGTTGTGGAACATATTTGACTCCTATATCTCCTTAAGTTCTGCTTTAGATAAGTAAACAATCCACTTTACCTTTTGATCAAAGATAAAGATAAAAGAAGAGAGATATGAGTTATTCTGGATCTTTTGTTTAGGAAAATAGCTCTTCCTTAGAAAATATGTTGCATTTGTTGTTTGGCACAAAAGTGTGAATTCTCATTTTATTGAGAGTTTGAGAAACTATTTAAGGGTTACCTGGTTGTGCTAGTTAAGGCTCAGACTTAGAAATCAAGCAGGTTAGGGTCCAAATCTAACTCAGTTCCTTTCCAGCTATATGATCTTGGGCTTATTACTTATCCCCAAAATGGAACCTACTCTGTTAAATGAGATAATGTCTGTAAAGTGTTTTTTTGCTTTGTGTATAATATGCACTCAGTTAGCTCTTACTGTATCACGATGATGGTGATGATGAAAAACAGGATGAGCAGCTTGCTTTTCAGTTGTAGTGTTTATTTTTTTCTATTTAAATTTAAGATAGTAGATCTTGGTTGCAGAAAGAGAAGTCCTCACATTCCCCAGAATAATCTTTCCAAGTTATGGTGGCTTACATTTGTCATAAAAATTTATTCAAGAATTCTCCAAAGATGGGGATAGCAAACTAACTTTTCCACATTATACTTCTCAATATTCAGTTGTTACAGTGGGGCAGTATGTTAAATGTCATCCGTTAAATTTGCCTCATACAATTGAAGTGAATACTGAGGAGCAGAGAAAGAGAGAGGTTGCTAAGAGTGGATTAAAAAGTGAGTCCTAACATGTTTCTGGTTTTGAATATTGACACCTACATGGTCACGTGGTATAGAGCCACATGTATTGTGTGTACTTAGAGTAGATGATGTTTCTTTGCATGTCATATCGTAAAGGAGAACTCTAATGTAAAATTTCTGATAAGCTGTACAAATGGCAATCCCCATACAAATATCAGCTATAAGACAGTATTCTCATTGCAGTTTGTATGGTATTTGTAGCCAAAGAAGAAAGGAAAAGAATGAAAGAGAATGATTTGTGTGACTATTTGATTAAATAAATGATGAAATGAGTTAACACCTGCTTGAGTGGAAGGCTTTAAGTTCACTGAAAGGATGATGATTTTCAGACCCTCCTGAAAAGTCGGATGAATCCTGTCTGATCCCCCCTTTTTTTTCCATGTTGTGGTTGTAAATTATAACCAGGTAATAACAATAACAGTGCTTATGATGGTGGTTTTTTGTATGTCTGCATGTGTACATATGCACGCATATGTCCATATGCTCTCCAAGATGCCTTAGAATGATTAATCCAGATAAGAATCATAAATGTCAGTCAATATGGATTATAAACACAGGAGAGGCTAAGTGCATTCTGAAAATTTTGAAGTTGGCATCATGGGAGAGTATTCATTGTATTAATCTGTAAACCATCTATTGTTACCAGTGACAGAGAAAGCAACTGATTGAATTCATTATGGATTTAAGTCTGTGTATTTCATATGTGAAAAAAACAAACACTGCGTCATCATTTTATATTAATGAAATATTAGATGCTGTCAGTATCATTGAGATATGAAGAGAACACTTTGCCCTGTTTGTTTTTTTTTTCTTGTAATTCCTGGTTTCATTCCTTTATTTTCTTTGACCAGGCAGGAAGTTTGGAAAATGATATTCCCCTTTTTCTGTCTTCTCAGTATCGTCAGTGAAGCAGGAGCATCAATCTACAGTGTCAGCCCTGAAGCTAACAAAGAGATGCCAGGACTGGACCCTAATTTGAGAAGTGCAGGTAAGAAACTATGAACCATCACAAAAACATGTGATTTTGATATTTTGGACAGCATGTGTGGCATGCTAAATATTCTAAATATCAAAGAAAATTTAAAGTTACACTACATGCATAAGAATTGGCATATTAGAAAGAAAGTGATTATGGAAAAGAAGAGGAAGAATATTGTACTATTTTAAAGAACACTACTATTCTGTAGTGGAAAGTTAACCCACAAAGTCTTTAGCAACATTATATGCCAGAGAGTTTAGTAATAAAAATAATAGACTGGGTGCGGTGGCTGAAGCCTGTAATCCCAGCACTTTGGGAGGCCGAGGCGAGTGAATCACGAGGTCAGGAGTTCAAGACTAGCCTGGCCAAGATGGTGAAACTCCGTCTCTACTAAAAATACAAGAATTAGTGGGGCATGGTGGCAGGTGCCTGTAATCCAACCTACTCAGGAGGCTGAGGCAGGGAATTGCTTGAACCCAGGAGGCAGAGGTTGCAGTGAGTCGAGATCATGCCACTGCACTCCAGCCTGGGCGACAGAGTGAGACTGTCTCAATAAGATCTTTTATTATTGTTACAAAATATTATTAAAGCTTTTTGTTGGCAAAAAAGTAATATAGTAACAAAATATTTGTAATACAAATTTATGAATGTACACAGACTTTCAGTTTAGTGCCAAATATTTGTCAAATGACTAGTCTCTCTTCTTGCTAATAGAGTTGTCATTTGATCATGTTTTACTTAAAACAGCCTGCTTTGATTTTAGTTGTATTTGATTGCTTTGATTTCTGTAATGTGGAATAGTCGAAATCTTGTGTGTGAAGAAATTAAGATACTTTGATGCATTTCATGAAAGCAGTTGGTATCATAAGCAATATGTTAGATCAGGTCAGTGCATTTTTCTGTATAATAGGTGAATATTTAGACCACTTGGTTAGTAATGGACCTGTTATTTAATTTTTTCCTTAAATATTATCGTCAGATTTCATTGGCTGTTCTTGAAATTTATATCTGGAGAGATATATATGAAATTTTTACATTAATCTAAATCTAAAAGTGTTCTTACATCCAAAAGAACTTGTAGTTTCCCGTCAGTTGTTTCATGACATAATTCCCTCTCTAAAATGATCATCTTCTTAAATCCCAGCTAAAAATCTTGCTTCTCCTGGGAAGCTGCTGCTTAGCACAGCAGCTCAGCGTGATTTCTATCTCCTCACCATGTACTCTTTTTGTGGTTGCCTTTTAATAATAATGGCAGAAGGAATAGAAAAGTAGTCATACTGGGATCTGCTAATAGTAATTTTTTAAGCACTTAGTATATGTGAAACATTGTGGTATGTTACCAAGATTATTTTATCCTCTCTATTGCCCTGTGAGATATTTATTATTATCCCCACTTTTAAAACAGGAAACTAAGGCTTAAAGAGGCCACTTAACCAGTAAATGTGCACATAGTATTTGTGTACCTAATTTCTATGATAAAATGGCACTTTCATTTATAACAAAATAAAATCCAGAATTTCTCAAGTTGGCACTGAGAAGGTATCTCCCAATAGTGTGTTGGAAAAAATATTTAGACCATATTTTCTGAAAGATAACAATCCCTCAGGCCTCCCACTGCTGAAGAGACTGCTGTTTCTTCTTAACCACTGGCCCATGTGTGTAAATAATTGTCACAGTATTATAGGTGAAACAGAATTACAACATTCCAACAAGATTCTATGAAAATAGAGGATAATAAAATGGAAAATCATTATATGGTTCTAATTACTGTAATTTCAAAGTCTGCTGTGTCTTCAGTGTGTGATTCAGTTTAAGCATTGTGTCTTCCTTCTGTGTCTTAGCTCACTTCTATGTGGCAATGACCATGTTTAATATATACCTAGACACTTTTGAGTCTGGTCCTGGAGTCAAATAGTCAAAGAGGTTGGAGTCTCTACTCTTGGTTTTCTAGAGTCCACTTTCTTTTCAATTCCTGTTTCTCATTGAGAGTCTTTCTTTTTCCTGGTGATTGATGCCAGAGGTGACTTTTTACTTTATGTGAGATCTGAGCTACCTACAGGTGTGGATTTTACCTTTAAGTCCTCTAAATGTTTACTGTATAAGAATATAACAGAACTTCAGCATTCATATGTGTGTTAAGCATGTGTAAGAAAATGACCCTCATTACTACATCTCTTGACCAGTTTATCAGCTTCCTGAAAACAGAAGTTGTCTTCTATATATATGCTTATATTCCCCATGATGCATTGTACATGGCCTTTAAATTGGATGGATATAGTAGATGGATAATATTAAACTGTTTATTATGGATTTAAAGTGGAAGATTGAGTGTATGTTTCATTCCTTCTCTCCTTCTGAAATTGATTAAAATGACATAATAGAATGAAAGCATAAACCTACTAAGATAAAACCTACTAAGATAAAAGGAATGGGAGAACAAATAGCAACAACAACAAGATTTGAAGCTTAAAGTGGATAGATGAGCAATAAGTCACTTAGTCAACTTGAGAATGTTGAATTCTGAGCCAGCATTGTAGAAAATACGGAACTAACCTAGGATGGATCACACAACCCCTATAGGTTCAGGAAATGATGCCAAGTACTTTGGAAGTATGCTGAGAGGGTTGAGGCTGGGTTGAAAATGAAAGTGTTGGTTGAAAGTCTGTTTAAAAAGCAACGAGACCAAATTAAACATAGGCCCAGCAATTTCACTCCTACACATGTCCCCAGAAAAATTGAAAACAGGTATTCAGCCAAAATACTTGTATGCAAGTGCTTATAGCAGCATTATTTACAATAGCTAAAAGTTGGAAACAACTCACATGATGAAAGAATAAACAAAATGTGGTACAGCCATACAATAGAATATCATTCAGCCATAAAAAGAATGAAGTACTGGTACATGCTACAACACCGTGTGAACCTCAAAAATGTCATGCCAACATAAGTAAAAGAAGCCAATCCCAAAAGACCACATATTGTATGGTTATATGAAATGTGCAGAATAGACAAATCTGTAGAGATTGAAAACTGACTGGAGGTTGTCAGGGACTGGGGAGAGACAGGAATGGAGAGTGACTGCTTAATGGGTACAGGGTTTTCTTTTGGTATAGTGAAAGTGTTTTGGAACTTGATAGAGGTGGTGAGGCACAATATTGCAAGTATCCTAAGTACCACTGATTTCTGTACTTTAAAATAGTTAATTATATGTTACAAGAATTTCACCTCAATGAAGCAACAACAGCAATTAACATCCCCTTCCACAACAGTTGAGGAACTGTCTTTTCACTACCTTTGCAGAAGACTGGGGATTTGTTCTCTGGAGAGGGTTAAACAGAAGGATTCTACAAAGGAGGACACAGCTTACAAATGAGAGTGGGGATGCTACTGAAGTAAAGGGGAGTTGAGGAAATATTTACATGCAGTTGTAGAGATCTTAGAGAGGAATAAATCTATGCAGATAAGAGGACTCTGCCAATACAAGAGACAACATTGAAGAAACTTGAGATTAGAGGTACCACAAAGAAATGGTCAGAGCACCCAAAGTAAAGCCATAGTTGATAAGCCTTACCACTGGGCAAAGCACTTAATGTCATTGTTTTAGCATCCTGCCCCTGGTGGACAGTCAAAGGTCACCTAACATGTAATGAAAACTTATACTATTAATATTAAAAACAGATGCCAAAATACACTAGGGAAGAAGAAAAACTACTTGGAGGAAATAGAGATGATGAAGACAGAAGAAAAAGTTTAACATTCTCAGAGAAATAAAAAATATTTTATTTATTTAGAGATATATTTACATAAAGTAAAAGTCACCCTTTTTAGGTTCATCATCTATGAATTTTGAAAAGTTTATACTAGTTGGGTAACCTTCAGTCTACCTCCATTACAGTGAGGATACAGAAAATTTTTTTCAGTTCAACATATTTCTCAGCTTCTTGTTCAAAAATGTAATTATTACTTAGAGGGTCGAGATTACAATAGATTTGCATCAAGACTGCTAAAACTACATTTTAATAAACATTATAGTGAAAAAATTCGAATTTGGAGTTGTTGGCTAAAAAAGACAACATGGGAGAATTTTACTTATTTTCCTCTGTTCCTGTCTTGACGTCAAGGGGAAGGATAAAATGAGATGAATATTAGACTTTAAAAATACAGATGTCTAATATTGCTAGATAACAGGATGAGACAAATTTTCAAGAGAGTACAGTTCACTATAGTCTTTTAAGCAAATAAATTGATTTGCTCCAGAAGCTTTAGGATTCTAGATATTTCATAGAATTGAAAGGCCAAAACCCATGACATTCTTTTTCTTTGGATATAAGACATATTATGAAGTGAAGAGAAATGTTGCTTTCAAGGTTACTGTATGTGGGCATGCAAGTTATATACTCAACCACTTATCCATAGGAAGTAGCTCTGGTTGCATATCTTTTAGGATGATAATCTTTACTCAGTCTGGGATCCCTTCCCCAACTTTTGGCATATCAAATGTAATTTCTTTCTCTAATGCTTAACTTTTTGTATTATTATCCCATATTAATTGTTTTCCTCTATACATTGAGCTATGTTACCATTTAATAAATTAGCATTTATAAAAAAACCTAAAATCCCTATATGTACTTTATGTTCTCATTTCATTGGTCTATGTAGCCTACCACAATGCAACTCTCAATTTCTGTGGCTTATAATATGCCTTGCTTTAATTTTTTAAAATCGTATTTTTCATAGTATTTCTTTTTTTTTGCAAATGAACTTTAAAGCCATTTGATAAATACAGTTGACCCTCTGCACGTGCCCACAGATTCAACCGTGGATTGAAAGTATTTAAAAAAAAAAAACAACAATAAAAATAATATAGATTTGAAAATATAGTATAACAATTATTAACATAGCATTTACATTGTATTAGGTATTATAAGTAACCTATAGGTGATTTAAAGTATATGGCAGGGTGTGTGTAGGTTCTATGCAAATGGTACTCCATTTAATATAAAGTACTTGAGCATCCGCAGATTTTGGTGTCTGCAGTGGTCCTGGAACCAGTCACCCAAGGATACAGGATGACTGTACTTGTAAAAGTCTATAGTATATAGAGTGAAATTCTGTAAAATTTCCACTTTCGTCCCTGTTCTGCATGTTTTATTTTTATTCATGGGTTGTTTATATATATATATGTGTGTGTGTGTGTGTGTGTGTGTGTGTGTGTGTGTGTGTGTATGTTTAACATTGTGAATAGATTTTTATCCATGATTCTATTGTTTTGTTTTTATTACATTTTAATTTCATCATACTATACATAAGATCTCTGTAATTTATTAATGTATAACTACAAGTACATACCCTTTCACCAGCATCTCCTCATTCTCTCCACTCCCCAACTCCTGTGTTGTTGGTTTGATAGCATATGGTAGAAGCATCAGTTTTTGTTTGTGTGTCTTGAAACTACCCAGCTAATTGGAATCTTGTTAGTTCTGATATTTCTTCATTTGACTTGCTTAGGTTTTCTAGGTAGATAATCATCATATGTAAATAATGTCATTTCAATATTTGTATCTTCCCTTTTTGTCAAGTTGCATCAACTAGAGTTTTCTGAACAATGGTGAATAGTAGTGAAACAGCAAACTATTGTCATGTGGGCAAAATAGTATTTGGCATACATTTGGACATACTGCATTTTAAAAAACAATAGCTTCGTTGAGATATAATTTACATAACATAAAATTTACCCTTTTAAAGTGTACAAGTCAGTGTTTTCTAGTATAGTCAGAGCTGTACAACTATCACCACCATCTAGTTTTATAACTTCATCCCAAAAAGAAGCCCATACCCATTAGCAATCACTTCCATTACTGTCTTCACTCACCACCCAAACTTCTGGCAAACATGAATGTATTTTCTGTCTGTATGGATTTTCCTGTTCTGGACAGTTCATATAAAAGAAATCATATAATATGTGGTCTTTGTGACTGGCTTCTTTCACTTAAGCATAATGTTTTCAAGATTCAACATGCTGTAGCATGTATCAGCCCTTCATTTCTTTTTATTGCCAAATCCTATTGTATGGGTCTACAACATTTTGTTTAGTCATCAGTTGATGGATTTTTTTTTTTTTTAACATTTTTGGCTATTATTAATAAGGCTGCTGTGAAAATTCATGAATAACATTTTATATGAACATAATGTTTCCATTTCTCTTGAGCGTATACCTGAGAATAAAAATTGGGGTGCATGTAACTATGTTTAACATTTTCCAGAAATCTTTTTGACTTCTATTACTTTGCTGTCCTCATCATTTATTCTCTGCCTCTTTTATAACTTCCTCCTTTTCTTCTTTGTCTCAAAATGTAGACGTTCCCTAAGTTTTGGGCCATAACTCTTCCTCCCTCTTAATTATCTTTATCAGCAATTCATTAGACTCCCTTTTCCTGAGCTACCTCCCTCTTACTTTCAAGAATCTATTGTCGACTTGATCATTCTCAACCTAGAGCTCTGCATTATTACTGTCTACTAAACAACTCATTCTTGATTATCTTGCTGGCAGGAAAGTAGCACCATCTCTCTCTAAAGCTTGGATATAGGAGTTATAAAAGTGTTATATGACATTTTTGTTTTCTCAGTGCATACAGAAGTTATGTTTACACTATAGTGTGTTAAGAATCTAATGGCATTATATCTCAAAAAAATATGTACACACCTTAATTAGAAAATATTGTTAAAAATGCTAATGATCATCTGAGCCTTCAGCAGTTCACAATCTTTTTGCTGGTGGAGGGTCTCGCCTTGATGTTGATGGTTGCTGACCGGTGTGGTGGTTACTGAAGGCTGAGATGTGGTGGCAGTTTCTTAATATAAGACAACAATGAAGTCTGTTGCATCAGTGGACTCTCCTCTCACAAAAGGTTTCTCTGTAGCATGTGATGCTGTTTGGTAGCATTTTACATTCAGTAGAACTTTATTTAAAATTGAAGTCCATGTTATCCATTCCTGCTGCTGCTGCTTTATCAACAAAGTTTATGTAATATTTGATATCTTTTGTCATTTCCACAATGTTCATAGCATCTTCACCAGGAGTAGATTCCACCTCAAGAAGCCACTTTCTTTGCTTATCCCTAAGAAAGCAGCTCCTCATTATGTCAAACTTGATTGTGAGATTGCAGTAATTCAGTCACATCTTCAGGGTCCACTTCTAATTCTAGTTTTCTTGCTATTTCCACCACATGTGAAGTGGCTTTCTCCACCGAAGTATTGAATCCCTCAAAGTCATCCATGAGAGTTGAAATCAGCCCCCTCCAAACTCTGGTTAATGTTGACATTTTGCCCTCCTCCTATGAATTATGAATGTTATTAATAGCATCTAGAATGGTAAATCCTTTTCCAAAAATTTTCAACGTACTTTGCCCAGATCCTCAGAGAAATCACCATCTGTGGTAGCTATAGCCTTACAAAATGTATTTCTTAAAAAATAAGACTTGAAAGTCAAAATTACTCCATGACTCATGGTATACAGAATGGATGTTGTGTTAGTAGGCATGAAAACAGTATTAATCTTGTACACCTCCATCAGAGCTCTTGGATGACAGGTGCATTGTCAGTGAGCACTAATATTTTCTAAGGAATCTTTTCTTCTGAGCAGTAGGTTTCCATGGTGAGCTTAAAATATTCAGTAAGCCATGCTGTAAACATATGTGCCGTCATGCCAGCTTTGTCGTTTCATTGATAGAGCACAGGCAGAGTAGATCTAGCATAATTCTTAAGAACCCAGGGATTTTCAAAATGGCAAATGAGCCTTGACTTCAACTTAAAGTCACCAGCTGCATTCCCCTCTAATAAAATGAGTCAGTCTGTCTTTTGAATCTTTGAAGCCAGGCATTGACTTCTCCTCTCTAGCTATGAAAGTCCTAAATGAAATGGCATCTTCTTCCACGAGAAGGCTATTTTGTTTACATTGACAATCTGCTGTTTATTGTAGCCACCTTCATTATGATCTTAACCAGATCTTCTGGATAACTTGCTGCCGCTTCTATATCAGCAATTGCTGTTTCACCTTGTACTTTTATGTTAGGAAGATGGCTTCTTTCCTTAACCCTCACAAACCAGCCTTTGCTGTCTTCAAACTTTTCTTCTGCAGCTTCCTCACCTCTCTCAGCTTTCATGGAATTGAAGAGAGTTAGGACCTTGCTCAGGATTACACTTTGGCTTAAGGGAATGTTGTGGCTGGTTTAATCACTCAAATTTTCTCCATATCAGCAAAAAGTTGTTTTGCTTCCTTATCATTTTTGTGTTCACTGGAGTCACACTTTTAATTTCCTTCAAGAACTCTTCCTTTGCATTCACAACTTGGCTAACTGGCCCAAGAAGGCCACCTTTCAGCCTTTCTCGGCTTTCAACATGTCTTTTCAATAAGCTTAATTATTTTTAGCTTTTGATTTAAAGTAAGAGACATGCGACTCTTCCTTTTACTTGAACACTTAGAGGCCATTGTAGGGTTATTTGTTGGCCTAATTTCTTTTCTTTTTTTTTTTTTTTTATTATACTTTAAGTTCTAGGGTACATGTGCATAACGTGCAGGTTTGTTACATATGTATATTTGTGCCATGTTGGTGTGCTGCCCCCATCAACTTGTCAGCACCCATCAATTCATCATTTATATCATGTATAACTCCCCAGTGCAATCCCTCCCCCCTCCCCCCTCCCCATGATAGGCCCCAGTGTGTGATGTTCCCCTTCCCGAGTCCAAGTGATCTCATTGTTCAGTTCCCACCTATGAGTGAGAACATGTGGTGTTTGGTTTTCTCTTCTTGTGATAGTTTGCTAAGAATGATGGTTTCCAGCTGCATCCATGTCCCTACAAAGGACGCAAACTCATCCTTTTTTATGGCTGCATAGTATTCCATGGTGTATATGTGCCACATTTTCTTAATCCAGTCTGTCACAGATGGACATTTGGGTTGATTCCAAGTCTTTGCTATTGTGAATAGTGCCGCAATAAACATACATGTGCATGTGTCTTTGTAGTAGACTAATTTATAATCCTTTGGGTATATACCCAGTAGTGGGATGGCTGGGTCATATGGTACATCTAGTTCTAGATCCTTGAGGAATTGCCATACTGTTTTCCATAATGGTTGAACGAGTTTACAATCCCACCAACAGTGTAAAAGTGTTCCTATTTCTCCACATCCTCTCCAACAACTGTTGTTTCCTGACTTCTTAATGATTGCCATTCTGACTGGTGTGAGATGGTATCTCATTGTGGTTTTGATTTGCATTTCTCTGATGGCGAGTGATGATGAGCATTTTTTCATGTGTCTGTTGGCTGTATGAATGTCTTCTTTTGAGAAATGTCTGTTCATATCCTTTGCCCACTTTTTGATGGGGTTGTTTGTTTTTTTCTTGTATATTTGAGTTCTTTGTAGATTCTGGATATTAGCCCTTTGTCAGATGAGTAGGTTGCAAAAATTTTCTCCCATTCTGTAGGTTGCCTGTTCACTCTGATGGTAGTTTCTTTTGCTGTGCAAAAGCTCTTTAGTTTAATTAGATCCCATTTGTCAATTTTGGCTTTTGCTGCCGTTGCTTTTGGTGTTTTAGACATGAAGTCCTTGCCCATGCCTATGTCCTGAATGGTACTACCTAGAAAATCTAGATAGTACCATTCAGGACATAGGCATGTTGGCCTAATTTCAATACCATTTTATCTCAAGGAATAGGGAGGCCCCAGGAGAGGGAGAGAGGGGAATAGCCAGTTGGTGGAGCAGTTAGAACACACACATCATTTATTGATTAAGTTTGTTACCCTACAGGTGTGGTTCGTGATGTTCTAAAACAATTACAATAGTGATATCAAAGATCATTGGTCACAGATTACCATAACAAATATAATTTAATTTTGAAATATTGCTGAGAGTTACCAGAGTGTAACACAGTGACCAGAAGTGTGCCCATGCTGTTGGAAAAATGGCACCAATAGACTTGCCCAATTCAGGGTTGCCACAAATTTTCAATTTGTAAGAAATGCAGTGTCTGAGAAGCACAATAAAATGAAATGCAATACAATGAGGTATCCATATATTCTTAAATTCTTGACTTGGTTTACTGTTGTGGGGGCTTTTCTTGTTGTTTTTACTCAAAAGTATATAGGCAGTGTATACATGTTGAAAATCATTCTTACTGCATTACACATTTAAATGTTAGGCTAAAGAAATAATACTTGCTTTAGAGAAATTCAAGCATATCTCTGCTTTAAATCTGTAATTATGAATGTGGTTATTAGAGGAAAGCATTTCTCCTGTCACCTTCAATGCTTGCACTAACTAACCTTTTGTAATTGATTTCTTCAAATAATAAAGATGTATGTGAAGGCTTTGTAATCCCCATCTCTTCTGGGAGAGAAATAGATTGTATAACACCAGCTGAATGTTCTCTAACTTGCTTTGCAAGGAGCTATATGTCACTATATGTTAGATGTAGTAATAAAGGATATGAAAAAGACTTGAATGATCATGCGTTGAACTTGATGTTCACAGTAGATAAGTAGATCTTATGTCTGATTAGAGAAGTGGTACAAATCAGTGACTGGAGAATCTGAGAGTCTCTTGCAAGAGATGACTTTCGTTTCCAGACCTTGAACAGCTTAACATGGAAACAGGCATGGGATTTTCCTTGATGGTCTTAATATTTTCACTTAATGAATTTATATTTCATCCAACCTGTATGAGAAGGTGACACTGATCAGCTTCCATGTGTTTTGAAAATGGAATCAGTTCATGCAGAAAGACTCAACATAAATATGCTACTGGAGAGGGAGGTTGCCTTTAGAACTATTCGTAAGAGTTGTAATATCTTTTTTTCTAGCTAACTCTATCTTATAAATTAAAGATGTGAATTTTTATTGATATTTGGTAAAAAAATGACAATAAATGACGATCAAGTAAAATCGTGACACAGTTAAAGGAATGTTTGAAATTAACTCTAAAGTTTCTTGAGCATGGATTGTAATGGTCAAGAAAGGGATGTAATTAGAACTATGGTGTGTTAAGAGACAAGCAGTTGGGACAGAAGGAGATCACTTGCCAGGGCAATCTTGCAGTCATATTCAAGGCCACAT
The DNA here is from genome assembly GCF_007565055.1 of Rhinopithecus roxellana. Classification (NCBI taxonomy): domain Eukaryota; kingdom Metazoa; phylum Chordata; class Mammalia; order Primates; family Cercopithecidae; genus Rhinopithecus; species Rhinopithecus roxellana. The sequence continues at coordinate 102,420,183 of NC_044565.1, forward strand.
GAGTATATTCATTAGCCAAGTAACTTGATCTCTAGTTGCATTAAGATATGATTCTGCTGGGTGCAGTAGCTCATGCCTGTAATCCCAACACTTTGGAAGGGTGAGGCAAGAGGATTGCTTGAGCCCAGGAATTCAAAGCTGCAGTGAACTGTGATGGCACCACTGCAGTCTATCCAGGGCAACAGAGTGAGACCCTATCTCTAAAAAGAAAGAAATTTAAAAAAGGAGGTAATTATATCATTTGTTCATTATTTGGGGGACCTAGTTCTAATAAGCATATTTGACATATAGAAATATCATATTTGTAATAATGCAGAATTATTTAAAACAAGATTTTGCTTGCTCTGTAAAGTATGAGGTATCCTATTATGCTTTACATAAAGAATGAATAGGTAATCATGTAAGTATAGGGAATAAACGTTTTATTTGTTTTTCTAAATCTATAATCCTGTCAAACTACTTGTGTTGAAGAATGCTTAGAAATTCTGATGACGTAATTCATCATGAAAGTTTGCATTTACTTTTTGTGTGGAGGGAAAAGAGAACTTTGAAACTTAGCTGAATTGTTGGCCTTTTTAGAGGGATGATGAGGAGGGACAGGATTAAGTACTTACATTATGAGGAACTAATGTAAGTAATTATTAGGTACTGCTTTTCACATTAAGTCATACTTGTTTTCTGATTCTGTTTTTTCAGTTTCCATAGCGAGGCGTGTACAAGATCCATTAGCTGAGCTAGTGAAAATTGAGCCGAAGCACATTGGAGTTGGAATGTATCAGGTAAAGCAATGTGGATCATTTAATTTATGAAATCCATCAATACAAGGAGCAGTACTCAAACCTGGCATAGTAATTAAGTGTCTATGGGAGTAGATTCCCATTTTCAAGGTTATACAGTTTGTGGGAAGTAGGAGTTTTAAGTCATCAGGGAAAGAGGGAATTATTTTTGTCATCGTTGTTCTGGTGTTAATGATTTTGATTAAGACTTAGAATTGACTGTGGTCAGATTTAAAGACTATGAAAACACTGGATGAAACTAATAACTAATTTGGAGAGAGAGCTGCTTCTTTTAACATCATTATAAAAGTGGAGGTGCTACGGGGACCTGTTGGCTCTTTGTGTAAACCGGTATGAACTATTGATCTTTACTGACCTTTCAAGGAAATGTTTTTGGTACCTTCTCTGTCTTGTTTTTTTCCTGTATTTCCCATTCCTACTTGATTATTATAGTTCGTTTTTGGTCGTTACCCAAAATAGTCTAAAACCATTCAGTTGATTAAGTTTCTTACCTTACATGGTTGCAGTTCGTGGCGTTCTAAAATAATTACAATAGTGATATCGTGCATTGATCTTGATGTTCACAGTAGTAAGTAGATCTTATGTGTGATTAGAGAAGTGGTAGGTAATAGTAGTACTCATTTTTGTTGTTACTGTATTTTTAATTCTTGAGGTTGTATGTGTTCATTGGACAATTCAAGACAGCACTAAACGTTGGCAGAGTGAATTTATGGTGATAGCAAAATGGTACGTGGGGCTTAAGTTGTCTCCAGAAGGTTTGGGTCAAATTGTTTTCCTCTTTGTCAAAAGCTGTTAATTGTGAAATAGAGTATTTCCTTCTGTATAATTTTTATGGGATTTGAATGATAGGTACTATACTACACTTTTTCTGAAGAAATATATCATATCATGGATTTTGTGACTACTGGATATGGAAGACACCTTAGAATTCGTGTAACCCTACCCTCCTCATTTGATAGAAAAAGAGTCTGTGTCCTGGAGTACATAAGACATTTACCCAAGATCACATGGTAGCAAAGCTTGGATTAACCTGTCATATTGAGATTCAACTGGGAATATTTCCGTTTTATAGCAAGCTGGACTAAGGCATTCAGACTTTTAACTGGACTTACTCATTTCAGAAAGATAGTTGGTAAAGGGACTGATCTAGCTACAAGTAGATAGAAATGACTGTTATCTAAAGAGTACAACTGGCTACATGCAGTGGCTCATGCCTGTAATCCCAGCACTTTGGGAGGCCAAGGCAGGTGGATCACTGGAGGTCAAGAGTTTGAAACCAGCCTAGCCAACAAGACGAAACTCCATCTCTACTAAAAATACAAAAATTAGCCAGGTATGGTGGCGTGTATCTGTAGTCCCAGCTACGTGGAAGGCTGAGGCAGGAGAATCACTTGAACCCAGGACGCAGAGGTTGCAGTGAGCCAAGATTGCGCCACAGGACTCTAGCCTGGGTGACAGAGCGAGACTCCATCTCAAAAAAGAAAAAGTACAACTATAACAGTTTTGTGATATAGGCATTATAATGAAGAGGAATTATATTCATTCAAGATAAAGTTATGGAGCATCTTGGCAAGGTAGTAGAATAAAGAGAAGATTCCAAATTTATGAAACCTGGGCAGGCTAATAAGCTACTGACTTCAAAGAGATCTTTAAATAAATAGTGGAGACTTAACCTCCAGATTGGGATTCAGAGATAACCTTTAATGTGAAAGACTTTGGAATTCATTTTAACAGCAGTGAGAAGTAATAGAAGAGTTTTAAGCAATGGGAGGTGACATAATCTGATTTATATTTTTAAACATTGGCTCTGGCTGATCTGGGAAGAGTGACTTAGGAAGAAGAGAAGCAATAGGAACAACTAGGAGGTTCTTGTACTGGCCCAGGTGACAAATAATAGTGCTTGGACAAAGTTAATAGCAGTAAAGATGGAAAGAAGTCAAGTCTATTTTGTCGGGTCTATGTGGTGATAAGTGAGGGAAAAGGAATTATGAAGAATTTGCTCCAAGGGTTCTGATATGTGGATGATGCTTGAATAGAGCAGGTTTGGTAGATTAAGATCAGTAATTCAGTTTTAGACATGTTAAGCTTGAGATGCCTGTAAGAAATTCAAGGAAAGATGTCAAATAGAAGTTGGATATACGAGTCTGAGATTTTAAAAAATAGCCGTATTAACATTGGACTACTCACTGTTCAGCAAATAATGAAACTAAGAACGTGATGAAGATGGTAGGCTGAATTAATGCTTTTCTTTAATTACACTACCATCATCAGCTGCATATTCACAACTCCTAATTCCATGCGTTGACAGAAAATGTGTACATGTGTACCTGTATAAATATATATTTATGTGAATAAATTGATAACAGCATGGGAAAACAAGAAAGAGTCCCTCCATTAGTGGATGGAAATCTCAGGAATTCCTTACAGATACTAAGCATGAGGAATCACACCCACGGAGAAATAAAACCTGGTGGAGTCACAGTTCAAAACATATACAGATCATTGTGTATCAGTGTGTTCTTCAGGTAGGTGCAGTTCCAGGTAGAGCCAAACTAGTCAGATTCAAATAGTAGGGACAGGGTCTGAAGTATTAGATAACGAGATACATATAGAGAAGCTAGGCCTGTAGTAACCTCCTCCCCCAATATACTCTGAATCCAAGCTAAAGCAATGACCTTAACATAGGCCAGAGAGGCTGGGAGATACCTCAAGAGACCTTCGATTGTCAGGAAGCTCAAGGAGCCTCATCCTGAGAAGACAGATTCCTGCCATGTACATGACACCTGGCATGATGTCCCACATTTCCCACATTATCACTGGAGGTGAGGAATAGTAAACAGAAACAGCATACACAGACAGACAGTTAGGGACTCTGAAACGATCTCACTACCAAGAATGATTAAACATTTGAGGAAAACCTATGGTAGACAAATGAGGCACCAAACTTAATAAACAAAAGGCAATACCCAGTGAGACAATGAATAGGTAACAGAGACTTTGAAATAAGTGAAAGTAAGATTCACAGAGAGAAAAGAGAGATTATTGCATTTATAAAGAACATATGTATTAAAATGAATTCAAACCTATCAAATATCTTAGAATTTAATAATGTAATTATCAGGATTAAAATGCATAATTGGACTAAATAGAGTGGACGCAATTAAAAGCAAATTAATGAATTGGAAGATTGAGTTCCTTCAGAATTCAGTTTTGAACTGAAAATGGTGGAAAGCATGAACAAAAGTCACATGATATAGAAGACATTCTAAACCTTCAGTGTTCATCTGATGTAAAATTGAAATAGTATGGAGTTATAATCACAGAAGTAATAGAAGGAAATTTTCCCAAACTGAAGACAGACAAGTCTTCTGAAAACACCTTATGAGTGCAGAAGTAAAGAATAACAAAAGGCCTACACTAAATGCCTGCTTATGAAATTTCAGAATACGTGATAAAGAGGAACTGACAGAGTATTCAGAGAGCAAACAAAGTTTATCTGCAAAGGAAAGAATGAGATTGACATCAGGCCTATTATTGATAAAAAATAAATGATAGAAGATAGAATACAGTAATTGTGAAGTTGTGGGAAAAAAACATTTTGAACTTATAATTCTAAATGAGGCAAACCATCATTCAGTGTGAGTGGAAAATAAAAACAATTTTGAACCTTCTCTGATTGTTTCACACCTTCTTTGAAAGAATTCATAGAAATACTCCCTTCCCAAAAGCAGGGGAGTGTCCAAAGAAGGGAAAGACATGACATGGGAAACATGTACACACAGTAAAATGTATAGTTGAGCCTGATAGTTTTAAAAATCTATAATGTTAATCTTTAAATATTTAAGTCTGGATCAGATCAGTTCAACATGAGAGAGTAGAAGAAAAAGAAATGATAAAAAGTATTAAGATTCTTTTTCAGGAAAAAGATTCAGATATAAATTAACTCTAGAATTTGATTAAAAATATAACCTGAAACATATGAAGAACAACCACAAATAAGATAGTTAATATAAATCATGAGAGTAAAATGTAAAAAGTTTATAATTTCATCCAAAGGTAGAGAAGAGAACATAAGAAAGTATAGGAAATAAACAACAAAATATAAGGAGATAGGAATAAGTAATAGGTATTTAAAAGTGAATGGGCTAACTTCTCCAATTAATAGGATTTCAGACTTTACAAAATAAAGCACAGCTTTAAGTTATATATGTGCAAGAGGCACTCCTAAAGAAGAAAACAGCCTTGATATTAAAGGTTTGGATTAAAATGTTCCACTTAAATGAAAAAGACAGCCATAGCAGTATTGACATTAGACAAAATAGAACTTAAGGCAAAATCATTAAATAGGAAAAAGAAAGATACTTCATATTAATAATAGTCTTCCAAGAAAATATAAGTGCCCTGAGCAATCTGTTACCTAACAGCATAGCTTCAAGAAATATGCATATTACCAACTTTTCTAAAAATTAAATGAGACAAATTCACTGTTTTTGCAGGAGTCTTAGTAGACCATACCATATTATTATATACATTTTAAAAACAGCTTGAAGCTAGGCATGGTGACACACACCTGGCCTCAGCTACTTAGGACGCTGAGGCAGGCGATCATTTGAGCCCAGGAGTTTAAGGCTATAGTGAGCAATGATCATGCCTGTGCATAACCACTGCACTCCAGCCTGGATGACATAGTGAGACACTCATCTCTTAAAAAGGCAAAGAAACCCAGCTTTATTGATACATGCATAATTGCACGTATACAATTCATTCATTTAAAATGTACAAGTCAATGATTTTTTTAGTATAGTCATAGAGTTGTGAAAATAGAACATTTTCATCACCCCAAAAAGAAACTCATTCATTAGCAGTCATTCTCCATTGTCCTTTCTTTGCCAGCCCTAGACAACACTAATCTATTTTCCTCTAGATACTTCATATACATGAAATCATACAATATGTGGGTTTTTATGATTGACTTCTTTCATCATAATGTTTTCAGAGGTGGTCTGCATTGCAGTGTGTATCAGTACTTCATTCTTTTTTTTATGGCTAAGTAGTATTCCATTGTGTGTATATGTGTGTGTGAGATATTTTGTTCATTCATCAGTTGTTAGACTTTTTGATTGTTTTTACCTTTCAACTATTATAAATAATGCTGCTGTGAACATTTTCGTTCAAGTTTTTATGTATGTTTTTCTTTCTCTTGGATGTATACCTCAGAGTGGATTTGCTGGGTCATTTATTAACACATAATTTTAAAGCCATGTCATGAATTAGGAAAATTATTTGCCACAAATATATATGTGATAACTACATATTTTATTATTAAGGTTTTGTTTTATTCTTTATTTATATACATTTGTAGTTGGTTTATATAAAACATTTACATGAAATATGTAAAGAGCCACTGCATACCATTTACTGTGGAAGATATACAAATTTCTCTCTATCAAAGAAACCCAAATTTTAAAAGCTGTTATTATTTCAACCTAACAATTAAGTAAAGTTGTAATAAGATGAAACAATCTGTGCAAGTCAGAAGGATACAGTGAGGTGAACATTTATATACACTGCTGGTAGAAGTCTAAATTACTGTTTCTAGCAAATAGTTAATACCTATTAAAATGCACTTGTAAAAATTCATTTCTTTTAGTTCTCCGTTTAGCTAGTTCTAAGACAATAAGAACTGCTGTTAAGATTCATACATAAGTTTGCTGTAATAGCAAAATATTAGAAGCAACTATAATAGCAAAATAGTTTTTAAAATTATGATATGAGTTGAAATATATAACTATTTAAAACAGGCTTTCAAGGAAGATTTAATAACGTGAGAAATTGCTCTTGACATAGTATTTTTAAATTTCAACAAAGTGGTTGATGGAGAATAAAAACAATTTGCCGGGTGCGGTGGCTCACGCCTGTAATCCCAGCATTTTGGGAGGCTGAGGCAGGTGGATCACGAGGTCAGGAAATCGAGACCATCCTGGCTAACACAGTGAAACCCCGTCTCTACTAAAAAATACAAAAAAAAATTTAGCCGGGCGTGGTGGCGGGGCTTGTAGTCCCAGCTACCCTGGAGGCTGAGGCAGGAGAATGGTGTGAACCCGGGAGGCGGAGCTTGCAGTGAGCAGAGATCCACTGCACTCCAGCCTGGGCGACAGAGCAAGACTCTGTCTCAAAAAGAAAAATAAATAAATAAATAAAGAAAACCAATTTGTGTTTTAAAAATGTAGGCATGCGTTTATATTGAAGAAAAAAAACTCAGCAGGTGACCGATACTTATTCTTTGGTTGATGTGATTTTTTTTTTTCACTTCCTGTTTTTCAGACTTCCTATAGTGAATATGTATTAGGAACAATTTGTTGTGAAATTTCCCTTACAACCAGAGTGGGACTGAATTTATTTTTAATCTGGACTTCTAAGTACTTTCAGTATAAACTTAATACTTATTTTCATTTTGATTTAAGATACGAGTAGATGGACAAACACTGCTGATTTAAAAAACGAAAGCTGTTCAAAGAGAGAATGTTAAATAGATGAAATAATAGAAGCTATAATATTATTTCAATGGAAACTAAAATACTTTTGGTTTAATAACAGCTAAAATGCTAAAGGCAGCGTTCCAATCCTTGTCTTAGAAAATGGGGAAAGGTGATTTTAAAAACACATGCCTGTCATTATTTCTGGAGAGAGAGGCAGCCAGTGTGGTCAAATGACAACATATCCCTAACTGAACCCTAAAGACTTTGCTGGAAAGTGGCTTGGTGTTACTCCCGAGAAAACACTCCAGAGTGAGAGCAGGATGATGCAGGGTTGGCTCTGTTGAGTTCTCTGGGACTTGGGGAATGGTGGTTTAGCTTGGCCTTGTCATATCCTGAAAGCACAACTTAAATACATTGGATTTACTTGATATTTTTTTCTTCTTTGGACTGTGTTTTAGATGTTTTCATGCTCATTAACACCTCCATTTGGTAATGAACACACACAGTAAAGTGGGAAAGACCCAAAACAGTGCTCTTTCCTCCTTTTGTGCCTCTCTGTTAGATCATTTGATGATGATAGAGAATGAAATGGTTGGCCAAAATAAGTTTTTGGAACTCTTATTGGATTCTATATCCAGCCATCTTTATTCTTCATTATTGTGGATAATGAATAGTTACTGTAAAAGGAAAATCATCTTCCCAGCGGAAATTTTTCACGGTAAAACCTCAAAGGTGGGAATTTGCATTTTCTTTCATTCCTGCTCTGTGGGATCAATTCTATGTAAAAACAAATCAAAAAAATAAAAAACAACTTAAACTGTTTTATGGTCAACATGTAGAGATTATTAAATGGAGTTTTAGTTTAGGTCTGAATAAAGTAAGGTTTCTCGTCTGTTCTACAGTGTTTGCTCAAATCTTTTAAAACATGTTAATTCCTTAATTATCATTGTATAGTGGGATACAGAAAAGAGTCTGTCCCATGCCCAGTCATCTAGGTGACTTTTGTCTGGATTTTTGCCCCATACACAAAAGCAGTATTTTGAAATAGAGAAAACACAAAGGTGAAACAGAGGAAATTGTTCTAAAACTGAGGCATTATTTACATAGCTGAATTCTCTGCCAAAATGGTTTTGCAATCTTGTCCCTTGACTCTAAGGCCCAGGATATGGGCTGTACTGAATCTTTGCTTTACAGGGTATTATGAGTGAAATTCAGACTTAGCCTTGCAATTCCGATATTGCATTCACTTATGACAAAGCAGAGCCCTAACTGAAGGAAAACAAGTAATTGACCTTGACTAGGTGTATGAACCCAACTCATGTGTTAGAATTTGCTGTTTATTCCTTAAATTTCAAGTTTTAAAATTTCTTTTCTGGGTATTTTTCACTTCAGGATGAATTATGCTTCCTATGTTGAAATATTAGCTTTAGTTTTCTCAAGTTCCTAGAAATCACCAACAATATAATAAGCCATATATACACACACATAACCTAGTGTAACACCATTACTTATCTTCAAAAGAAATGTGAAATGATAGCGCGATTTGAAGAACCTTTTACCAATAATGCCTTAAATTATTAAAATAACATTTTTTTTTTTTTTTTTTTTTTTGGGACGGAGTCTTGCTCTGTCGCCCGGGCTGGAGAGCAGTGGCCGGATCTCAGCTCACTGCAAGCTCCGCCTCCCGGGTTTAGGCCATTCTCCTGCCTCAGCCTCCCGAGTAGCTGGGACTACAGGCGCCAGCCACCTCGCCCGGCTAGTTTTTTGTATTTTTAGTAGAGACGGGGTTTCACCGTGTTCGCCAGGATGGTCTCGATCTCCTGACCTCGTGATCCGCCCGTCTCGGCCTCCCAAAGTGCTGGGATTACAGGCTTGAGCCACCTCGCCCGACCTTATTAAAATAACATACCTAATTTCCTTTATCTTTTGTTTGCTTACTCTTTGTATGTCATTGACCTTGGCGGTGAAACTAGATCCATTTCAGTTTCAAGTTCACCTTCTAGTTTTCTAGTTTCATACGTTAGCACAAAAATCACTGTTACAGTTTCTAAAACTTTAAGGTACTTTCAGTGTTTAAAACTAATAATTATATGATCATTTAAAAAATTATATGACATTAAAAATACTATCATAAAGGAAAAGATTAGTAAATTCTACTGCGTTAGAATATAAAACATCTCTCAGTCAGAAAACAATATATTGACCATCCATAGACAGGGAGAAGGTATTATATTTACAACACATAAACTGTAAATGATACGGAATGTATAAAGGTTTCTTGCAAATCAAGACATGAAAAGACAGTTCCAGAGAAAAACAGGCAAAGGCTATGAATAGGCAATTCACAGAAGAGGAGATACAAAAGAATAATAAAGATAGGAAAAAAATTCTGTCTCTCACCATGAATGGAGGAAATGCACGCTAAAGCCATAAACCCTTCAGGCTGTTAATAATTAGTCTGATAATTCAGATGTTAGCAAGCATGTGGAACACTTGGAATCTTGTACATTATTTGTAGCCGTATAAATTGGTACCACCACTTTGGAGAGCACTGGAAGTTAACAAAGGTGGAGATGAGAATTCTCTTCAACTCGACAATTCTGTTGCAAAATGTATATAGCCTAGAAAAATTCTCTAAAATGAACATAAGAGGCATGCACAATAAATTCATTGAGACCGGGCATGGTGGCTGACACTTGTAATCCCACCACTTTGGGAGCCCAGGAGTTTGAGACCAGCCTGAGTAACATAGTGAGACCTCATCTCTACAAAAAAACAAAACAATTAGCTGAGCATGGTGGTGCACACCTGTAGTCCCAACTACTGGGGTGGCTGAGGTGGAATATCACTTGGGCCTGGAAGATCAAGGCTGCGGTGAGCTGTGATTATGCCACTGCACTCCAGCTGGGGCAACAGAGTGAGACCCCGTGTCAAAAAAAAAAAGTTCATTGAAGCAATATTTATAGTAGTGAAAATTTGGAAATACTGTGCTCATCATCTGGAAACTGGAAAGATATACTAGTAAAGTCAAGACTGAAAGAGCAGACAGACAGACAGACAGACAGACAGATAGATAGATAGATAGATAGAGCAGTGAAAATGACCCAGTTAGAGCTGCTAGATTAATACAGAGAAACCTCGTAAGATGTAATGTTAAGAGAGAACGTAAGTTGCAGAATATGTACAGTATTATGGGACTGATAAAAAATTTAAAAATATAAAATATATAGTGTTTATTAATACCTATATATAGTAAGATTATAAAAATAAGCACAGAATTTAAGATGATAGTTTGGATGGGGCATTGAATGAGAGAAAAATGGGAACTAGGAGAAGTACGCCAGGAGTTTCAATCATATTTATAATATCTTATTTCTTAAATTGGTTGGTGTCTCTTATACTCTGTAACTTTTGTTAAATATTTCATAGTTTTTAAAAAAGATGCAGGAAAGCTTGATCAAATACTAAAGATGCTTTAACTTGGGAACTTTGGCTTTCAGTTGGTTTTAGTGTCTTCCCTATACATTGATATATGTGTGTGTACATGTGTATGTTACAATGAGAATTTACTTATAATCAGAAAAAAGCTATTTTCATTGTTAGTGAAAATTTAAATTTACATTTAATATTATAGGTTACCTTTCCCTTCATAATATTCTTAGAAATCTTTGTCAAGCCCCTAGTGTTGCACGAAGTCAAATGCTTTGTAAGGCACAGTTTTGACACGATCTTAAAAAATATCTTATCTCATATGTAGTAGGTTTTTCTTCTGTGAATTTTAAGAATTAAATAATTATTTTTCCCCCATAGTCATTTTAGACAGATGTGGCCTACGACAAACCTGTAGACTGCCAAATTTCTAGTGCTCATATACAGGCCAGAGTTGGGTAGAGCAGATGTTTAAGGAATTATGGTATATGTTACAACAATAGTACTGTTGTTTAACTAGCATTTATCATATACTATTTTATTTTCGCCACTACCTGCTTCCCTCACTCTTAAGTTATTTAAATGAGAAACCTTAAGATTATGCAGGGGAGTTTTTAAAAATACCTAGGCTACACCCCCAGAGATTGTAGTTTAATTGGTCTGGGGGTGGGCCCCACATGCCAACAAGCTTCTTAAAATTCACTTGTGATGCATATGTACAACCAGGACAGAGAATCACTAGTTCTCAAAATACAGTCACTAGACTAGCAGCATCAATATCATCTCCAATTTGCTAGAAATGCAAATTCTTTCACTTCCCTCCCAGACCTGTAGGATCAGAAATTCTGGGGGATTGGACCCTGTAATCTGTGTTTTATTGGCGTAGGTTTGAGAACCACTGATCTCTAATGCTCCTCAAACTTGACTATGCTTATAAAATCCGTTTGTTAAAGATGCAAATTCTCATTCAGTTAACCTGGAGTGAGCAATGAGAGTCTGTGTTTCTTGGTAAGCACTCAGGTGATAACTGTGCTGCTGGTCTGTTGTGATTAACAGGAGACCCTGCTGAAGGTCTCCTGGGCCCTCAGGCCTGTTGAATCAGAATCTGATTTTAACAAGATTTCTAGGTGTTTTGAATGCGCATTGCAGTGTATGTAATGTAGGAGGAAAATTAGGACATGCCAGTATCTAAGGGTGAGAGTTTGAAGAAGCAAAAATCCGTATTGTAAAACACTGCCAAGATGAAATAGGAACAGAACTGAAAAATGTGTCTTTTGTGTTTCATTTTAAATGTTTCCTTTAAAGAAATTTTCCTTTTAAGTGAACTTACCCATTTAAAATGTTGATGATGACCATAAAAATAATTTCACTGGAGCAGTGGAGGCAGAAGTCAGAAAGAAGTAAATCCAGGACTGAATGAAGGGTAAGCATTTGAGAGACAAGTGTATGCAAATGTTTAGGGAAGAGAGTTATTTAAGGAGGTCAGGATTTGAAGGTGTTGAATGTCACTGGGAGGAGGTAGAAGTAGAGAGTGAGAAGGTGAATATGCTGAAGAGCGAGGCAGCTGGTTGCCTGAGGAGATGGCATCCACTGGATGCCTCCAGGAATAGCCTAAGGAAGAAAATGGAGAGGAACTCCAGAGAGACTCCTGTGGGGTAGTAGGTGCCTGGGAAGAGATGGAAGACAGCAGGACTGTGAGGAGTTGTTCCCCTACATTTCTTATCTTCGTTGTGAAGCAGGAACCTGCTCCCCACTAACTGCCCCCTCAACACACACAAAAGAACAGCTAGTGTTAAGTGTCTGAAATCACAGTATTTATTTGCTTACTGTGTTTCTCTTCTAATGCAATAAAAGCCCTTATATGAGGGCAGGGTGTTTCCTCCTCTTGTATTTACAGCTCCCAGGACCTGGTACATGGTAGATACTCAGTAAGTATTTCTGAATGAATACATGGTAGATTATTGGTACAGTTGACCATTTATTGTATTTTTTAAACTTTATTATAAACACACTATAAAATTTTGTAGCCTCTCCAAATTATAGTTGAAGTGGGATCAGAACTGAAAATGTGTCTATTGTGTTTAATTTTAAAACAATTCTTGTTCATTTAAAATAAAAAAAAGGTAACCTGGTCACAAATGTTCTTAGATCCAGGTGTTTTGAATGCACTGTAATGTAATGCACTGTAGTGTGCATTCAGAACACCTGGAAATCTTGTAAAACTCAAGGTTACATTAAAAAGTGTAGCCTTTCACTTAAAATTTTAAACCTGAACTGTTAACTAGTATTTTAAAAATGAAACTCCTTTGAAGAAAATATGTTGAAAATCATTGTTTTCCTTTCTAGTTTTCTTCCAGTCTTATACTTTGATCCTTAAAAGTGTTAAGTCCTTTATGTTCAAGGTAAGAATTTGTTCAGTTTTTTGTCCAGACAGGGACCATGGTGTGTTCTTGCAGTCTGGATCATTTCCCATCAGAATTTTGACAGTCACATTCGTGTGTGTGTGTGTGTGTGTGTGTGTGTAAGTATGTATATATATATACACACACACAAATATATGCGTGTGTATATAGTCAGCCCTTCATATCTGGGGCTTCCAAATTCAACTAATTACAGATTGAAAATATTGAGGGGAAAAAAAGGATAGTTGCATCTGTACTGAACATGTACAGACTTTTTTTCCTTGTCATTGTTGCCTAAACCATACAGTATACCAACTATTTAAATAGCCTTTACACTGTATTAGGTATTGTAAGTAATCTAGAGATGATTTAAAGTATACAGGAGGTTGTGCAGCATAGGTTAAATGCAAATACTACACCGTTTTGTATCGGGGCCTTGAGTACCTATGGATTTGGATATCTGCAGGGAGTCCTACAAAAAATCCCCCATGGATACCAAGGGATGACTCTGTGTGTGTGTGTGTGTGTGCACGTGCGCGCACACACAATTTCAACCATGACAGTTTCTTTTTAACAGAGTATTGGTACTCGACTGAGAATAGTTATGACAAATGTGTAAAGATGTTGGTAAAACCACTTTATTATTTCATAAATAGTCTTTTTTTCTTATTTTATTAGGTTGTATTTGGCATACAACTTACTTTTTATACTTTTGTATACATTTTTAGAGCTTTAATGTTCAGACTTCAGTTTCCTGAAAATATTCTGTCTCATTTACACATTCTGTGATCTGGAACACTGATTCAGTCTCCAATTTTGTGTCTCAGTGTTTTTCTCTGTGTGAATTTCAAGCCCTTGGATTTAGTTTATAGTGAATGGCTGGCCTTGTGAAGGCCTTGTTAACATATTCAAAATGTAATCTGTCTCAAAGCTGAGGTAGTGACCAGAATAACCAATGCCACATTCTTTCCCTTCTTTGTGATAGAATGCTTTGTGTAATTCAGTGTATGGAGGTGACACTTACAGCTCTTTACTACTTGACCCTTTACAAGGACTGTTATTTCTTTATTGTATTTGACATTTAACCAATGATCTGAGGACATGAAATGTCTTTTCAAAAGGTGCCTTAGAACATCGTTTTTCTGTGAATTGGCAAGCAAAAGGTTCTTGAAACCTAATGGGATAGGAGGGAGCTATCTTGCACACCTCATCTCCTTTCTGTTCTCTTTTGACTTGAATCTTTCTGTGGGAGTTCTGTATGTGAACACCTGCTTGAAAGGTGTTTGATAATTTAGGGCCAGAGAGCATTAGAACAGCCATGTAGTTGAAGTGAGAATGCCTAAGGAAAGTGGAGAAGGAGTGCTATGGATGAAGGAACTAGAGTTCTTTAATTTAGCATATAATCTCTTCATTTCTTTACCCCCTCCACAATGCATGTTCTGTTTTCGATGGAAGTAATCCTTACCAGGACACATCAGAGGAATGTTCTTTGATTATGGCTAAATCAGTAATTAGGACTTCTAATGTGAAGTGTAATATCTTTATCCAAGAAAAATCTGTGTTGCCATGGGATTCATCAGAATAGAATTTTTCCTTTAAAGTGAACTTATTCATCAAAATGTAAGTTATGGACATTCTTAGTAATTTTATCTTTGATACAGAGCCCTAAGGGAGTTTTTAGTATACTGGTTATGTGTGGATGCATATATTGGTTGTGTGTGGATGCACAATTTGTAGACTAAAAATAGTGCAATAAGATTACTCCAAAAATGTTTAATCCTTCATAAAGGTATTACTGCTTTGCTGAATTTTGGGATATAATGTATGGATATAATGTTTGGCACACTAAGAATCTTGGATGTAATGTTTACTTTTACTCAGGAAAAATACCATGTAATATAATAATGTTCACATTAGAAAAAATGTTGAGAACCCAACTATAAGATTGTGCTAGGTGATTATAGCAATTGAGAAGAGAAATAAAATGTGTAAGTACTAAGGGGGCTACTTCTGAGAATTTCAAAACTGTATCCTGAATATCTGATATGTGTTATTTTTCAGGTATGTTGATTAACTCATTCCTTTATATGTGTGTGTTGGAGTGTGTGTTGATCATGATCTTTAAATAGCACAGGCTAATGTAATTGCCTGTAAGATTATCTTACATTTTGAATTTAAGGGGGAAGACATCATCATTATTATAGGGACAGTAGGCATTAAATGCATAATCCTGTAGGAGGGCCTAAGGTGTAAGAGTTGAGGTGGGAAATAAACCCTGCCTGCAAAGTGATTATAATGTGGTACAGAGATAGGAAGGGTGGCCTTATTGAATTATGGTATGGGTTCACTTATGGCAAAGTTCTCCACCCAGTCTATCTTATGCTATAGACAGTTGTGTTACAGCGTCTTTCTTTCTGGTGATCATGGAAAGGAATTCTAATGGTAAAAGTCTGTAGTGAGGGAAAATTATATTGACAAGAGATATCCCCCCCCCGGGTTATTCTCAATAATTACATATCATTACCAAGTAAGAAAAGTTACTTATCCTGGATTTGTGTAGAATGAAAATTGTTTATCAGTCCACAGAAATACGTGTGTTGTCATTTTGAACAACTAACCTTAAAAAATCTATTTTTGAGTGGGACAGTAGGCAAGTTGGCTGCCTTCTTAGTGTACTTTTTTTTTTTTTTTGAGACAGAGTCTCGCTCTGTTGCCCAGGCTGGAGTGCAGTGGTGTGATCTCGGCTAACTGCAAGCTCCACCTCCCGGGTTCATGCCATTCTCCTGCCTCAGTCTCCCAAGTAGCTGGGACTACAGGTGCCCGCCACCACGCCCTGCTAACTTTTTTTTTGTATTTTTTTTAGTACAGTTGGGATTTCACCATGTTCGCCAGGATGGTGTCAATCTCCTCTTAGTGTACTTTTAACTCTGCTGATATATTGTCTTTAATAATCTAGATCAGGGCACCCAAACTGTTTATTGTACTGTATTATTAAAAAGTGTATATTCTTTTCAAATGCATAATTGAAAGGGAGAATTTTCTGACATATACAAGGCTTTTGTTTCATTATTTATTTGGAATACATGGGGCCAGAGGGTATGAATGCAGTTAGGTTTTGTTGGAAGGGGACTTGCAAAGACTGTTTGAGGCATGATGTGCAAGTGAGTGTTTTTAAATCTCAGAGGTGTGATTATGTCATAACAGCCATAACCTCTGGGCTTGCTTTATTACTTTTATTAAAACAAATCTGTATGAGGGCGCTATGTATATTTTGGTGATGAAGGAAATGAGGTGGTTAATTTATTATGTGAACAGCACTTTCGACTAACCACAGCGTGATTCACTGGGAGTGCAGTGAAAAAGCCTAACTCTGTAGAAATGACTGCATTTTGATTTGTGGACTTTAACTTTCAACACCACAACATGAAGTTTATCTACAAAATGATTCCCTTTTTTTCTATAGTGTTTTTGTACAATTTTTAATCTCTCTTTCTTTTCATTTTATTGTGGGAAAATAAGAACTTAGTAAATGAACTAAACAGCTCTCGTCAGCAAACTAAAGAGAAAAAAGGGAAGAGGGTCGACACATTAGGGCATTACGAAAGTAAGTAGCATCTTTATAGCTTCCAAATATCTCCCACATCTACCTCAGAAGAGGACTCCACAGAATAAGTCAATATTCTAAGCTCTCAATGAATGACGATAGCTATCTGAAGTCAAATAAGAGTCCGGGAAAATGAGGCACCTATTCTTCCCTTTTGTAGGACGCATTTTTAAGCAGATAGTGGAAAAGAAAATTAATCTCTTGCAAGAGAATCTCTGAGATTTAAAAGTTGGTGGGGGAGGCGGTTAAATCTCTGAGGTTTAAAAGTAGGGGGGCGTCAGTTATGGGAGAAGGTGAGGATGTGTACCACACAGAAGCACACACAGTGTAGAGTGAGATTGACAGAGGGACTTGTCTGTCTAACGAGTTTGCAGTGTATTGAAAGCACTTGTTGTATACTCATAAACAGCCATTGAAAGACCAAGAAAAGGTTGTTTTCCTTGGAGTGGAGCCATATCCAGCATCATCTGGTGATGTGAACCTGCCTAGAGAGAGAGTGGAAATAGGTCATCTTCCCAGAAATATTTCTGAAAGACCGCATCATTTTCCAGATGTGCCAAGTACCAACCATTAACAGACAGGAAGCCTTGGAAATCAGTAAGCCTTTTAACTGCCAGCAATTAAGGTATTTTATATCTGGAACATTACAAGTCTCCATGAAAGGAAGTATAACAATCAGTTTTATATTTTATCTCTGCTTCCTTGGAGTGGCACACCACATTTCTCTTCAGATCCCTACATTTACTCTAAAAATTATGTCATTCCTTCATAACCCTTCCCCAGGAGAGTTGACAAAGTCCAGGAGAAACGTTATTTGTGTAGTTTAAAGACAGGCTATAGAGGAGAGAGGCCCACGCCCGTGGTTTCTGTAAATGGGGTAGACTGGGAGGGAGCACTGGCACGCCTGGTTAGGTTGTTATTCGGTCATCTTGACCAGTCATTCCTGGTGACTTTGTATCTACTTTGAAACTGCTTACGTCATGGTGATTAGTAATGATCATGGACAGCTCCAGATTGAGGTAGAAATTTCATTTTAAAGTTGGATTGTAGGCAAAACTTCGTTTTAATGGCATTGGTTGGGCCTCTCAAACTTTTAGGTATCTTCACTAGTAGAAGTAAACAAATGTCCTGGACATTTCAGGGGAGGTTATGTTTGATATTACATAAGCTAGCATTTAAATTTTTAAAAGAGGATTTGTGTTCATAATGGTTTTGCTACTTTTTATAAGGTTGAGATTTAAGAAGTTATTCTTGTGAGTTGGTTTTGAAAAGTCTGTTACTCTTCCTTTCTCCCTTCTAAATGCCCACCACAAACCAATGCAGAACATAAGTTATTTTTAAAACATAGATAATAGAGAAGCCGTAATTTCAAGTGTATCTCTGCTCTTCCCTGCCTTCCTCAGCATTTCCTTCTGTGCCTGCTTGCTATGTGCC
The DNA here is from genome assembly GCF_007565055.1 of Rhinopithecus roxellana. Lineage (NCBI taxonomy): Eukaryota > Metazoa > Chordata > Mammalia > Primates > Cercopithecidae > Rhinopithecus > Rhinopithecus roxellana. The sequence continues at coordinate 102,438,328 of NC_044565.1, forward strand.
TGTTTCCTCAACTCCCAACCTCCTGTGAGCTGCCTTTTGAAGAGGTGGTTTGTTCCCTAGTTCCTCATTCAGAGCCCTCCTCATATGGTGTGAAATACAACCAGGCTTTTAAAAAAGTGAGCCAAACCTCGTTTACAATTTGAAACCTACTCAGATATGTGTTGACAAATTTAAGCAACTTTTTTTAGTTTTTCAAAATACAAATTTACGGGCATGCTACCAGAATTGACATTAACGGAACACTGACCCAGTGATGGCAGCAGAATATAGAAGACATCTAACCCAGTCAGCTAGATGGTCAGGGCATGATTGTGAATAAAATGGAACATGGAAGTTGGCAGTGGGCCAGGACGTGTTTTCTTGTGGATAAATCCCGTGTTTATCATTAAGTTTGTAAAAGGAAATTTGGATTCTAGATTAGAATACTTGGTTAGTCACACCTTGCGCACATAACTATGCTCATTGACCTATGCCCATCCTTGCAGTTGGGTTATTCAGGGTGTGTTTAGTGAAAATTTCCCTGAGAGATAAAGATCCTACATAGACAGGAGCCTGCTTTAAACTAAAATTTCAGAAACATTTTCACTGGCACCATCCTTGTTCGGTGTGGTTTAGTGGAAAGACCACAGAGCCCTGGACACCAAAGTGAGCTATGGACCTTGGTTTAGCTACTCATGTGTCATGTCTGCTTGGGAAAGTAATTTTACCTTCTTGGAAAATAAGATAAGGATACCCATATGTTTTCTGAAGGAATGTTAAAGGGAAAAAAATTAGACGTGAAAGTGCCTGAAGGTGCATATGTGGAAGTGATTTCACTTCATGAAATCAAACAAATTTCATTCACTTTCGTAGTTTTTTGTTTAAATCTTTGATGTTAAGGTCCTATTTATTCCTATTGTTTATTCATATGCTAACCTTATCAAATATTCACTGAATCTTTTAATTTCAGGTTACAAGAGACCCTCAAGGTCATTTAGTTCACACCTGGCAGGTATAAGCATGTTCATTCCCTTCTGCTGAAAGGGAGGACAGAAGCAGCCAATGGGGAAAGCTTCCATAACAAAGGATCAGAGAGAGTGGCAGCATTGCTGTGGTCATAATCCAGGAATGAGGAAGTGAAGGCCCATTGCCTGCCTCTTATAAATAGTAATGACAGGATGTGTTGCAGAAGGAAAGATAGGCATTTGAAGTTGAATTGGAAAGTACACTTTAAACTTCTGTTAGTTATTACCTACAGAATTTTTTTGTAAGTCTATAGTGTTTTACTTGTTATCCTTGTGTGTCTGATTCTTCTGTTGTGGTTCGCATCTAAATTGACTCAGTATTTTGGAGGTGGGAGTGGAAGAGGGTAGAATGCTTAAAAACAAACACAGCAGCAACAAAGAAACAAACTCTTTAGTTTGTTGGGATGCACGATCTAGTTATGGGTTGGCAATAAGAAACAGCTGTTTGTTTGTTGACAGCCTGCCTTTCCTCTCCCCTAATCAAGCTGTTTCTCATCATGTAATTACCAACTCTTTAGTATTTAAGACTTGTGGATTTATAGTTGGTCATATAATATTTGCCAAAACGTCATAGTTTACATAAAAAATTAGTGATTCCCGTGTAGTCATTCTACTGAAATATAAATGTGAGTTGTAATAAAATACCTGAAGAGACTTCTGAAATTCATTTCAGACATAAGGGAATGTAGAGGGTGTTTTGTGTGTGTTCTAAAAAGGAAGTGTTGGTGTAACTCTTCCCTCTCTTGTAGACTCCACTGCCAATCTGAAAAGCATTCTGTTTTCAAAAATGTAGTAAGGCAGCACTGATGTGGATAACAGGATAGATTTTGTTCTGATGAAGAAGGACATGGTTGCTTGTTTCTGTCTTTGTCTTTTTTCTTAAAACACTGTTCTAATATTGAAGCCAAGCGTGAAAGGAAATAAAGTTGTTGGAGAGTCCAAGATGATGTTTCAGTCTTCTGGGTAGCTTTAGTAGCAGAAAAATAGCTGAATGTACCTCCTACTCTAAAGAGACTTAATTTAGGCCATTTTGTAAACAGACTGCTTTCAATCTGGCTTATGCTGAGTGAATCCCATTTTGAAATAAAGGTAATCCTGTGTTTTAGGAAAACAAGCCAGAAAGGTGAGGCTTCTGTGGTTTTATTTTGTTTTACCCTTCAGAATAAAACAAATGTTTTCTAATCATGCTCAGGTCACAGCTTCTCTCGGAATGGAAAGGTTTCTCCAATTAATCTTTTGACATTGCAGAGATAGTTCAGAAAAATCTTAAAAACTACGGTGCCAAAATTTTTTATTTTCATAAACTCCAAAGTAACATCACAAGTTCTCCTTGGTTTGATAGGTTTGAAATTATAATGGATTTTAGAATATATTTGCTTATTTTCTCTTTGATCTCAAAGACATTACATAAATTACATAAATTAATTTTTCTTTTAAAAGAGAATATGCGAATAGTAAGTGCTTTTTGAGATATGAGCTGTGACTAGGAAAGGGAATAATTTAGTTTAAAATTTGTAAAAAGTCCAATTTTGAAAAGCATATTTTGTACAAGTATAGTTTCTATTCTCATTTGCATTGTGTTCATACTGTTTTTCATCTGAAGTTTACATCTACTTTTTTTTCTAAAAGCATAAGTCATTGAAAATAGTTTAAATGCATGTGTCAAATTTCTTGCTCCCTTGAAGTCAAAAGCTCCCAAATGTTAGCTGAATTAGACTATCAATGACTTCACCAGGTGGCTAGTGACAGTTAATATTTAGGTTGTTACCAGAACATGATGTGTTTGTAGGGTTTTTTTTTTTTTAACATAGACACCATGAGAATGACATTTTTTATATTACTTTAAACTGTTTAACTGCAGTTAGTATCAAGGCAAGATTTATTTCTTTATCTTAAAATATTAGCTATACCATGAAGTTGGAATTTGAAATTGAAAGATTACTTCTAGCTTAATTGGAGCAGGTAGGAAGTGATGGCACATAAAAGGTGAATATTTTCGTATGCACAGCTGTGCATGTATTCTTAGGGCTCTGTTGGCCAAAATCTGTTGTCCTAGTAGTGCTCAGGTGCATAATTCAGTCAAATGAATCACAGATGATCCATTTTAAAAGCACTTTAGTGGTTGGGTGTCAAGGGAAGAGTATTTAGTTGTAATTCTAAGAACTTCATCCACAAATCATTTAATGGTATATTTAATTTTAGCTGCCCAAATCTGTGTGGACAAAAATTATTCAGTTATAAATAAAAGATATGTAAATCCTTATTCCAGTGGCCTTCTTTGGGGTGACAGGGAAGAGTATTAGGTGATGTTACAGTTTTCTATTTTGTTTCTCTGTGTTAGACTTTTCTATTTGATAATACTTTTTCAAAAATGATGCTATAAAAACCCATTATTATAGAGCCATTAAAAATACAGGTCTATTATCCAGTGATTAATATCCATGAGCTTTATTTTTGAATCAGCTTCATAAATATATATATTTTCTATGTCAGCCATTGTCTAGAATTTCATTTTTGTTCTGCTTTCCATTACATACCATGAATTAAATGAAATTAATTTAATCGCTACTACAAACAGAAATTAAACGTGCCCTAATCCAGAGTTACGTTGTTTGCTTTTACAACTGTAAGTCATAAGTAATTAATTTTCCTTGGAAAATTAATTCACTTACCATTCCCAGTAGCATCATATGTTGACACAGGGTTATAGATAGTTTAATATTTTTCTTCAGCATGCTGGCCTAAACTTTAGAAGACCTTAAATGAAAACAAATTAAAATTTACTCAACTGTATATAATTTGGGGCTATTTAAAGTAAGTGTTGTTGTTATTGATAGCATCCAGGTGATGACTCGAAAATTATATTCAAACTTTACAAAATGCCCATTATATATTAGCAAGTCTGAAACAATGTATTTTAATATTTTCTATCCCTCAATTCTGAATAAACATTTGACATTACAACCATCTAACAGCAGCAGCATGGAAAGTTTTTTTTAACATCACTTAACCATCAAGAAAACAAAAGGGTTAACTTACTTGCTGGACATTTGACCACCTGGGATAGCAGGCCGTCCTGTCTGATTCTTACAAAGCTTATTTTCAGTCTCTCACCTCGGTCAGTAGAAAAATTTCTGTCAAGGTCATCTTAAAACATAAAATATATTGATTGCCGTTTTCTAATTCTTTCTTTCTTTCCTGTTTAATACTTTTTTTCCCCTTACTTTCCAGAAAGGCCAGTGTGGAAAATGAAATAAGCAAAAGTCTTCCAGTTGAATAAGGTTTCCCCCACTGCTTTTTATATTCTGGGGACTCAGAAAATATGAGCAAACCAAATTTAGCTTTTCTTTTGCATTTGCCAGGAGGTTATTTAGTAAGGTGATTTTTTTTTTTTCTGGTTCATACAACTCTATAAAACATATAGTGTTTATTACTTTATGTATATTTATTTAACTCACTAAGGTGAAACTCTAGTGATGGTGGCAATGTTACAGTTTTAACAAGTGAGGCTTATTTTATAAATGTGCCTTTGTGGCAATAGCTTTCAAAAATGCACAGGGTTAGCAGTGACATGCTCTTTTGGAAAGAAAGTTTGCTGTTTAATTCCAGAGTAAAAGTACTACTAGAATACAAAATCACCACTGTTTTTTTTTTTTTTTTTTTTTTGTTGCTATTTATTGTTAAAGTCAACTTAAAAAAAAATCTGCACTTGCAGGATTTAACTAACTACATACGTTGCAAAGTTGTGTCAGGGAGAAAATGTTTACTTGTTATCCCTATCAGAAGGGGGGTGACAGGGAAGTCCCCTTCACTGTGCTTCAGAAGGTTTCCCTCTGAGTGGCCTTCAGAGTTAGGATAATGGCTTTCCTCTTTATCATTGTCAGACAAAATGAGAAGATTACGCTTGTCAAGTTATGCACATTTGTGTTTATGCTCAGACCTAAATACAGATTGTTGTACAGTCAGGTTTAAGGGAAAGCAGTCTTTAAAAAATAATTTAGGCAGCTCAGGCAGTGATTATTCTAAAAACTTTATTCCTAAATCTAATATCATATACCTGCAATACGATTACATGTAAATATGTATGATAATACTGCATACATTCTTACACAGTTTTTAAAAAATGCTTCTGCCTTCTTTCTGAAATGAACTGGTTTACTTTATTCTGGTTTTGAAGTGGAAAAGTAAATTCACCCTTATAGAAATTTACTAATATTAATCTGCTTTTAATTTCAGAATGTATTCTCTTAAAAATTAAATTTAAATGAAAAGAGTTTGTCATGTCCTTCATTAACTTTTGTGTCAAAATGAATATCTTAGAAAAACGTTTTATAGTGAACTAAGAAGTGTAGAGGAATTGTGTGTGTGGTGAGTGTACACAAGGAGATTGCAAGAGTGTGGAGAAAAGAGATGCTAAATTTGAGCTACATAATATTTACCCAAAACTGGCAAAGGAAAACTTTGTTAAAATATATAAAAATTATGGATTCAAGAAACAAAGCTTGGAGAAGTAAAATTTTCTACTTTTTACTTTCCATGATTATTCTGTTGATTCAAATTAGAATAGAAATAAGATTTTGTGGTAGAAATATGAATGTGCTTTTAAAAAATTGTAGAATGTTAAGATATAACAAAGTTCATAATTTTCTGAATGATTGTGACACATGAAAAACTGTGCTGTTTATGAGAAATAGACAAACAAATGTTCATGCATTGTAAGAACTCTGAGGAACTTTGAGCAGACTATTGCTTGAGTTTGGTCAATAAGATTTTATTTTTAACTTGCGAGCAGAGTGTAAGTAATCATAATTATTCCTAAATTGCTCCCTAAAGTATGGTAAAAGTGGAGTTTTCAGACTGCTGATATTTGTTGGGGAATTAGATTGATGTTTTATAACATGTTACTATTCAATGGAGTCCTTCGCAATAACATTGGGTGGAAAAGTAAATTTGTACCTAAAGAAATGTACAGCTATTAATTTGTGTTATATTCCACACTGTTCTTTCAAAACACTAAATTTAAATAAGTTTACACTTCTACTCACAAAGGTAGTAATTAAATTAAGGTGATACATCGAAAGATAAAATAGCAATTTACCACCACCTGAGATTGAGAAAACTCTCCCAGGTCTTTCAAAGTGAATCATGCTCCCAGTCATTATCCCGTAGTACCACGATCTTACACATTGACAATGGGGTAAATTGGATTATATTTTTGCTTTTGCTAGAAATTCAAATCAAATCACAGGTAAGATAGGGAATACCACATTGTAATATCCTGCTTTTATGCTTCTGTTAGGGCTGTACATTAGTCTTTGGCTAATAGATCCTGCTAGATAATGCTTTTTCCTTTTGTAGCACCATTCATAGTTTGAGGCCGTCTTCAATCTGACATGTAAGAACTCTCCTTCAAAAGACTGTGTATATAAGAATGTTGGAATAATTTAATATATTTTGATAGGTTTAAAATGAACTGGAGATTTATTTTAATTGCAGTGGACGAATTGCCACATTTGTCCTACTAAAGTTGCTTATCAGAGGAGGAAAATGAGCAGAAGAATCTTTAAAAAGAATGTTTTGTCTCCAAATTATTTTATATTTGCATGTTAACCCAGAACATTTTTTCTCTAGTCTCTCTCTCTATATATATTAGAGGAGTAATTTCTGAGTTTTGTTTTTCATCAGATTTGCAGTGAAGATTAAAAACAAAAACAAAGAACCTCTGCAATAAACATCACTACCACATTTAAGTTTGTAATTTTTAGGAGAAAGGAACACTAGTTAGAAACTATTTAATTTTTTGAGTTTTATTATTTGCCAAATTTATAGAAACTCTCAACATGTTTTACCTTTTTTCTCTCCATGTATGTAAACAGAATGAAGTTAAATTTAGCGATTTCTTCCCTGGAGTGATTAAAAGTAATTTAATTTGTTTGTTAATAACAAACTTAAATTTATTTTGACATTATTGTATATTCTATATACTATAATGTGGAAAAAATACTTAAGGAATGGAGAGAAATAGACTGTTGTAGCTAATAAGAGTGCTTAACTCTGGAGGGGCCACCAAGGAGTCTGCCATGATTGACAAGCATTCTAGTGGAGTCTTTCTTTCCTTTTTCTTTTCTTTTTTTTCCCCCCCCTTATAGCAGTGTTGAAGTCAGTCAAAGTATATATACAAAGCTCAGTGAATACCAGTTTCCCCAGTACAGGGGCTATTTTTTCAGGAAGTCTAACTCAAACCAGATGTTTTGCCTAGACCTAGAGTTTGTTGCTGCCAAGCATCTCATCAGAGGTCAGAGTTCTGGGCTCTGGGCCCTGCTAGAATTCTTTCACAAATTGCTATTCGGTGAGGTTTTAATCCTAATGGAAAGAATAATGTGCTTGTAAAATCTGCAGTTATTACAAACACAGTATACATATTGTGGACTTCAAATGACTACATATTTCATCCCCATAAACAGGGAATGCAGATGAATGCCTTGTGTGATAGCTTTAGACATTCTAACTAAAACCCACTATACAGTTTATACCACATTAACCATTTGCATTTGTAATACCCTAATAAAAGAAACTGTTAGTTTTGGGTGACAACTGGTAACCAACTTATGCCCCCCCACCACAACCAATTTTTTTAACAAGCTCTACAACCCCAGCTGTTTGAACACAAGAATTAAAAACATTCAGAACCAAATATTGGATATTCTCATAGGAAGATCTATGAATGCTGTAGTACTAAGTGAAAAGTTCTTAAAGCAAAAGACATCATTATGCCAAGACTTAACTATCTTATATTTGGAAACACATATAAATGTCTTAAAACCAAATTCATTTATTCAAATTAGGATGAAGAGTTTGTAATGGAGAATGTGGTTGGTATTTAGCTAAACATGAGTCGTAGCTCTTTGGGAAAGGTTAAAAAGGTGTACTGAGATTGATTATATCTCTGCATAATTAATTTTATATACAAATGTTACGGATATTATTACATGCTTACTTGGGGGCACTGCTGCTGTTGATTATAAGCCTGAGAGAAATTCTCAGATAAAGGTAGGTGTGTGAAACCAGAGAATCACAATTTGGCTTAGAAATAAGATGTTAATTAAACTATCCTGCTGCAATTAAATAAATCTGCAGTTAAGTTAGATGTGGCAAATTTTTATCAAAACGGTGAAAGCCCAAATTTCTGAAAATGAGAAATTTAACTGTAAAATAAAAATTTTAAAGACAGATTATAATGTCCCTGAATTACTCCTTAACATATGAAAGCAGTTTTTGGTTTGAACAGTTTGTAGCATTTATTGGGGGTGGGAATCTAATTTCTAAATACCTTTTTGTTTTTGTATTTAAGTAACAATATGGGGTATAATAAATATGTAAACAAAACTTAGTCTTCAAGCAAATAAAAATTGGTTAACTGCGGGATCCCCCAAAATTGTAATGAAACATTATCGTATGGATAGTACATTTTTAACCGCAATTTTTATTTTTACCTCTCATATATATAAAAGAAAATCAAAATTGATATCTCTGCTGCCCAGACAGACAATTGCATTGGTGTTGAGAGAAGCCATTATTTATATGAACTTAAAGTCTCTTCGTGAAAGTGAAGAATGTTTTTCAAACCTGCAGCAAATGGGAAAAAAAAAAAAAAAAAAAAAAAAAAAGATATTTGTGCTTTACCACTTTCTAAGTTGTGGAACAATTTTAAAATTCTATTTTCTGATTAATCTTTTTTCCTGCTGTATGTCTCTGAAGATATTGCATGCCAGCAGATCTTCTGCAGAGTATTTTCTGAAAGAAAAGTGATGTTGTATCTTAATGAATGCTATCTCTCTTCCACAGAATCTCTCATAGTATGTCATACCTAGTACTCTGTCATTTAATGTCACTTTATTGTATAATTGCCAACAAGGAACTTTTTCTTGGATGAAAGGTGCAATATTGATGCACAGTATTTTTATTATCTTTGGTATTCTGAAAAGCAAAATAATGTTTTTCATGTGTTCAATAATTCCCCTCCCCCATAAAGTTAGGGGCTACCATCATCAGTGTCTGTAAAGACAGTAAAAATAAATGCCAAAATTTGAGGCTACATTTCATTCTGTATGGCATAATCATCCAAGTGCAATTAAAAAAAAATTAGTCTGAGACTATGATCACTTAATGAGAAACAAACAATTTCATATTAATGAGTTCCCATTTGCCAATAATTCTGTCATTTGTAACTTGAATCAGTCATCACCCTGCAAATAGCCCTTTCAAGACATTATTTGCAATTTTGTCCTTTGTTTTCTGTCCTTGATGTTGTGAAAGTGGCCGTCTACTGTTACAGGAATGAAAAGAGATCCCGTTCAAACATCTTTTGTGTTTCCACTTTCAGTGAAAAATGTTTTTCAAACCTGCAGCTGGTTATTTCTGCAGGAGTTCCCACTTATGCTCAGATTTGATTGACATTTTGAAATGGCAGCTTTTCATGAAAAGCTGTTAACTTGTAGAATTCAGTTATGGTACTAAGACAGACTGACTTTGTTCTGTGGCTGGGACCTGTCCAAACTAAATAGAACCCTGCATCTGAATTTAATAGTGCTACTCAGCCAAGATAGGGCACTTTTGCCTTTTTTCCCTTCAAAACTCTGATGCTTCTTATATGTTCTAAAACTAACTTGATGGATATTCATCCCAACATCTTTCTGTTCTGTAATTGCTTCAATTGACATATATAGTCATTCTCTTGTTCCCTCCCTTGAACATCTAATGGACTAGGACAGTGCTTTAAGATATAATGGTAATTGAGAAGAACTTCTTAATTTATAACTAATGTTACCGAGCACAGACAATTTAAGAATATTGTAACTCTTCCAGTATAGAAGATCTATAATTTTTGGAAACATGTTGCTACTAAAGCTGTAGATTCATTATGTGAAAAATAGTTTGCATTTGGTACTATACAGTTTATTACCATTTTTCATTCATTTACTCAGTAATACCTACAATTTCAAGGGCAATGTGCTATAAACCCCACAAATCACAAAGTACATGATCCCTGCCCTTAAGGAACTTTGAATTCGATATCTTCTCGTTATACTTAACAGAGAATTAATGCTTCCAAATGTGCTGATTTACAAAATTATTTAATGATAATGATCTTTAATTTTTCAAATGGCCAGCTGTTCTTGTATTTGATTTCCATACAACACTCTCATGAGACGAATGGGAAAATTTAGTATCGTAGGCCTCTTGTGCTTATTTTTGTGGTCTTGTATCATCTGTTAAGAAAGGTAAAAACCTGGTTTCACTTCCAAGTGTTTGGGCATTATTGGTGTTATATGGAGCCATTAACCCTGAATAGCTGTATGTGATACCTGGTTTCACCTGTCTTAAGAGAGAGGGCTGTGACATATAATCACTGTAGACCCATATCACCCTTATGCAGCACTGATTTTTGAGTTCTCAGCTCACACACCTGAAGTTGAATTGAAGTAGTTGACTCAAGATGACTCTAGTTCATGTTAACTGTAGCTCGCTTATTGCTGCGGCTTTACTCTTAGGTAGCTTATTTCCACAGCATATCCATAAGAGCACAAGCTAATGCTACGTAGTATGCCCTCTGAGAATGTTGGTGTAAAAATACTGTTTTTAATTTTTACAGCTCTGAAAAAACTTCAGGATTGAAGTGGTTGAAATATTGGCCAAAATTATAGTCCTAATATTATTCCTGGATTTTAATGTCACACCCTTGTTATCATACAGCTTAGATACTTGAAATAAAACCATACATATCCAGGATTTCAGAGGATTGGTAAAACTTTACAATGCACTGTTAGTAAAAGTAATACTACTTTTAAGTCATATGACGATTTTAGAATCAAAATTACTTTTAAATAAGAATTTAAAATCACCTTTCTTATTTTATGGAGCAATTTTAGAATCTTAATTTGACATTTGTTAGGAATATCCATGGACCCACAGTCGGTAAACAGGTAGCCGAAAGGGCGTTCCTCTGTCCTAAGGGACTGTAAACTGATTTAACTGTTTGAGTGTGCAGACTGACAGTGTGTATCAAGGTCCTTAAAATGTCCTGCTTTGTTTTGACCAATTCTCTTTTGAGCATTATGTCTTAAGCAAGTTAATTGTTATGCATAAACATGTTCTTATAGTGTTACCTATAATCATTGAAAACTGGAAAAGCAAAGAAAATGTTCAATAAAAAAGACATTAAAATTTGTTCATATAATTGAATAATCTGCAATCATTTAAAATTAAGCTCCCAAACAATTTTTAATAAAATGTAAAAATAAAATGTTCAAATGGCTAAAAGCTGGGTTCACATTTGTATTACAGAAGAAAAATATGCCTAGGAAAACCTGAAGGAAAAATCCCTAAAAGTTAAGATGAGTTGCCCCAGGTGATAAGATTGTGTGTATTATTTTCTTCTTCTGTGTATGCATTTGTGCACTGCTCTAATTTGCTGTAATTAAAATATGTAACTTTTTTCCCCTAAGGAGAAAAAATGATTTATTAAATGAGAAATCCAGAAAAAAATAGTGACACACTGGAATGTAGAAATTCTGTTTTCTAATTTCTTTCAGCGTAACTTCAGTTCTTAAATAATGGCCCTAGTTCAAGAGGTGAAAAATAGTTATCTGCAAGTCTATTCCACTAGCAGAGTATTTTTGCTTGTCTAACACTGAAATTTTAAAATAATATAAATTTGAAGGTCGTTAGGGCACAAGGCTTTCCAGTTTACCCTAAGTCTCGACATTTTTCTCTTGTGCCTGTGTGATTTAGACATTTGTGTAACCTCCCAGGCCTGTGAGATGCAAATGTTGTATTTTTCCAGCTCTGTGCCTAATGCCAAATACCTTTGTCGTAATAGTTGTGGTCCACTCCAAGTTTGGGTTTTGGGGGTTTTTTCCTCACTCAGCATATGGTAATGGTCATGGCGATAGTGTTGATCATAACATTTTTTTGTTGAGCCCTTCTGTAGTACCCAGTTTATAATAAAATATTATTCTATCTAGTTCTAATAATTCTATATGGCTAGGTGCTGTTACTTTCCCCATTTCATAGATACAACAACTTGAAACACAAAGAGGTTAAAAATCTGTTAATAGTAGAGCCAAGATTTGAAACTAAGTCTACCTAGATTCAAAATCTGTGCTCTTAATATTGATAACTAAGTTATATGCGGAATGATTCTATTTTAGCATCTCTGGAAGTCTTTAACCGGTAATAATCTTATCTGGTTGAAGAGAGAACTCAGTACGGTTGCTTTTCTTGTTTTTGCATGTCATAAACGACATGGTATTATATAATACTCTCATTAAACAATAAATTATTAAAAATGCATCCTTTAATACTCTTACTAAACAATAAACCATGTTATTTTAAATGTATAGTAGTTGTATGTTGTATGTTAAAATATGGAGAGAAAATATTGTTTACTATGGAAACTTGATACAAATATTCTCTGCCCCAAGGAATAGTACACTCACTTCTTATACCAAATTATGTTAGTTTAAAATGTGTAATTCTGATATATTCAGCTTTTGTTACATAACATTCAGGAATAATATTCTACAATATTATGTATAATATACAATACCCTACAATAACTATCTAAGTGTATTAAAAGAAAGCTCTCTGTTAAATAATTTGATATTCAACTTTCGTGGTTTTATATGCCTAATGCCTGTTCTTCGAATATATGTTTTGGTTTGCCTTTTGGTTCTGTTTTGGCAAAAGAAACCAATTTGGGAGATTCTGATTAGAGGGAGAAAATTGGTTTCTATATGGAACAGAAAATATATGTTCCAAAATTTTTAATACTCTCATGAGGGTTAAATCACTTAACTATTTGTATCTGACCCATTTAGAAAATGTGACATGCTTTTTTTTTTTTTTTTTGAGATGGAATCTCGCTCTGTTGCCAGGCTGGGGTGCAGTGGTGCAATCTCGGCTCACTGCAACCTCCGCCTCCCTGGTTCAAGCAATTATCCTGCCTCAGCCTCCCAAGTAGCTGGGACTAGGCGCATGCCACCACACCCAGAATTTTTGTATTCTTAGGAGAGACAGGGTTTCACCATGTTGGCCAGGATGGTCTTGATCTCTTGACCTCGTGATCCACCTGCCTCGGCCTCCCAAAGTGCAGGGATTACAGGCGTGAGCCACCACACCCAGCCTTGACATGCCATTTTAAAAGTAATTTTTTACAAGTGATGGGAAAAGGAAGAAAGTCACAGAAGTAATTTCTGCTTTAAACTCTTTAAGGAGAAAGTATTCATTATGCAGATACAAAACATTTATTACGCTAGTAGTAGATAGAAAATTAGAAAAGAATAAGCACGTAAAACCCTGCCACTGATGGGTGACTGTTTGGAGGTGTATAGGAAGTAAGTGTTCTAAGTTCATGCATATCGAAAAAGATATTTTGCCCTCATGCTTGAATAATAGTTTCAGTGGATGTAGAATTTTAGGTTGCAAATATTTTTTCCTTAGTGATTTTTTTTGCATCCATTCTCTTGCCTTCTACCACCCAGTGGTATTGATGGCAGTCTGATGCTCATTTCTTTGAGGGTGACCTATGTTTTTAATTTCTGGAAGTTTGGGGTGTTTTTGTTGCTTGTTTTTTTGTGGGTGTTCTGTGGATTTTTTTTCATCTTTATATGCTTAGATGCTCATATCTTTTTATTAATTGGGTTGGACACTTCTTGTACCTTTTGCAATCTAAAGATGTCCCTCACTTCTGGGAAATTATCTTTTGCTGTATATTTGATTTCTTCTTCAATATTGGACTGTTAGGTGAAACATCTTTGTCTCTATAATTTTTCTAAATTTTTCAGCTCTTGATTTGTGTTATTGCTGTACTGGGGGAGCTCCTCCACTTTATCTTCCGATCATTTTATTTTGAATATTTCATTTTGATAATCATTTTTTAATTTCTAAAAAATACTCTTGATCTCAAATCCTTTTTGTGGTGTTATATTCTTTTTATTGTTCATTTTCTTAGCTACAATGTTTTCTTTAATTTTTCTAAGAAACAAATCAGCTGGATTTCTCTTCTCTTTCTTTTCTGTTTTTTTGTTTGTTTTCGTTTTTCTATTTGTTGTCTTGCTATCTCTTAGGATCGGGACTTTTCAGCTTCTTGAAAGGCCTTTGATGGTCTCTTCCTATTTAAGAATATGGTCATGCAAAGTCGAATGGAGCTTTGCTACATGTAAGGTAGGGTTTGTTTCATTAGCAGGCTTTGCTTTGTCAGGATCTCTTGAAGGGAGGTGGCTATTCTTAAAATGGGAAATGTCCGGCCGGGCGCGGTGGCTCAAGTCTGTAATCCCAGCACTTTGGGAGGCCGAGACGGGTGGATCACGAGGTCAGGAGATCGAGACCATTCTGGCTAACACCGTGAAACCCCGTCTCTACTAAAAAATACAAAAAACTAGCCGGGCGAGGTGGTGGGCGCTTGTAGTCCCAGCTACTCGGGAGGCTGAGGCAGGAGAATGGCGTAAACCCAGGAGGCGGAGCTTGCAGTGAGCTGAGATCCGGCCACTGCACTCCAGCCTGGGTGACAGAGCGAGACTCCGTCTCAAAAAAAAAAGGGAAATGTCTACATGGCAGATTTCAGAACACTTTTTCCCTGGGTTCTTTCCAGTCTCCTTAGGGAAGAACCCTATAATTTTTTTTCTCTTTGGTAGGGGAAGTAGAATAAATATTTGGTTGTATAGGTGGAATAAATATTTTGGATGCTGCTTGTGATGAATTTGGGGGACATACTGGTTAAATAATGACACACCTCCTACCACCACCGAATTCATATCTGCCCAGAATCTCAGAATGTGACCTGATTTGGAAACAGAGTTTCTGCTGATATACTTAAGATAAGGCCATAATGGATTGGGGTAGGCCCTAATCCAGTGACTGGAATCCTTGTAAGAAGAGAGAACACCAACACACAGAGAACACTGAGTGAAGATGGAAAGAGAGATTGGAGTGATACACTTTCAAGCTAGGGATTACCAGCAACACCAGAAGCTAGAAGAGAGGTGTGGAACAGATTGTCTTGGAGCCTCCAGAAGGAATGCACTGCCCATGTCATGATTGTGGACTTCTGGGCTCCACAACTATGAGATAATAAATTTCTGTTGTTTGAAGCCTCCCAGTTAGTGGTAATTTGTTATAGCAGCCCTAGGAAACTGAGAGGGGTGTGCAGCAAATAAGACTTAATGTCCTGACTAGCATGCTTACCAGACCTTTTGAATATCACTTCTTGCTCTTGTAGTTCTTTGCATTCGGGACTGTACACGAGAAGTTCAAAGGACCAGACTTCACACTTGAAGACTCAGACTTGGGAAAAGGATCCCCAGTCCTTAAGATGTGAGAATTAATGATTTGGGAGGATTCAGTTGTGGTAGGGTATGGCAGAATTTTTGCCTCTTCTCCTGTTCTCATACCTCAGTATACATGGGTAGGGGACTCCCTGCTCTTCCCCAGGCATGATAATGGGGACTTAGGATCTCAAGACTTGCAGTTCCAGCATTAAAGACATTATGAAGCAGGGATCTGATTCAGCACCTCAGCTTTCTATCAGGATTGATTAGCTTATGCTGTTGTTCCCATGGCATACTGTGCAGAAGGCCAACGTCTGTGTGAAGCCAACCTGCTGGGAATCAGTCTTTGGCATGTCAGCTTGTTCTTAGGAGGCAACTGTTTTATATTCTGACTTTGAATTAATGCCTTACATCCTATCCAGTATTGTATCTGACATATCCCAAGCCAGACCTCTTTAGAGGGTCTGCCTGAAAGGAACCACTTCTTAACTGTGTCCCCATCATGTATGTGTCAGCCTACAACTTCTTCCTTCTGACTTTTCTTACTCATGACACATAATACTGAGGTTTTGAGGCAAATGTCTGTTCCTAGCCGTTGAACTTTCTCTAGTAGCAGGTACATCATAGGGGATTTAGCAAGGGAAAACACCCTGGTCTTTACTTTTTACACCATGTTTCCATTTTTGTTGAACTTTACCGGGGAAAAATTGTAGAACTCGAGCCTTTAAATTTAATCTCTGTTGAGATGAAAAAGTTTCATAGGTGAGTTATCAGTAGTTGAAAAGTGTGTATGACTCTTAGTAATAGCTATTATTAAAACAGTGATGGACACTGGCATGGTTTAAGTCACTGGCAACGTGGTTTTTCTATGCTGTCCAAACATTGGTTTCTTTAATATGTTTCTAACTTTGTTCCGTGGCTTGACTAACACTAATTCCTTTTCTACTTTTTCTTTACCTCTGAGAAGATATTGCTTCTGTGCATTTCACACTGTAGAGAGAAACTTGCCTCACTGTGACCCCTAACCTGTGTAGTAAATCCTCTAGAATTAATTTGGTTCCTTCTGATCTGTGCCCCATGTGACTCCCCCCAAGATTTCATTATTAGATTTTGACAGCCTTTTAAATTTGTAAATGCCACAAATTTGTCACTAGAGATGAATGGGTAAAAAGAAAATTCCTTGCAGTGGAGGATATGGGTAAAATATTTCAAGTGACAGATCTGCATCAATAATGTTAATGTTTATGGGGTGATGAAAACCATGTAAGTCTTAAGCCAGAATCTTGTTTCAGCTGAGTCCCAGAAATTTTGACCACAGAAGCCAAGGCGCATTCCATTTATTCCAACAAGTGTTTTTTCACATCCTTTCCAACTGTCTGAAAGACAATTGTCACTCTTAAATGCCTGAAACTTTAGATGCTTTTTCTACTGGATTAGTGAAAAGCAATGGAAACATTGTTTACTGTTCTCAGGATGACTTTTGTCTTGCCTTAAGTTCCTAAAATGGAGAGCAAATTTGACAATGTTATTTTGCCCTCTACTTTTTATGTTCATCATCTGGCAATGTTTTCAAGAAATTTTGCATCATTCTTTCTGACTTCTGAAGCCTTACTTTCATGCCAGAAGGTTGCCGTTGCTGAACAGTGAGCGGTCACAGGGCCAGAGGCTTTGTCTCTTACTGATACCAAGGGAGTTCCCAAACTTGAGTGGCTTCTGATGCCAGTGCAGAAGAGCATTAGTATTTGGGCAATTGAAAAGTACATTCAGAGGAAATTTAGAGGAAAAGGTTATTGAAATTATCCCAATTATGATGACAACTAACATATGTATGTGATTATTTTTAACTAAAGAAGAAGGATAAAGAACTTTGAACCACTATAGTGTGGTCCTTTGTCTATTTATTTGCATATTTTAATTTTTAAATAATTAACAAAAAGGATTCATTCAAAACAAAGCTTTCCCTGAAAAGTTAAAAGTGGTTCTTTGGGAAAAGAAGGAAAAAAGATTTTTAAAAAATTACCACTGTCCCATCTTCACCCAAGTGTATACCAGAGGTTTCCATGATTTTAGATATTAAGCTTATTTCTTTACTGAAGTTATTTGGATATCTTGGTAAAGAAATGATAAGCTTGTAATTGTTATCTCTAACTTCTAGGCTCAAGTGACTCTCCCACATTAGCCTCCTGAGTAGCTGGGACTACAGGTGTACCACCACACGCAGCTAATTTTTAAATTTTTGGGGTAAAGTTAAGGTCTCACTATGTTGCCCAGGCTGGTCTCAAGCTCCTGACCTCAAGAGATCCTCATACCTTGGCCTTCCAAAATGCTGGTTTTATAGGTGTGAGCCACTGCTTCTGGTCAGTATAAATATTAATATGTTCTGGTGTTAGTACTGTAAAATGGATTTTCTTATATAGAGCTATTGAAGAACTTTAAAACTTCCTGTAGATTCTTTGTGACATTTGTATTTTGCCCCTTAGAATAAAAAACAGCTGCACCAGATTATGAATATTTCCCTGGAAATTCAGCCCTGTAATAGACATTTATGGAGTACCTGTCATTAAAGATTAAGCACCTGGTCTGATGAAAATTACTAGATATGTGTAAGAAAGATTCTGGAAGCAACACTCTTTGTAAAACTAGTAGGTAGTTATCACCTCCTCTTTTTTTTTTTCAAAAGAATTTCAGAATTATTTGCATATAACAACTGCAAAAGAGTTGTTTTGTTTTTCTTTGTTTACTTAGCTGCTTACAATATACATGTTTCTACTTTGTTCCTTGATGTTACTGGTTCTTCTCCCTACCACACCCTGCCTCTCTGCCAGAGTTTTAGATGTTAACAGGGTTCTTCCCATCTGCGTGCTAGACAGTTTCTACCTTAAATACTTCACCATAGATCTTTTCCCTGAACTCTAAACTCCATGTATCCACCTGCCATCTTGACCTTTCAATTTGGAAGTCTAACAGGCTTCTCAAACAACATGTCTAAAAAAAATGTTGACCTCCCTCCACTAATCCCCCCCATCGAAAATTTAAAATTAAAACCACCACACAGTCTTATCCTTTCCCATTTCTATTAATGGCATCATCATCTGCCCAATTAGTAAAACTACAAACCTGTTGTCATTAAAAACTTCTTGTTATTAAAATTCTTCATTCTTCCTTTTGCTTCTCATTCTCTACTATTAACGCCATCTGCTTCTTTCCCTCTTTTTCCTCCAGCCACCTGACTCTAGGCAGCCATCATCTCCCTCTTGATATACTGAGAAAGTCTCTTACCAGGACTTCCTGTTTTCACTTTTGTCTTTTTAAAATCCATTTTCTACAGCATAATTTTAAAAAAATATATCAGATCCCATCTCTGTTCCCGTTGTCATTGGAATAGAATTCAAACTCCTTGTCATGGAGACTTATAAGAGCTTGTCTACTCTCCAGCCTTATTTCTTAGTACTTTCTCCTATTTTTGGTTATGTCTCAGCCACATTGCCCTCCTTTCAGTTTCAACACTGTAGCTTGTTCCTACCTCTGGCCATTCAAAACAGTAGATATTTATTACAAACTTACTTTTAGGGACTAGACACTACTGCCTGAAGAGAAGAAAAGAAATTTTGTTAAAATGGTATAAAAGGGTGGCATGTAAAGGTAGCTAAACTGCCTTATCTCCATTTCTTCTCAGTGTCAGAAAACTTTCAAACTAAAATGGTAATAAGCTGTTTCTTTCTCTAAGGACCAACATTTGGTTCCTATACATAGGATTCTCTCCCTGGTAAAGAGGAGTTAGTAGTATCCATATCTCTTTTCTAAATTCTAGAATTCTTCAATTTGTATTTTCTTTAACTCTGTGACCTAGTCCTTGTCCATGGCCCAGTTAGTCTATGGGTCAAATGGCTGTGGTTTCACCTAATTATCCCAGAACCTGAGATATTGTAGGAAAATGAGTCCTACTACATTGAACATTAAAGAAAATATTATGTCTAAAGGCAACATTTTCGTATAATTTTTTCCCCAAATCTATTAGTTGCATTAAGGTATGTGTCTGTACCAATGTATGCTGTTGGACCTTTCTGTTAGAGGTGCTTAATTGGTTTCTGACCATGTCAGTTATAAGGTAGAGAATCTGTCTGTGGTAAATGGCATCCCAAAAATGAGTTTCATAGGCTTGACCTGGGCGCTGGCATGTCAGGACTTCCTAGTGTGTCTTTGCATACCGGTTCCAAATCTCCCAGCTTCTTTGGTATCTTTTTATTGTATGACAAGATGCCATACTTTAGTTCATGTTTGAAGCGACAGAAGCTTAAGTTTTGAGTTCCCAGGAAAAGAAAGACTTCAGCATTTCTAATTAAAGCATCAGAGATTAGTCTGACTAGGGTGTAAGTTAACAGGAACTCTTTATTGACCTAAAAACCTACCCAGAAACTATTTGCATGAGAATTTGGCAGCTTGCAGTGGGAGGGCCTGTGGCTATGGTCAGTCTTAACATGTTGTGTTAGGACATCTTAAATTTCACTTTAAAATTTCGGAGTTTGCTGTTGATTGATGCCTGCTAAGAAAGCTTTTCTATAATAGGAATTTAGATTGTGCTGCTGTAATGCCCTCAAGCAATGCCATGTCACCAGTATCTCCTTCTATTTTAGGGCAATTCTTTTTCTTAAACCAAATTCCCAGCTTCAGCAAGAAGAATCCAAAAGCTGAACTGTTAGAAATTTGTCCCTGGTTTTTCCTTTCTTTACCCAATTTATTGAGTAGCTACTATGTACTAAGAAGCATGGTGTTAAGAAGTGGGAATACAAAGAAAAGTCTAAATGGCCAGCAAATGCACAAAGAGATCTTCACCTAAACCAGTACTTAAGGAAATACAAATTAAAGCAGCAGTAAGAGTGAGTACCTACTATGTACCAGGATACAACAACAAACAAATCGTATTTATTTACTTACACACATACACACCTGTGTGCATCAGGTGATAATAAATAGTATGGATAAAATAGGAAATGGGGATAGGAATAGTATGGGAGGCAGAGTTTTGCAGCCTGGTCTTCAAGACCAGGTCTTTGCAGCCTGGTCACGTTGCAGATCACGTGGAGTGCCTGGGCTCTGTCGCCGTGGTTATGTAGAGATGGGACATGCAAGCAAAAGGAAACCTTTCCTTTCCATATTAATTCTCTGACTCTTCATTAATGTGGATCCTGTCCTGGCAGTGTCAGCCTCAAGTCTAATTGGGAAAAGTTTACTGTCTATAATAATAATGGGCTGGAAGCCAATTAATATCTGACTACATGTGTGGCCACATACATGTATGTGTATTTGGGAAGAGAAAATGTATCTTTATAACTTACTACTGGAAACATTAATAAGGAGACTTTTTTTCTACATTTGGAGAAAAAAGCCTTTTTTATTATTATGCATTAATACTCTTTTTTTCTCCAACCTGTGCCTCCTCAAACAGACAAATAATTTAAACATGGCTGTTAAAATTTCTGAGCACCAGGAGGATGTCTCCCTGCCTTCCCTCCCTCCTTCCCTCTATTTCTGTCTCTCTCTTTCTGTCTCTCTCACACACAACCATAGTTTCAGATCAGATTTTCTACACACTGTTTTAATTTATTAGAAGGGAAAATTCTTTCTTATGGCTAAATGTTTGCACTCTTGATTTTTCTAAAGTCCACTTTTATGACTAAGCTATAAATCTCTAAAAATAGAGATTTACAGTGGAAATGTCAACTCTTTCGTATTATGTCAGGTCAAAATGTGTAGCTAATTGGTGTGCATTTGTTCATGCATATGTCATGAGCCAGAACTGTGTTTTAGCCCAGTGACCACACATGGGTAGGTGTGGTCCAGTTCAGATATGCTCATGTTTTCTTTGTTTATGGTAAATTAGAATAGTACAAGGTACTGGTTTGGAAAAATATGTGGGCAAGGCAGACATTTAGGATTTATGAACCTTTACTTAGCCGGTATTGCCCTATCATTCCTCCACCATATCGACCTATATCCACTAGGGGACATAAGAGCACCTATTGGAGGAAAGAATGAAAGTCTGTCTACATTAAAATTAAAACGCAGGACTCTTAGATAACATATAAAAAGACTCATTTTTTTAGTTTCATGATTCATAAAGAAGTTATACATTTTGTTTAAATTTTAATCATCACCAGAAACTTTTAAAGGCAGGAACAGTGTCTTAACATCTATTTATGGAATGAGAACCAAGCAAGCAGCTAACTAGCAAGCTTGTGTCATTAACTGAGTACCCATGTGATCCAGAGAAACTATACTGAGAATGATTGTGGCTTTACAAAATACTTTATGTAGAAAAGAATTACCTTTTAGAGTCAGGAGGTGAGACATCTGGAGAGGACATCTGCTGTCAGATTCCAGTGGACAAAAACCAGAAGTGTTCTGTATTTTGCACCCCGACCACCTTCTCTAGAGCTATGAAACCCTAGAGACAGATGTTAAGGGCACCACTGTTGTCTTCTAAACTGATTATGTGGCCTACCAGGTTAGAAACTTAGAAACTTAGCTTGTATTTTTACTTAGGGTTCTTTTTTTTTGGTGGGGGGGTGGGTGGTATGATCTACCTACAGAAAAAAATGCAAAGATTTTAAGTGATACAGTCTTTATTGATAATTTTTGCCTTGTAATTGGCAAAATTTTTAACTAACATTTAATATAAGTATTAATATAATTGAATTAAGGTCTGCAGTTTTGCTGTTTGCTTTCTGTTTGTCCCATCTGCTTTTTGATCCTTGTTCCTTTTCTGCCTTATTTTGGCTGAAAATCAAATCATTTTTAGTTTTCCATTTTAATTCATTGACTTTTCAGCTATACTTCTTTGCATTTTTTTGAAGTGGTTACTCTAGGGATTATAATACACATTCATATCTTCTCACAGTCAACAGTGGTTAATATTTTACCACCTCACCTCCTTCTTTGTGCTATATATATCCTGTAATACCATGTTTTACTTTTTGCTTTCTGGTTGTATGTCTTTTAAGTAAAATTAGAATAAACACACACAATTTTGTATTTACCCATGTATTTTCCAGCTAGTGTCAGTTTCCTTTAGTCTGCAAAATTCCCTTTAAACTTTTTTTGTAGTATAGGTCTGCTGGCAATGAGATCTCGTTTATCTAAAAATCCCTTTTCCATTATCTTTAAAGATACAGAATTTGAGGTTGACAAGTGTGTTTGTGTGTGTGTGTGTGTGTGTGTGTTCAGCACTTTAAAAATACCATTTCGTTGTCTCCTGGCCTCTGTTGTTTCTGATAAAAAGTTAACCATTGACTATAAAGTTTCTGGGTATAGTTTTCTTTGTTTTTATCCATCTTAGGGTTCACTGAGCTTCTTGGATCTATACGTTATGTTTTTGAAAAAATGGGGAAAGTTTTGTTACTACTTCAATTATTTATCTGCCCTATTCTCTCTTTCCCTCTCAGGACTCCAGTTACATATATTTGTGCATTGTGATCTTGTCCCACAGTTCACTAAGGTTCTTTTATACCCCTCATCCTCACCTCTCCTTCTTTTTTTTATTTCTAGTCTTCAAATAGGATAATTTCTGCATATCTCTCTTTGTGTTCACGGATTTATTTATTTTTCTACTCCAGTCTGCTGTTAAGCCTGTTTAATACTTTTATTTCAGATGCTGTATTTCTGGATTCTTTGTTTATTAAAGCTTTAATTCCTTTACTGCTATTTACCATCTATTCATTGATTTGGTACCATATTTTCCTTTAAGTCCTGAAGCTACTTTAAGGTTCTTGTCTGCTATTTCCAACATCTGAGTCATCCTAGTTTGGTTTCTACTGGATAAGTGGTGTTGACTCCCATTATTCTGTTATTGGTCACATGTGCCTGCATTTTTGTATGTCTAGCTAGTTTTATTACATGGTAGATATTGTGGATGCTATGTGTTGTTGAGAATACAAATTTTGCTGTCATCCTTTAAAGAGTATTGAATTTTCTTCTGGTAATCAGATAATTAACTCTCAGATCAGACTATCAGATCAGAATGAATCATACAGGAATTTTTTTCAAGATTTATTTTTAAAGCAGTTTTAGGTTCACAACAGAGCAAAAACTACAGAGAGTTACCATATAAATCTTCCCTCCACATATGCACAGCCCCCTCCACTCTCAACATGCTGCACCGGAATGGCACATTTGTTACAGTTGATGAATGCATAGCATTATCAGCCAAAGTTCATAGTTTACATTATGGTGTAATGTTATCCATTATGGGTTTGGACGAACAGATAATAACCTATATTCACTATTTATAGTGTCATAAAGACACTATAATTTTAACAAAGTCCATATCAATTATTTCTATTATGAATTGTGCCTTTATTGTTGTATCTAAAAAAGTCATTGCCATATCCAAGTTTGGTTAGATTTTCTCCTATGTTATTGCCTAGTTTTCTGGTTTAATGTTTTACATTTAGATCTATGATTCATTTTGATGTGACTTTGTTTTGTTTTTTTGTTTTTTGAGACAGGGTCTTACTCTATCGCCCGGATTGTAGTGCAGTGGCACGATCTTGGCTCACTGCAACCTCCCCTCCTGGGCTCTGGTGATCTTCCCATCTCAACCTCCTGAGTAGCTGGGACTATTGACATGCACCACCATGTCTGGCTTATGATTCATTTTGATTTACTTTTGTGACGGGTATAAGATCTGTGTCTAGATTCATTATTTTGCATGTTGATGTCCAGTTGTTCCAGCACCATCTGTCGCAAAGATGTCTTTTCTCCATTGTATTGCCTTTACTCTTTTGTCAAAGATCAGTTGACTATATGTATATGAGTCTTTTGGGGCTTTCTATTCCATTGATCTATTTGTCTTTTTTTGTTTGTTTTTTTCTTTACCAATACTGCACTGTCTTCATTACTGTGCTTTGTGTATTATGTCTTAAAAGTTAGATAGTGTCAGTTCTTCAACTTCATTCTCCTTTAATACTGTGTTGGCTGTTTAGGGTCTATTAGCTCTCTATATAAACTTTAAAATTTTGATTGGGATTGTGTTGAATCTATAGATGGGAAGAACTGACATCTTGACAATATTGAGTCATCCTATCCACATACATGAAATATCTCTCCCCTTAGTTCTTTGATTTCTATCAATAGAGTATGGTAGCTTTTTTCATGTAGCTCTTACACATATTTCATTAGATCTATATTTTAAGCTTTTGGAGAGTGCTAATGCAAATGTACTGTGTTTTTAATTTTAAATACCACTTATTTATTGCTGGCATCTAGGAAAACAGTTTACTTTTGTATATTAACCTTGTATCTTACAACCTTGCTGTAATCGTGTTTTAGTTCTAGGAGTTTTTTAATCAATTCTTTTGAATTTTCTACATAGATGATCATATTATCTGTGAACAAAGACAATTTTCTTTCTTTCCTCATGTTAAGGTTAGGGCTTGTGTCCCCACCCAAATCTCATCATGAATTGTAATCAGGTGTTGAGGGAAAGACCTGGTGGGAGGTGATTGGATCATGGGGGTGGTTTCCCTATGCTGTTCTCATGATAGTGAGTGAATTCTAACAATATCTGATGGTTTTATAAATGGTAGTTTTTACTGCACTCACACACACACTCTCTCTCACCTGCTGCCATGTAAGTCATGCCTGCTTCCCTTTCTACCATGATTGTAAGTTTCCTGAGGCCTCCCCAGCCACGTGGAACTGTGAGTCAATTAAACCTCTTTCCTTTGTAAATTACCCAGTCACAGGAAGTTCTTCATAGTACCGTGAAAATGGACTAATACACCTCACAATCCTATATAACTTTTCTTTTCTTACTGCATTAGGTGGTACTTCCAATATGATATTGAGTGGTGGTAAGAAGGGACATCCTTGTCTTGTTTCTGATCTTAGTGGAAAGTATTCTGGCTTCTTACCATTAAATTTTTTGTTAGCTCTAGGGTTTTTGTAGATGTTCTTAATCACCTTGAGGATGTTTCCCATCTATTCTTAGTTTATTGAGAATTGTTATCATGAATGGGTGTTAGATTTTGTCAAGTGCTTTTTCTGCAGCTAGGACTATGTGATTTTTTTTTCTTTTTTAGCTTGTTGATGTGATAGATTGCATTAATTGATTTTTTGAATGTTGAACCAGACTTGCATACCTGAGAAACATTATATTTGGCTATGGTGTATAATTCTTCTTACAGGTTGTTAGACTTAATTTCCTAGTTTTTTTTTGAGAATTTTTGCATCTGTGTTCATGAGAAATATTGGTCTGTCATTTTCTTGTAATATCTTCATCTGGTTTTGGTATGAAGATTATGCTGGTTTCATAGAATGATTTAGGAAGTACTCCCTCTGCTTCTGTTTTCTGGAAGAGATTATAGAGAATTGGAATAATTTCTTCCTTAAATGTTTGATAGAATTCATCAGTGAACCCATCTAGGTAAGGATTATTTTTTAAAATTTTGTTAGGGTGGGTGTAGAGTAATCCTTTCTCTAGGACCAGAATAGCCCACTTCTACCCGTTTCTGGGTATCAGCAGAATATCTGGGGTGTTCAGTGAAATCTCTTCACTGTGATTGGTAGGACATCCTATGTCTCCCAGCTCTGTGTAATCTCTGGAATCTCGGGGTAGCTGCCATCTCACAAGCAGCTGTGTTTTGTTTTGTTTTTTCCCCGGCCTTGTGTTATCTTGTCTTGGTGTTCTGGGTATGTGCAGCTTAGTATTTAGCTAAATACTTAAGATGTCACTTATATGAGTAACTGGAGTACTGCTCTTCGGAGCTTCATTCTCTCTATATCATACTCTTAAAATCTTCAGGAATCCTGACCTCCAGTCTGTTTCTCCAGCTCAGTAAGATTACTATGTCCTGCTTGGGTTACCTCCTGGTGCCACAGTCTAGAAAGTGTTCTCAGACAGAAAGCTAGGGCAGTTGTGAGGCTCATTCTATGTAGTTTCCCTCTCCCTGGGATCATAGTCCTACAACTGTCTGAAATTGGTTGCCAAATATTCACTATTCAATAAAGCAAAGACTTGGAACTAACCCAAATGTCCATCAGTGATAGACTGGATAAAGAAAATGTGGCACATATATGGAATACTATGCAGCCATAAAAAAGGGATGGGTTCATGTCCTTTGTAGGGACATGGATGAAGCTGGAAACCATCATTCTGAGCAAACTGTTGCAAGGACAGAAAATCAAACACTGCATGTTCTCATTCATAGGTGGGAATTGAACAGTGAGAAGGCTTGGACACAGGGTGGGGAACATCACATACCAGGGCCTGTCGTGGGGTGAGGGGAGTGGGGAGGGATAGCATTAGGAGAAATACCTAATGTAAATGACGAGTGAATGGGTGCAGCAAACCAACTTGGCCCATGTATACATATGTAACAAACCTGCATGTTGTGCACATGTGCCCAAGAACTTAAAAGTATAATTAAAAAAAAAAATGCAAATAGGCAAGAAAGGCTTGATTCTGGAACATATCAGATTTCAGATCTTGCTGACACAAACAACTCTGGGCCAAAAGTTTAAGTCAACTGGAGACCCTTGACATTCTAATTGAGAGCCCTGCAAAGGAGGTGATTAAATTGATTCTAACACATAATTGATTGTATAGGAAATCTGAGAACATTGACCCTTTAAAAATTTATGAAATTATTATCTGTTTTTAGAGGTAGGAGATCCTTGACAGAATAAACTGACTTTATTTCTCTGAAAAAAAAAAAAAAATTGGTTGCCAAATATTAAGGTGCATATATGTAAGCCAAGATGCAGTGAGGGCTGGGATAGAAAAGCTGCTAAAGATTTGTGAGCTGAATGGAGATTCCAGGGGTTACACACTGTCCTGGGAACATAAGAATTGAAGCCATCCAGAGTGGGGAGACCTCACTGAACAACACAGGCACTCATTTGATACGTGAGAAGGTCGATGCCTTGAGTAAGGCTATTCAAGCCCTGGAATATTGGATTTTAAAAATTAGTTTCCATTTGTCTTGTGCAGAACAAGTAAGACAATCATTGTCCCAAGGATCCTTCTGTCAAGTTGGCATGAGTAATTGATAATAGGTTCATGCAAACCTGATACTGAGTTAGCGGTAAAGGAGTCTTCAGCATACCTTCCATATGTTTTATCAGAGGAGGAGGATTTGCAAAGAGAATGTCTTCCTGTTTATTTTTTTCCCTCTTATGACCACTGGCCATGCTTCGATCTATGTTTCAGGATCTGGAAAACATCCTTTCAGTGCTGATGCCCTTAATACCAGAGCCTTATACCAGATGCCATCTTAATACCAGAGCCTTATAGGCACAATGAGTTATTTATTTTACATGTTTATGCATTTACAAAATAAAAATCTTCTGGTGTTTGAAGTATGTATTTTTAAAAGAATGTGCTTATGAAGATACCTTTTTCAAGGTCTTCTTCCAATATTATTTGTTCTATGTGCTTGTCTGTGATCAGTAGAGCTAGAACACATAGGTTTTTACATAGTTAACTAAAGCATTTCTTTGGTGCTGAACATTGTCTTTAAAGGCACTATATAAAGACTTCCTATTTACTGGATTTGATTAATTGGAGGAGGAGCTTTCTTAAGCACACACTGTTTTCTCAAATGTTTCCCAGCCTCCTGTCAGTTCTGTCTATCATGGGTCATTCAGCACACACTTGTCTGGATGACTCTTTTAAAAACTGTCACATGTCAATCAAAGAAAAAGAGATTCAAAATGAAAAGGTAAACTTGCTTTATTTGAAATTGAATAGACTGTGCCTGTAAAGCTTTTTTTTCATGGTTTAAGCTTAAATTTATTTTTTTTAATTTGACAGAATAACATTGTATATCTTTGTCACATACAGCATGACGTTTTGAGGTGCATATACATTGTGAAATAGTTAACTCTTGCTAATTAACAAATGCATTACCTCACAGTTATTTTTGTGATGGGCGCACTCAGCATCCACTCTCTTTGTATTTTTTAAGAATCCAGTATATTTTCATTTACCCTAGTGACCCTGCACCTGTAAAGTTTTTTTGCATCTTTGGTTTTCTAGCTGCATTTTGTAATTTGGCAGTACTAAGGGGCAGGGAGAGACATGAGTAGATGATGATTGCCGAGTAAAATAAAGACTCAAGAATATTGCACTAGAAAACCACTTTGGGAAAAACTTTAAGTTTAGTATGGGGAATGTAAAATGAAATTTTGTTGCTCTAGAAACTGTAGTCCACAGTGTTTCATCTGGAAGGACTTTAAAAAAATAATAGTTGTTAGATAGTTTTAGTCCTTCAGGGCAAAATAAAACACAGCAGTTTGAGCAGATTTTTCAGAAGTTTGTGGTAGAATAATAAAGTTTTATTTTTTGGGAATTCTGACCTTAGAACAAAAGCTGACTAGCATAAGTGATCACTTATATTCCTTTGTAAAAATCTCATAAATTTTAATAAAAATATAATGTCCCAGGATTTCCTTGAATTCAAAAGAGAGACTGTTTATACAATTCAAATAACTTGCCCAAAAATTCAGAGTTGGGTAACTTCTATTTAAAAATGGAACAGTCCATTTTTCCTGGCACAAAGTCCTTAGGGATTATTGGCACTGTTAGTCCTGGGACCCTCTTGGTTCTTGTACCAGTTACTGCCAGTAGAGTGATGTGTTACAACTCAGCTTTCAGCAGATCTAAATGGAGCTTTTTGAAGACCATGGAATACATATGATTTTTTCTATACTTTGAACACATAGCCCAACTTGCACAGTGTCTGATACAAAATAGTTGCTTAGAAATGTTTTTAGAATGTCAAATGACTGCCTCTGCTTTAATGTCAAAGACATTATTATGGAAACAATACGGAATTTTGTTCAGTATTCCTTCCACCAAATAGATACGATTTTAGTTTTAGAAAATAGTGTTGGCCGGGCATGGTGGCTCACACCGGGCACGGTAATCCCAGCACTTTGGGAGGCTGAGGTGGGCGGATCACCTGAGGTCGGGAGTTCAAGACCAGCCTGACCAACATGGAGAAACCCCGTCTCTACTAAAAAGACAACATTAGCTGGGCATGGTGGCATATGCATGTAATCCCAGCTACTCAGGAGTCTGAGGCAGGAGAATCGCTTGAACCCGGGAGGCGGAGGTTGTGGTGAGCCAAGATCGCGCTTCTGCACTCCAGCTTGGGCGACAGGGTAAGACTTCATCTCAAAAAAAAAAAAAAAAGAAAAATATGGTTAACTCTTTAGTACTTTCCTAAGCAAAAAATTGGGGAAGAATATAGGCAAAATTTATATTTACAGCTGACCTGATGGCAGTGTTTCCAGAAGTTTCTATTACATACATAGCTGCTACAAGAGTTTTTAAAACTTCTAAGTTCGATGTGTTAACTTGGACCTTTTTTCTTGTGGGATGTTTTGATGCAGTAACTGGTCTACTGTTTTGTTTTTGTTTTCTGTTATACTTTAAGTTCTGGAATACATGTACAGAACATGCAGGTTTGATACATAGGTATACATGTGCCATAGTGGTTTGCTGCACCCATCAGCCCAACATCTACATTAGGTATTTCTCCTAATGCTATCCCTCCCCTAACCTTCCACCCCCTGACAGGCCCCAGTGTGTGACATTCCCCTCCCTGTGTCCATGTGTTCTCATTGTTCAACTCCCATTTATGAGTGAGAACATGCAGTGTTTGGTTTTCTGTTCCTGTGTTAGTTTGCTGAGAATGATGGCTTCCAGCTTCATGTCCCTGCAAAGGACATGAATTCGTTCTTTTTTATGGCAGCATAGTATTCCATGGTGTATATGTGCCACATTTTCTTTATCCAGTCTATCATTGATGGGCATTTGGGTTGGTTCCAAGTCTTTGCTATTGTGAATAGTGCTGCAATAAACATACATGTGCATGTGTCTTTATAGTGGTCTTTGAGTATATACCCAGTAATGGGATTGCTGGGTCAAATGGTATTTCTGGTTCTAGATCCTTGAGGAATCACCACACTGTCTTCCACAGTGGTTGAACTAATTTACACTCCCACCAACAGTGTTAAAGTGTTCCAATTTCTCCACATCCTCTCCAGCATCTGTTGTTTCCTAACTTAATGATCGCCATTCTAACTGGCGTGAGATTGTATCTCATTGTGGTTTTGATATGTGTTTCTCTAATGACCAGTGACGATGAGCTTTTTTTCATATGTATGTTGGCCACATAAATGTCTTCTTTTGAGAAGTGTCTGTTCATATCCTTCACCTACTTTTTGATGGGGTGGTTTTTTTCTTATAAATTTGTTTAAGTTCCCTGTAGATTCTGGATATTAGCCCTTTGTCAGATGGATAGATTGCAGAAATTTTCTCCCATTCTGTAGGTTGCCTGTTCACTCTGATGATAGCTTCTTTTCCTCTGCAGGAGCTCTTTAGTTTAGTTAGATCCCATTTGCCAATTTTTGCTTTTGTTGTCATTGCTTTTGGTGTTTTAGTCATGAAGTCTTTGCTCATGCCTATGTCCTGAATGGTATTGCCTAGGTTTTCTTCTAGGGTTCTAATGGTTTTAGGTCTTACATTTAAGTCTTTAATTCATCTTGAGTTAATTTTTGTATAAGATGTAAGGAAGGGGTCCCGTTTCAGTTTTCTGCATATGGCTAGCCAGTTTTCCCAACACCATTTATTAAATAGAGAATCCTTTCCCCATTGCTTGTTTTTGTCCAGTTTGTCAAAGATCAGATGGTTGTAGATGTGTGACGTTATAGCTGAGGCCTCTTTTCTGTTCCATTGGTCTATATATTTGTTTTGCTACCAGTACCATGCTGTTTTGGTTACTGTAGTCTTGTAGTATAGTTTGAAGTCAGGTAGCATGATGCCTCCAGCTTTGTTCTTTTTGCTTAGGATTGTCTTTGCTATACGGGTTCCTTTTTGGTTCCATATGAAATTTAAAGTAGTTTTTTCCTAATTTTTTGAAGAAAGTCAGTGGTAGCTTGACGGGGATAGCATAGAATCTATAAATTACTTTGGACAGTATGGCCATTTTCACAATATTGATTCCTCCTGTCCATGAGCATGGAATGTTTTTTCCATTTGTTTGTGCCCTCTCTTACTTCCTTGAGCAGTGGTTTGTAGTTCTCCTTGAAGAGGTCCTTCACATCCCTTGTAAATTGTATTCCTAGGTATTTTAATCTCTTTGTAGCAATTGTGAGTGGGAGTTCATTTGATTTGGCTCTCTGTTTGTCTATTATTGGTGTATAGGGATGCTTGTGATTTTTGCACATTGATTTTGTATCATGAGACCTTGCTGAAGTTGCTTATCAGCTCAAGGAGATTTTGGGCTGAGATGATGGGACATTCTAAATATACAATCATGTCATCTGCAGACAGACAATTTGACTTCCTCTCTTCCTATTTGAATACCCTTTATTTCTTTCTCTTGCCTGATTGCCCTGCCAAAACTTCCAATACTATGTTGAATAGGAGTAGTGAGAGAGGGCATACTTGTCTTGTGCTGGCTTTCAAAGGGAGTGTTTTCGGCTTTTGCCCATTCAGTATGATATTGGCTGTGTGTTTGTCATAAATAGCTCTTATTATTTTGAGATACGTCCCATCAATACCTAGTTTATTGAGAGTTTTTAGCATGAAGGGGTGTTGAATTTTATCAAAGGCCTTTTCTGCATCTGTTGAGATAACCATGTAGTTTTTGTTATTGGTTCTGTTTATGTGATGGATTACCTTTATTGATTTGTGTTTGTTGAACCAGCCTTACATCCCAGAGATGAAGCCTACTTGATCTTAGTGGATAAGCTTTTTGATGTGCTGCTGGAATCGGTTTGCCAGTATTTTATTCAGGATTTTCACATCGATGTTCATCAGGGATATTGGCCTGAAATTTTCTTTTTTTGTTGTGTTTCTGCCAGGTTTTGGTATCAGGATGATGCTGGCCTCATTAAATGAGTTAGGGAGGAGTCACTCTTTTTCTGTTGTTTGGAATGGTTTCAGAAGGAATGGTACCAGCTCCTCCTTGTACCTCTAGTAGAATTCGGCTGTGAATCCATCTGGTCCTGGGCTTTTTTTGTTTGGTAGGCTATTAATTACTGCCTCAATTTCAGAACTTGTTATTGGTCTATTTAGGGATTCGACTTTTTCCTGGTACAGTCTTGGGTGGGTGTATGTGTCCAGGAATTTATCCATTTCTTCTGGATTTTCTAGTTTATTTGCGTAAAGGTGTTTATAGTATTCGCTGATGGTAGTTTGTGTTTCTGTGGGATCAGTGGTGATATGCCCTTTATCATTTTTTTATTATGTCTATTTGATTCTTTGTTCTTCTTTATTAGTCTGGCTAGTGGTCTGTTTTGTTAATCTTCAAAAAACCAGCTCCTGGATTTTTTTTTTTTTTTTTTTTTAATAGAGTTTTTTTGATGTCTGTATCTCCTTCAGTTCTGGTCTGATCTTAAGTTATTTCTTGTCTTCTGCTAGCTTTTGAATTTGTTTGCTGTTGCTTCTCTAGTTCTTTTAATTGTGATGTTAGGGTGTCAATTTTAGATCTTTCATGCTTTCTTCTGTGGGCCTTTAGTGCTATAAATTTCCCTTTAAACACTGCTTTAGCTGTGTCCCAGAGATTCTGGTATGTTGTGTCTTTGTTCTCATTAGTTTCAAAGAACTTATTTATTTCTGCCTTAATTTCGTTATTTATCCAGTAGTCATTCAGGAGCAGGTTGTTTGGTTTCCATGTGGTTGTGTGGTTTTGAGTGAGTTTCTTAATCCTGAGTTCTATATTTGATTGCACTGTAGTCTGAGAGACTGTTTGTTATTATTTCTGTTCTTTAGTATTTGCTGAGGAGTGTTGTACTTCCAATTATGTGGTCAATTTTAGAATAAGTGCAATGTGGTGCTGAAAAGAATGTATATTCTGTTGATTTGGGGTGGAGAGTTCTGTAGATGTCTATTAGGTCTGCTTGGTCCAGAGCTGAGTTCAAGTCCTGAATATCCTTTTTAATTTTCTGGCTCATTAATCTGTCTGATATTGACAGTGGGGTTTTAAAGTCTTCCACTATTATTGTGTGGGAGTCTAAATTTCTTTGTAGGTCTCTAGGAACTTGCTTTGTGAATCTGGGTGCTCCAGTATTGGGCACATATGTATTTAGGATAGTTAGCTCTTGTTGCGTTGATCCCTTTACCATTATGTAATTCCCTTCTTTGTCTTTTTTGATCTTTGTTGGTTTAAAATCTGTTTTATTAGAGACTAGGATTGCATCCCCTGCTTATTTTTCCTTTCCATTTCCTTTATAAATATTCCTCCATCCCTTTATTTTGAGCCTTTGTGTGTCTTTGCACATGATATGGGTCTCCTGAATACAGCACACCCACCGATGGGTCTTGACTCTTTATCCAATTTGCCAGTCTATGTCTTTTAATTTGGGCATTTAGCACATTTACATTTAAGGTTAATATCCTTTCTTCCACTTGATCGATTCAGCTATTGATACTGTGTACACTTCATGAAGTTCTCGTGCTATGTTTTTCAACTTCATCAGGTCATTTATGTTCTTCTCTAAACTGGTTAGCGACTAGGATTGCAACCTCTGCTTATTTTTCCTTTAGTTAGCAATTCCTCTAACCTTTTTTAGGGTTCTTTGCTCCCTTGTATTGGGTTAGAACATGCTCCTTTAGCTCAGAGTAGTTTGTTGTTACTCACCTTCTGAAGCCTACTTCTGTCAATTCGTCAAATTAATTCTCCATCCAGTTTTGTTCCCTTGCTGGCGAGGGGTTGTGATCTTTTAGAGGAGAAGGGGCATTCTGGTTTTTGGAATTTTCAGCCTTTTTTTCCCTCATCTTTGTGGATTTATCTACCTTTGGTCTTTGATGTTGGTGACCTTTGGATGGGGATTTTGTGTGGACGTCCTTTTTGTTGATGTTGATGCTATTCCTTTCTGTTTGTTAGTTTTCCTTCTAACAGGCCCCTCTGCTGCAGGTCTTCTAGAGTTTGCTGGAGGTCCACTCCAGACTCTGTTTGCCTGAGTATCACCAGTGGAGGCTGCAGAACAGCAGAGATTGTTGCCTGTTCCTTCCTCTGGAAGCTTCGTCTCAGAGGGGCTGGAGTTCTCCTGTATGAGGTGTCTGTTGACTCCTGCTGAGGGTGTCTCCCAGTCAGGAGGCATGGGGATCAGGAACCCACTTGAGGAGGCAGTCTGTCCCTTAGCAGAGCTCTAGAGCTGTGCTGGGAGATCTGCTGTTTTCTTCAGAGCCAGCAGGCAGGAACATTTAAGTCTGCTGAAGCTGCACCCACAGGTGCGCCTTCCCCCCAGGTGCTCTGTCCCAGGGAGATGGGAGTTTTATCTATAAGCCCCTGACTGGGCCTGCTGCCTTTCTTTCAGAGATGCCCTGCCCAGAGGGGAGAAATCTAGAGAGGCAGTATGGTTACAGCGGCTTTGCAGAGTTGCTGTGGGCTCCACCTAGTTCAGACTTCCTTGCAGCTTTGTTTACACTGTGAAGGGAAAACCGCCCACTCAAGCCTCCTTAATGATGGGTGCCCCTCCCCCCACCAAGCTCTAGCCTCCCAGGTTGACTTCAGACTGCTGTGCTGGCAGCGAGAATTTCAATCCAGTGGGTCTTAGCTTGCTGAGCTCCATGGGGGTGGGATCCACTGAGCTAGACCACTTGACTCCCTGACTTCAGCCCCCTTTCCAGGGGAGTGATTGTTTCTGCTCGCTAGCATTCCAGACACCACTGAGGTATGAAAAAAAAACTCCTGCCACTAGCTCAGTGTTGCCCAAATGGCTGCCCAGTTTTGTGCTTGAAACGCAGGGCCCTGGTGGTGTAGGCACCCAAGGTAATCTGGTCTGCAGGTTGCAAAGACCATGGGAAAAGCTTAGTATCTGGGCCAGAGTGTACCGTTCCTCATGGCACAGTCCCTCACAGCACAGTTCCTCACAGCTTCCCTTGGCTGGGGGGGAGGGAGTTCCCTGACTCCTTGCACTTTCCAGGTGAATTCCCTGACTCCTTGCGCTTTCCACCCTGCTTCTGCTTGCCCTCCATGGGCTGTACCCACTACCTAACCAGTCCCAGTGAGATGAGCCAGGTACCTCAGTTGGAAATGCAGAATCACCTGCCTTCTGCATTGATCTCGCTGGGAGCTGCAGACTGGAGTTGTTCCTATTTGGCCATCTTGCCAGCCACCCCCTACTGTGTGTTTTTTAATGGCATCAGAATAGTTCATTGTGGGGCTGTTGCACACTTTATTTGTACGAGTCATCTCTGGATATTTAGATTGTACGCGCATACACACCCCTTTGTGCAAGTGTCTTGCTATTTCCTTAGAAAAAAATCTTATATATGAAGATGCTGCATAAAGTCATATGTACATTTTTTAGAATTGTGAGGATTCAGTTACATGCTATTATCAAGCCTTACAACAATGCCTGACAGTAAAATCTCAAGGGGTTTTGACAGTATGGTCATTGTTTTCATTGTCACAGTCTTGCCGCTTAACTTTGAGCTCCTAAATAAAGTGACTGCTTCAATTAGAAAAACATCAGAGATCCTTACTCAAAGTGGCCTGAACAATAAGGAAATTTCTGATTCTTGATTAAATGATAAAAAAATTTTATTACAAGATGCCCAGGGGGGCTGAGTACAGAACTAGTTAATTCAGAACCTCAAGAATATCAATGAAGAACCAGTCTTTCAACGTATGTTACCTGCCATTCTCGCTAAGTTAGCTTTTCTTCAAGCTTGTCCTATCACATGATACAGTGATTACTGGGAGTCATACTTGAATCAAAAGAAGAAAAGGCTAATTCTTTTTCACTCTATTTTAGGGCAGTGAAGTCTTTTTCTGAAGTACCTGGCAGATTTACCCTCACATTTCATTTGCCATTATTGAATAAATAGAATGGGACCACCATGATTAGCTTAGACCATTGTTTTCCTACCTTTTGATTTTGACACACTAGGAAATACATTTTACTTCGTCATGACAAGGGCACTTATCACACATCACTTCTGTTTGGGCATATGTATGTCTCTCTTATACAATTAAATGTAATTCAAAATAAGTTTCTCAAAATAATGCTTACCTTTACTACTCATTGTAAGTTAAATGCTATTTTACTTATATTTAAATAGGTTTTTAATACCTAAATACAAAAATTTAGAACAGATGTAAGTTAATATATAGATATGGGCTGTTCATGAATTTTTTTCAGTCTGGAATACATGAGGATAATGCTATGAGCACATACAGTACATGGTTGAGCTGTGTTTTTCAAATTTTGAGTCAAGATTCAAAATACCTTTTTACACAAACAGGGCATTGTGAGTAGTAAAATAATCTTAATAATTTATTCAGATGAGATTCATCAGTGAATTCTATACTTAGTCTATACTTAGTGGGAGGGAATTCCACAAGTGTATCAATACCAGGATTTGAGGATCATTGGGAACCATCTTGGAGGCTGCCTAGCACAAAGTATGAGGCAACTAAATGCAGTATGTCATCCTGGGTTGAATTATGGATTGGGAAGAAAATGCTGTAAAGAAAAATTGAGCAAATTGATGATTTGAGCATGAGTTGAATGTTAGGTAATATTATTACATCAGTATGTTTTCTAATTTTAATAATTGTATTATGGGTATGTAAGTCAATGTTTTTGTTATTTGGAACTGTACACTGAAGTATTTATGTGACGGAAGGGTAATGAAGTTTTTGTACTATTCTTGCATGCCTTTTCTAAATTTGAAATTATTTCACAGTTAAAATTTAAAAATGTCAAGAGAGATTGTTTTAAAATCAAAACAATGTGAGTCTGGCTCTTAAGTTCATACATACTGAATACATTATATGTATGTCATGTATGTCAATCCTTTTAATAAGCTGTTGGATTTAGTTTATTAGTATTTTGTTGAAGATTTTTGAACTGATATTCATAGGAAATATTAGTTTGTAGGTTTCTTTCTTCTTGAGGTATCTTTGGCTTTGGTATCAGGGTGATGCTGGCCTCATAGAATAGGTAAGAACTATTGGCTCCTCTTCTGTTTTTTGAAAGAGTTTGAGAAGGGTTGGTGTTGAAATGTTTGGTAGAATTCACCAATGAAACTATATGGTTCTGAACTTTTTTTTGTTGGGAGATTTTTGATTATTTATTGACTGTACTTAATAGGTTTGTTCAGATTTTATATTTCTTCT
This sequence comes from Rhinopithecus roxellana, assembly GCF_007565055.1. NCBI lineage: Eukaryota > Metazoa > Chordata > Mammalia > Primates > Cercopithecidae > Rhinopithecus > Rhinopithecus roxellana. Next base: position 102,475,798 of record NC_044565.1, read on the forward strand.
TGAGTCAGTTTTGGCAATTTTGGTGTTCTTGGTAATTTGTCCATTTTTTCTCTTACCATGTATCTGGTTTAAAGTATATGGAACAAGTATGCATTTTTGCATTGTGTAAACATATCTGATTTAATTTTATGTGAAGTTACATTTAAACCGTATAAAATAAATCCTCCATTAAACTGCGTTGCCTTGCATATATAACCTAAAATGCACTTATCGTTTGAGCATTCCATTTGCTCCACATTCACATCAATATTTGGTATTTTCCATTGTTTTCATTTTAGCCCTGTGGTGGGGTGTTCCACGTGATTTTGTTTTTTAAGTTTTAAGTTTTATTTTAACACTGTCATCTACAAGAATATCATTACCAACAATACATCTGAGGTCAGTCATTTTTATTGTTTTGCACATTTATAAAACCATGTTTTAAATCAAGCTTATTTTAAAGTCTTATGGCTATTATTTTCTATATAAAACGTGGCTCAAGTCAAGTCAGAGGTTACTGATTGAAGTCAACATTTTCTCTCAATTTTGTCACTATCAACACTTCCAAATCTGGTAGTTGAGCTTGCCTCTGTAGGTTTTACTTCACTATCTTTTTTTCTTCTAAATGTAGTGATTCATTTTAAGGACCACTTGTACTAAATCAGTTAAAATATTACAGTTGCTGAGAATTGAAAAATTTCATACTGGATAACATTCTTTCTGAAAAATGCACTGAAAGTTTGTAACTAAACTTGGTGAAGGAATCAGCACTTTGCCAATAGATAAACTTCTCCCATACTTTGCTTATAACTCTGCAGAGTTACTCTTTAACCTCTTCATTAAATCTGTGTCAGAAGATCAAATGAGGTATCAGTGAACCAAATACCTATTCCTGAGCAATTTATGTTGTATTCCTCACACATGGTAGTCTCAATTGGCTGCATTGTTCATCCTATTCATTCGATGTTAAGGGTGTATGCAATATGCTCTATGTGGCTTATTCTATTCATTTTTTTATGCCGGTGGCAAGTCACTGATTTAATTTTATGATCCACTAATTGATCATAACCCTCAGTTTGAAAAACATGGATTTTAACCAGTCACCATTGTCTATCGGAGGTGGGACCAGCTTTTCCAAAGCATATGGCCTTACAGAAATGGGATAAATGCTAGACACACGGTTAGGCTTCTGTTTGAAAGGAAGAGAAGGGGTTTGACAACTAGAGGTTAGGATAGGCAACCAAAATAATCTGCTGCAGAGACCGTAGCTTACTCATTTAACTGTCCTAAGCATCTGGTGTGCTTGGAAGTACTGTATCAACTTGTTTCCCTTGTTACAATGGCTCTCAGCAATTACTCTTCCTTTTTCAGGTTTGTTTGTAGTTTTGTGTTCCTCATATTTTTTCCTGTTGCTATCCTTGTGCTTGCCTTTATATTGTCATCCTATCTCCTACCCTCTCATTTTAAAAAGTTCCCTTTTCATTTTGCTGCTTTTCATCTGCTTAGACAAAAGACTAGCTTCTTAAAAGCTGTAACTCAAGAGTAACCGAGTAACCAAGTTCTCGGTAAGATCTTAGGTTTTACTTCATGATCTTTTTCATGGTGATACTTGCTTATTAGATTTTTTAAATGACATCCAAAATTTTTAGCTGCGGCCTGGCTAGTTACCAGTAAGTTATCTCTGAAATACGGAAGTACTCCTGTACCCTTCAGTCTTCCAGAACAAAAGCTTCTGCTGTTATTAAATGGTAATAATGTAATCACAATACTTGGGGACTCTACTAGATTATATTCCTTGTTTTCCTTGACGTTGGTAAAAAGAAGTCTGCTGTCCCACAGATCATTAACTTTAGAATTATGAGTAACATCAAGTGTATTAATTGTTGTAACCTAGCTTCAGTTAGTCAACAAATACTTTAAAATACTGCATTTCACCAATTGTAAGATGCGCATTTTCTGACATTTTAATGCAGCTTACATTTAATAGTGTCCTATAGTTGCTGTTGTCCCTGTGGTAAATCATGGTGTAGTTTCCACATGAACTTGGTTGCTAATCCTAGAGACATGACTGAACTGCACACCTTTCGTTGTTTTAATTAACAAACCATTGAATAATAAACCATTTAAGGATCTTAGAGAAAAGAATAGGAGTTTTGTTACTGTCCAAAATCTCTTCTGTTAATACCCTCTGTTAAGATTAAGATACTGCTACTATCATCAAAGCTTGTAAGAATGAGCATCTGAAGCTTGAAAGAAAGTCCCAGAGACAACAGAGGATCGCTGTTTTAAGAAATGCTACATTATCAAGGATTTTGATAGCATAAAAACAATACTGCATGGAAAACCTTGACACCTATGATTTTGAGTATAAAAGTGATCAGAAGAATTGAACACTGAATGTGAAGAATTTTAGGAATAGTTTAGCCAGTTTAGATTGCTTATGTTTTTCTTATTTGTACATAATATATGGTTCTTACAGTTTCTAAATAAGTCTAAAGAGCTCTTTCAGTATTTAAAAAATAAATAAATAAGCAATAAGAAAGCATGTGTCATAATTTGACTATTTTCTTCCTTAGTGGTGTATAAAATAATGGTGCTTCATATAAACAGTACTATCTTGAATTTGATGAAACAAAAGTTTGATTTACTGTCTTACTATTATTGTACTGCTTCCTATTATAACTTATGTTTTCTTCTCCATAACACTATAAGGCCATGCATGAATCATAGAGACTATGTCTTATTTTGATGTAGCAGCCACAGTATTATCCGGGAACTTGTTAGAATGCAAATTCTTAGACCCCACCCTAGACCTACTGAATCAGAAATCTGGATGTGGGTGTGTTACCAAGCCATACAGGTGATTTTAATGCAAGCTAAAGTTTGAGAACCACCGCTCTGGGCAGAATTTTAGGCAAGGGAAAAATACTGGTACTATTATATTCAAATTAGGTATATATGCATAGCTTAAAGAGTAAGAAACCATAGATGGCTTGACTTCAGCTTAATTACATCTGCAAACAGTGTGTTTAAGAGGAATGAAGACATTTACCATGGTGTGTGTTAGCTAACTATCAGTAATATAGGCAGAGTAATGGAATAGTCCAAGAACTACATCTCCTTCACTTTTGATATTTGATCTTTGTCTTTTCAGCATGACGTATCCCAGACTTTACTCAAGGCAACACTGGACAGTGTTGTAGAAGAATGTGTCAGCTTTGTGGGAGTGGACATTAACATCTGTTCAGAAGTTTTGTTAAGGTGAGACAAATCTGTGGCTGAAGATCACAGAATTGAGTTTAACTGGCTATCCAGTCCAAACTCGGCTAGAGGAAGGGAACACGTGTATAAAGTTGTCAAGTATAGAACATCTATGGGTTTATACATTGCTTTAAGTAATCAGAGGGGAAGATATTATGTAAGAAAAGAATTATAACAATTCACGTTATCATTTTTAATTTTGCAGGTCTAAAGTGAAGAGCATAGAGCATATAGTAACCATTGAGTGCATTAGTGTTGCTAATAGAATTTAAATAAGGTTAACATGGAAAAGAGTTACTTCCCACCACATGATAGTAGAGATTTTTCACTAATTAAGTCTCTTGCATGCATCTGTCAAACCTGGCAGTAACCAAAAGATAAATTCTGAGGGTTCAAAGTATGGTTATCGTATTTTTACCCTGATTCTACAAGAAACCTGTCAAAATTTTTATCATACTATAATCACATGTTATATCATCTTTTTTCCCCCCGTGGTTTTAGAAGAGCTGCTTTTTTGTTCACAGTTTTGCATTTATTACACAAATCTGCTAATGCAGCATGAAATTCTCTGATCTGGACCTTTTTCGCTGAAACAGGTATAGCAGAAACTATCCCTTACATTTTAAGTTGTTGATTTTCTAACACAGCTACAAACATTTCATAATTTCATATATGGAATTTCATAATAGAGTTGAAATTCTCTGAAATAATCTTTTAACACCAAGGAAACTACCTAATATAGTCTTTATATATAATTTATACTAACCATGACAATTACAGATAAGGACCTTTCTATAGTTCAGCTCTATATTACTGAGAACAGGCTAATACACAAAAAAGGTAGTACAACACAGTTGTAGCTATTATAACTGCTTCTAACTCACTTTGTATGTATGCTGAAAAAAATAGGCAAAATTATTACTTTATCCAGAAACATAAGGAATATGAATATATAGAAAAACTGTGAGGAACTTTTTTTTCTTGCATCAGTGTTAGCCAGCTTACCAGCATCTTTATGACAGCTATTGGTTTTGTCTTTTTTTTTCTTTCCTCTTGCACAACTCTTTTTTTCCCCTCTGTTTTTTTTTTTTTTTTTTTTTTGACTCCCCTTTGGATTAACTTAACTTAGACATATGAGGATATGTCATTGCAGTTGTTTTTATGATCCAAATGTTTTATATCATTGTCTTTTCAGATGATATCTTCTTTTCAGTTTGCCTTTTTTTTCCCCTTAGGCATATTGCAGGACTCAATGCCAACAGAGCCAAAAATATTATTGAATGGCGCGAGAAAAATGGACCCTTTATCAACCGAGAACAGCTGAAGAAAGTGAGAGGACTGGGTCCAAAATCCTTCCAACAGTGTGCTGGCTTCATCAGAATCAACCAGGATTATATCCGAACATTTTGCAGGTGATTATAAGTATACACTTTAATTCTGTTGTCAACCTCCTCTCTTGTTATTGTTACCTATCCTACTACTGATTAGTGTAAATTCTAAGTGTCCATTGTTCATGCCTTCATTCAATACGTGTTGAGTGTCCTTTGGTAGGCATTGGGAATACAGCAATGAGCAAGTCAGCAAATTCTGCATTCTCATGGAGTTATATTTTAACGTGTAATACAGACAATAAGCAAACCAGTAAAATTAGTAGTTTCAGAAGGCAAGAAGTGCTATAAAAATTGAAGCAGGGATATGTGACACTGTCTTAGGGGAGTAATACAACTACTTTAGATTCGTTATTTTTTGAAAACTTATTTGAGCAGAGTTTTGAATGAAATGCCACCCAGGTATCAGAAAGAAAGCATTCCAGGCAAAGTGAACACTAAGTGTGCATAGTCCTAAGGCAGGACCAACTTTGATGTATTCAGGAAATGAGGGAAAGGCCCACACAGAACATAGCAAATGGGAAGGAGTGGTACAAGATGAGGTGACCATGGTGACTTCAAAGTGACCACTTTATATTGACATAGCTGTTCCCTAAGCATAGATATGTTTCCCCACTCCCTCCTCACTGAAAATGGACCAAAGCATTGATTATCAGTTGTGTGTATCAAGAGCTAAACTTCTTTACTTTCTAATCCTGAAAGCATGAAAGCTTGTTACATAAACTTCTTAGCATGGTATAATTATGAAAGAACATTTACGTGTCTACTACTTTGGGACTACCTGGTTAATTCATATGTACTTTTTTCTTTTGACAAAATTATAATAGAGGTCATATGGAAGATAACCTTTATTCTGGAAAAGACTGATTAAGCCTCACTAGAATATATTATAAAGCTGTGGTAATTAAACAGTTTGCTTTTGATGTAGGAATAGCACAGAATAAGGTCTGAAATCCACCAAAACATAGTTAGAATTTAGTTTATAGTAAAGGTGACATTTCAAATGGTAGGGTAAAATTGATTAATTATCTAACAAGTGATATTATGACAAGTGCCAGTAATTCAGTATGTGTGAAGGAAGCTATAGTCCCACTTCTCACTCCTATGCCCAAATACATTACAGATTTATCATAGACTTAAATGTAAAAAAAAGTAAAACTGTAAAAGCACCAGAAGAAAACATGGGGAAATCTTGCAGAGCATTAGAGTGATGGAAATTCTTTCTAAATAGATCATGAAACCTAGAAGCCAGCACTGGAAAAAATTGAAGATAAAATGATTCTGTTTTTGTTAGTTTATATGTTCTTTGAACACTTGGTTAGAAAACACAGCATAGGCCAGGAGCGGTTGATCACCTGAGGTCAGGAGTTTGTGACCAGCCTGGCCAACGTGGCGAAACCCTGTCTCTACTAAAAATACAAAACTTAGCTGCGTGTGGTGGTGCTCACCTGTAATCCCAGCTACCCAGGAGGCTGAGACAGGAGAACTGCTTGAACCCAGGAGGTGGAGGTTGCAGTGAGCCGAGATCATGCCACTGCACTCCAGCCTGGGCGACAGAGCAAGATCCTATCTATCTCAAAAACAGACAAACCCAAAAAGCACCAAAAAAACTCACAGTATAAAAAAAGAACAAAAAGTAAAAGATGCCTCTCAAGTCTCACTTGAAAAAGTTTCTTATATGTTGCTTCCAGAAAGTAAATTTACAGTTATGTCACCTTGTTTGTATATGTTTATTATTTTAAAAATGTATACACAAGGGATCAGGCTCTGCAACTATTTGAAACTTGCTTTATTTGTTTCAGTCTTCTGGATCTCTTTCCAAATTATTACATATAGATTTCTAACTTTTTATTCTTTATATTGTCTGCATAATATTTAATTGTATGGATGGGCTATAATTTAATCTAACCAGTGTCTTATTGATGAATATTGAGCTTGTTTTAAAGCCTTGTATTTTTCCAGCTGATAATTAGGTGCTTGCAGATTTGTGACTGTTACATCTCCTGAATAGTTCATAGGTTTATTCAGAATGGAATATTGCTACCACATTTAATGTTTTTTGCTTTGAAATTTATTTGCTAGCAGTGTTACTATATTTGCCTTTTCAAAATATGCCTGGTTTTTTTTTTTCTAATTTTTATACTTTCTATGACATTTTTGATGTGGCTCTTAGAAACATAGAGCTAGATTTCATGGTTTTACTCAATCTGATATTAATACATTCACATTTGTTGTATTTCAAAGTTGCACATCTTCTATTCTTCTGATGATCATCCTTAAATTTGTTGCTGACCTCTGGAGTTAATAGGTGTCTCTGTCCTCTTAGAGACGACTAGAAACAGTATCCTTCCCAATCTTTCTCTCTTCAACTCTGTCTACCTCCCATGATAAGACGACCTGGGATTTTAGTTTCAATCCAGTCCTCGCCCCGCCCCACCCCTCCCCTCCCCTCCCCTTCCCTCCTCCCCCGTCTCTCATCACCCTCCTCTCCCCCTTCTCTCTCTATATATATTTTATACATATATAAAAATATTTTTGCCGGGCGCAGTGGCTCACGCCTGTAATTCCAGCACTTTGGGAGGCTGAGGTGGGCGGATCACGAGGTCAGGAGATCGAGACCATCCTGGCGAACATGGCAAAACCCTGTCTCTACTAAAAATACAAAAAAAATTAGCCGGGCGTGGTGGCGGGCGCCTGTAGTCCCAACTACTCGGGAGGCTGAGGCAGGAGAATGGCGTGAACCCGGGAGGCGGAGCTTGCAGTGAGCCGAGACCGCGCCACTGCACTCCAGCCTGGGCAACAGTGCAAGACTCCATCTTAAAAAAAAATATTTTTTTTAATGTATATTTTTATTTTATTTTATTTATTTATTTATTTATTTTATTTTATTTTTTTATTTTTTTTATTTTTTTTATTTTTTGAGACGGAGTCTCGCTCTGCGGCCCTGGCTGGAGTACAGTGGCCGGATCTCAGCTCACTGCAAGCTCCGCCTCCCGGGTTTACAGCATTCTCCTGCCTCAGCCTCCGGAGTAGCTGGGACTACAGGCGCCTGCCACCTCGCCTGGCTAGTTTTTTGTATTTTTTAGTAGAGACGGGGTTTCACCGTGTTAGCCAGGATGGTCTCGATCTCCTGACCTCGTGATCCGCCCGTCTCGGCCTCCCAAAGTGCTGGGATTACAGGCTTGAGCCACCGCGCCTGGCCAATTTTTATTTTTTAACCTGTATATATACATATACACACTATATGCGTGTGTCTATACATATGCATGCTATGCATGTGTCTATACATATACATACACTATATGCGTTTATCTGTACATACATACACTATATGCATCTGTACATATACACACACTATATGCGTCTGTACATATACACACTGTACACACACTATATGCATCTTTACATATACCCACACAATATGCGTTTGTACATATACACACTCTATATGCATCTTTACATATACACACACTATATGCATCTGTACATATACACACACTATATGCATGTGTCTGTACATATACACACACTATATGCATGTCTGTACATATACACACACTATATGCGTCTGTACATATACACACTATGCGTGTGTACATATACATATATACACCATATGCATGTGTATATGTGTATATAATATACACATACACTATATATATACACTCCTCTATAAAAATATGTGTTTTTATAGATGTATATTTTAACATATATACACATACTATGTGTGTATATACACATAATGTATATATATTTACATCATTCATGAGCATTTACTTAATTTAATCAGTTTTTGTTGTTTCTACACTGTTTCTTGTAATTCATATGATCATTTTTCTTCGATTTATTGGTTTTTGCTAGAATTAATCCTTGAGAAATTCTTTTTAGAGAGGTCGTATGGGTTATACTTAAGTCCTCACATACCTGCAAACGATTTCAATTTGCCCTCTTACTCAAGTGCTAATTTGACTACGTATGTGATTCTAAATTCAAAATCATTTTCTCTCAGAACTTTTAAGATACTGTTCCACTATGTTCTGACATCTGATGTTTGCCAGTGAGAAATCTGATGCTAGTCTGATTCCAGATCCTTTTTAAGTAATGTTCTAATTTTCTTTCTTGAAAGCCTTTTAGAATTTAAAAAATTATTTATATTGTAAAGTTTATCCATGATACGTCAAGTATGAGTCTTTTTCTTTTCTTTTTTTGAGACAGTCTGTCCCTCTGTTGCCCAAACTGGAGTGCGGTGGCAGGATCTCAGCTCACTGCAACCTCTGCCTCCCAGGTTTAAGCGATTCTCCTGCCTCAGCCTCCCAAGTAGCTGGGACTACAGGCGTGCACCACCACAACCAGCTAATCTTTTAATTTTTAGTAGAGACAGGGTTTCATCATGTTGGCCAGGCTGGTCTTGAACTCCTGACCTCAGGTGATCTGCCCGCCTTGGCCTCCCAAAGTGTTGGGATTACAAGCGTGAGCCACTGCGCTTAGCCAAGTATGAGTCTTTTTTTGTTCATCCTGTTCTACACTCAATAGATTCTTTTGAGAGCTTGTTTTTCTTAGCTCTGAGAAATATTATTTTGTTTCCCTACATTTTCCTCTTTTCTCTCCTAGAATGCCAATTATACAGTCAGTTAGTTAAGAATGTTTTTGGCTTTAAGTAACAGAAAGCCCTTTTCCCAGTGATTTAAACAAATAAGTGGTAGTTTCTATGAAGTGAAAGGTCAGAATCTGGTTGCTGTTTTTGCATATTTGTATGACAGAGAAATAAGCACATTTTAATTTGAAGACTTTTCTGCCCAACCTTCCCCTTTTTATAAATGTGTTTTTTTCTGGCTTTACATAGTCAGCAAACTGAATCTTCAGGCCAAATTCGAGGAGTTGCTGTTACATCTTCAGCAGACATCGAGGTCACAAATGAGAAGCAGGGCAAAAAGAAGAGCAAAACTGCAGTGAATGTTTTACTGAAGCCAAATCCTTTGGACCAAACTTGTATTCATCCAGAATCATATGACATAGCAATGAGGTAAGTCTGAGGCCCATGTGGAAATTCTCCATATCCAGAGTGAGTTCTTTACACCAAAGGCCTTTGTTTTGGCATAATGGAAACTGAAAAATATGACCATGTTTAATGTGACAACATTTTTCAGAAGTTCTGCATTGCTGAGTTATGTGGCACATTATTTTATTTCAGTGAGGAATGAAGCCATTACTCCTGGAGCATTGTCAAGCTAATAAACCCTGATACTAATGGTGAAGTGTGTGTAATGGAAATTGCATGGCACTCCCCTCTGTTTGTTTTGGAAATTAACAAGACACAATTGACTAGAACCTGGCATAAAACTTGCGCTTTTCTAAAGATAAAACCCTTTTGAAAGTATACAGCCAACTCAGCTTTCTTAAGTAATATTTTTATTGGTTATTAAAATCTAAGAAATGATATACTTTTAGTGAGTATACATTAACAGAATGACATGGGGGAAGCTTTTGAGTATAAGGGAAGTTTAAGGCATAAAAAGAAAAAACTTTTTAATAGCATATTTAATTAGTTTTAAATTTTTTTAATTAGTTCAAAAACAGTGACTTGCTACATAATGACATTTTTAAAAGAATCTTACTGAATTATATGACAGTATAAGAAATATAGTGAATATTTTAACTTTTATTGAATCTAAAATGAGATTTTTGTTTTAAAATCACTTATATTTGATTATTTTAGTAAATGTCATTATGTCATTAATTTGCTTTCTTTTAAAAATATTTTAAAAGACTATAGTATATTATAGAAAACTTAGAAAAAAGAAGTAAAAAATAATATTCTGTCAACATCCAGCTAGTTTGTGGTTTCCCCCAAAAGTTTTATGATGAAAAAATTTAACCATACAGAAAAATTGGAAACAAAAATTTTACAGTGAATTCCTATATAGCCACACCTAGATTTTATCATTAACATTTTACTATATTTGTTTTCCCACATATCCATCTACTTGTCCATCCATCTTTTTTGTTTTGTTTTGTTTTTGAGACAAGGTCTCTCTGTCACCCAGTGCAGTGGTGTGATCTTAGCTCACAGCAACCTCTGCCTCTTGGGTTCAAGTGATTCTCACGCCTCAGCCTCCTAAGTAGCTGGAGTTACAGGTGTACCACGGTCTGGCTAATTTTTTGTATTTTTAGTAGAGACGGAGTTCCGCTATGTTGTCCAGGCTGGTTTCGAACTCCTGGACTGGAGTGATCCACCCACCTTTGCCTCCCAAAGAGCTGGGATTACAGGCATGCGCCACTGCACCTGGCCCATCTTATGTTTTTGATGCATTCCGAAGAAGGTTGCAGACACTGGTACACTTTGCACTAAATACGTCAGCATTCAAATAATTAACTACAATGTGATAATTCTTTACAATTTTTTTCTTTTGAGGTCACATTTACATACAATTAAATTTTAAGTTTGTATTAGCTGAATTTTGACAAATACCTACATCTGTGTAACCAAACTGCTGTTGAGATCAGGAACATTTCTATTATCTGAAAACATTCCATTATACCTCTTCCAATCAGTTGCTGCCGCAGCCTCCCAGAGGTAACTACTTGTTTTGATTTTTTTCTACCAAAGATTAGTTTTCTCCCTCTACCATACAATTGTACTCATCTGTGTAAGGCTTCTTTCAGCATCATATTTAGCAATTTATCCGTGTTGTAACAAGTACCAGTAGCTTATTTTTTATTGCTTAGTAATATTCCATTGTGTGACTATACCACAGCTTATCTATTTCCCTGTTAATGAAATCTAAGAGGTACAGGAAATACCAAACTTTTTTTTATACTCTCTACATTCAGTACAACGTAGAACACTTCTGTGGCCTCTGGTCACCAAAATATGTAGGGATTTCTCCCCTCCAACCAGTCAATTCTATGGCAGATTATCCAGCAGACATCACCTGGGTGTCCTCTAATTCAGTTGATTTCTGACACTGTCTACCTGGAGATAGTGTCAGATCCCACAGGTTGAGGGTTCAGTACTATAAGATTACTCCCGACTTCAGGGGCCTGGTTGTGACCTATAACTTCAGGATTCCTACGACCCTGGAGTTCAATTGATTTGCCAGTTTACAGAACTCAGGGAAACATCTACTTAATGTTCATCCATTTATTCTAAAGGATATTACAAAGGATACAGATGAACAGCCAGATGGAGAAGATGTATAGGGAAAGGTAGAGGGGGAAGGTATATGGGAGGAAGGATGTGGAACTTCTGCGTAGGCATACTACCCTCTAGGAACCTCCAGGTGTTGAGCTATCTAGAAGCTCATTGGAACCCAGGCTTTTGGGTTTTTAGTAGGTTTTCATTACATAGGCATGATTGGATCATTGGCTGTTAGTGATCAACTCAACTTTCATCCCTTCTCCCCTCCCTGGAGGTTGGGGGTCTGGAGCTGAAAGTGACAACCCCTCCATTCACTTGTTTGGTTTTTCTGGTGACCGTCCCCTATTGTGAAGCTATCTAGGGGACCCCAGCTACCAGTCATGTCATACAAAATACACTCTTATCTATCACTCTGGAGATTCCAAAGGTTTTAGGAGCTTTTTGCAGGGAAACGGGAGGAAAGCCAGATATGTATTTCCCAATATCACATGAACCTTGCTTATTTCCAGTCTTTGGCCATTCTGAGTAAAACTGCTGTGAATATTCTTGCACAGTTTTTTTGAATTGATAAGTCATGAAGTCTGATGAAAGTTTAGTTTTCTTAGAACCCCTCTGGTTGTACCATTTCACGTTTTACACTTTCACCATGAGAATTCTTGTTGCCTCGCATTTTTGTCATATGATGTTAGGTAGTTGTTGTTAGCCATTCTAATGTGTGTAGAAAGATCTACTTGGTTTTAATTTGCATTTCCCTGGCAACATTGAACACTTTCTAATGTGCTTAATAGTCATTTGTATATCTTCTTTGTGAAATATTTGTTCGTATTATTTGGCCATTTTCTTTTCTTTTCTTTTCTTTTCTTTTTTTTTGAAATGGAGTCTGTCTCTGTCACCCAGGCTAGAGTGCAGTGGCTGCATCTCAGCTCACTACAAGCTCCGCCTCCTGGGTTTATGCCATTCTCCTGCCTCAGTCTCCCGAGTAGCTGGGACTACAGGCGCCCGCCACGTCGCCCAGCTAGTTTTTTGTATTTTTTTTTTAGTAGAGACGGGGTTTCAACGTGTTAGCCAGGATGGTCTCGATCTCATGACCTCGTGATCCGCCCATCTCGGCCTCCCAAAGTGCTGGGATTACAGGCTTGAGCCACTGTGCCTGGCCTATTTGGCCGTTTTCTAATTGAATTGTTTGCCCTTTTATTACTGAGTTTTGGGAGTTTTTAACATATCTTGCATATATAAAAATGTACTTTGTCAAATATATGATTCATGAATATTTTTTCCCAGTTTGTGGTTTACCTCTTTTTTTTAGAGACCAAAAAAAATGTCTTATTGCTGTCTTAATAATATTTATCAATTCTTTTGGTCCATGAACTTATTATATCTTAGCATTTATTTAGGTCTTATTTCTCTAAGCAGTGTCTTTTAGTTTTCAGTGTACAGGTTTTGCATGTGTTTTATTAAATGTATTATATGTTTTTCAACACTATTGTAAATGGAGTTTTTAAAATTTTTGCTGCTACTTGTTTGTTGCTAATATATAAAAATATGAGTTTTGTGTAATAACCTTATATCCCACAGACTTATTAAATTCACTTACTAGTTCTACTAGGTATTTGTAGATTCCTTAAGTTCTCCTATATAAGCAGTTACGTCATCAGTAACTATATTAAACCTTACTTCCTCCATTTTCATCTTCATGCTTCTTATTTTTCTTTACTTTATTCTTTTTTCTTTTTTTCTTTTTGCCTATTGCAATGGCCGGGACCTTCAGTACCCTGTTGAATAGGAATGGTGAGAGTAGATATCCTTGTCTTGTTCTCAACTTTGGGACATGGTTCTGATTTTTTTTAATGTAAAAAAATTGTGGTTCCATAGTAATTGTCTTTTTAGTGTTTGATGAGAAGGTGCATATGTGCACAGGGTTTCATAGACTTCTTGCAGTAATTCTGAGGTGTACGTGGGGACTACATTATTTTGTTCGTGCAAATCACTGTCTTTTTTGGTGGCGGGTGGGGATGAGAGGGAATGTGGACAGGGTCTCACTTTGTCACACAGGCAGGAGTGCAGTGGTGTGATCTTGGCTCATTGCAGCCTCAACCTCCTGAGCTCAAGCAATCCTCCCACCTCAGCCCCAAGTAGCTGGGACTACAGGCATGCGCTGTGCCACCATGCCCAGCTAAGTTTTGTATTTTTAGTAGAAACGGGGCTTCACCATGTTGCCCAGGCTAGTCTTGAACTCTTGCGCTTAGGCAGTCCTCCTACTCGGCCTCCCAAAGTGCTGGGATTACAGGCGTGAGTCACCGCATCCAGCCAGTATCTTTTATAACGTATGTTTTTGTTTGTTTTCATAATCTAATTATAATATGGTTTAGAAGTTTTTCAATTTTTGTCAATTTGCTTTCTATTGTAAGCACTTTTTTTTGTTTCTACATATCCCTCTCATTAAAAGCTTAATGTTTCATCAAGTGATTGAACTGTAACTTATTTTAGCTATAGTAGTGCTAATAGTGGTTCATTATGATGCATTCCTAGAAGTAGAATTACTCTATTAAAGGGCTTAAAAGTTTCTGTGGCTCTTGAAATACATCACCAAGTAACACATTGATTTATAATGCCATCAGCAGTGTTTAAACCTGAAAAATCTTTAATTTCTCCTGTTAAACAGGACTTTTTTTTTTGTCAACTTTTATGTGGTCCAGTTTCTGCATGTGAAATATAAATGCCCTGCTAGTGACTTCACCCTTCTGTCTGTTTCCTTTGGGACTGTGCTTGTCTCTCAGAAGGAAGGTATTTGTGAACTAGTTAATGGGAAGTTTCTTCTGTTGCAGTCCAACCCCTGACCTTTAAAATCTAGAGATTATCGCTTCTCAGCCTTATGGCTAAGATCAAGTGTGAAACCTAGAGATGAAATTAGCAATTTATCTTGCCATCCCCATCATCCAGTTTGGAACTGTGATAGCAATTTCTGGCTATCAAGTACGCTTAGTTTAAACATCACCCATCATAGGTCGTTCATACTCTCTATATATTCTCACACAAGTGTCTTCCCAGGGAAGAAAAAAAGCCCATTTAAGATGTGGTTAGGTCATCATTGGTTTGATTTCAGTTCTATTAAAAGAATTTTTGTTGCAGTACATTTCGTGTTTTAGTTGTATCAGAAAACTATTGGAAATTAAATGCCTTTAATGTCACCCTTCCATAATATCACCCACACAAATACATCAAAATGTAATATGATTACGTCTTTCCTTTCGTGTTTATGGTAGTCTGTCTCATATATGTTTTTAGGAAAATTGAGATTATGATATTTTATAGCCTGAGTTATTTAGTGGTTTAAAGAAAGTCAACTTTTTTGTTTATGTTTATTATTTATATAATTTTTAAAAAGCCTTATTTATGTATGAGTTCTTTGTATATTAAATCCGTTTGTTTTATGGACTGGCATTGTTTTTCTACTTGTTCACCTTTTGTATCTGCTTATAATATTACGTTTTTGAAATATGAATGTTTAATTGTTATGAAGTAAAACCTTTTTTTGGTTTTTATGCAAGTTGTGTCTTAAGATCCCTCATCTCTAAGATCAGTTCAGTGTTCCCCATATTCTTTGTATTCTTTATTTTAATAATTACTCTGAATTTTGTTGGTGATGACTTTATTCATCACTTAGAATGTACAGAGCACTGTGGTAGGGGCTGAAGTATATAAAAATGAATAGAGGTGACTATGCTCTCAAGGAGCCTAATAACTCCTTGGGGAGCGATAAAACTTACATTCACAGATATCACAGTAGTGCTGAACAATTAGAAAGTACCCTTTGTGAAGCATAAAGGTTGTTCCCAGGAAAAAGAACTCATTTCCAGATAGGGGAATCTTGTAAAGTTTTATGCAGAAGGTTACATTTAGGCTAGGTTTTTAAGGATTTCATTCTGTAGAAAGAGGCACTTAAAAGATTGGAGACAGAAAAATATAGCTCAGGCCAGCTTTGGAATAGTTAATGGTCCAGTACAAACAACTTTCATTGACTACTTCCTCATTACCAAGCATGTTAGAAGCATCATCATGTTTAAACCTCACACAGCAACCCTATGAGGTTGGTACTATGGTACTATTATTATTCCCACTTCTTCAAGTATACAGAGTCTCAGATAGGGTAAGTAAATTGTCTAAGCTAACTTAGCTAGTAGAACCAAGATTTGAACTAGATCTATGTCAGTTTAAAGCTTGAGCTCTTAACTAGGCTACAATGAAAAAGCTAGCTTGCAGCCAGATTTTAATGAAATCATAATGGTCTTTCCAGTTAAAGGTATTGTACCCTAAAGACTCTATATGTTATTCTGCACAGAAAAGTAACAGGGTTTGTGTTACATGTGCTTCTTAAGGAAGAAAAAAAAGGTATCTGGAATATGCTGTCTTTGAGTGTTATTCTCTATCATCACATGGCTGAAATTGGACACTGCCTTTTCTCTCAAGAAAACATTACCCTCTCCAATAAATGAAACTTTGTTGATTTATTTTATTAAGGGATATGTAAGAAATGGATTATTCTCTAGAATATGTAGAATTTTATGCTGTTCTGCTGCAGATATGCTATTTCCTGAAGAATATTCCATTAAAAATAATTCCCTTCCATCATGTTTTTTATATGAGGCATGTGTTTGCTATATTCTTATTTTAGGAGAGAAGTATGGTACAGAGCGGGAGTAGTGTGTTCATCCTAGAGCCAGAGCAGGGTTTTCAGCAGGAGAATGGAGGTAGAATGTCAATTAAATATGGCAAGAGAACCCATATTATAGAAGATACAAGGGAAAAATGGGATTTAGAGTATTGCTCTACACTGTTGCTACAGATAGATTTTCCCTCAATAGTTCTTTGAAGCCATTCTATTCTAAATTCCTTTTACTTGTTTCAGGGTCTTGTAACGTTCACCTGGTGACTTCACTTCTTACCTCACTGAAAAAACTCAAAACTACCTTACAATCCTGTCTTCAGATTGTCTCTGTATTTTTACTCATTCTGCCCCATCCTTCCCTACACTGCTCCTCCATGTCTTGATTTTCTTTCCTTCCCCACCCTGACTTCTTCCAGGTTGTTGCTGAGGACTCCTGACCTTGCCCATTGTATTGATCTCTGTGTCTTAACTGCCTCACCTCTAAATTTGAGGGGTGGGGGGGTGGCAGCCAAATTATAAGGTTTTTTATAATAGCTTTATAAAGCTTTATGACTGTCTCTTGTATCTTTAATGTCTTCACTTCTTCTCATCATTTTTGGCCAGAGATGTATTATTGCTGGGGTCTGCCTATTCCTCACTCACGAAAAGCTAGAAGCTGTGGCCACCTTTTATCTTACTTTCCCTTAGACCTTCTAACCCATTGCTCCTTCTTGTCATTGCTGACCCTCTCAGAACTATCTGCCTCTAATTCTTTCTGCCTGCTTTCTCCCAGTCCCTTACAGATTGACTTCTATCCTTACCCCCTTCCGAAATTATTCTCTCAACTAGTCATCAGTCACCTCCTTTCCATTCTTAACTCTTTTACCCATTCTGCCACATTTGACACTATCAACTTACCGACCTTCTACCATGACTTTTATACTGTCTGTGGTTTTTCTTTCTCCTGTGGCCCTGTAGATGTATATATTCTTCAAGCTTTTGATCTTCATCTTCTTTTGTACTTGTTCTACTTGCTCCCTTGGATGATTCTACCCATACACATGACCATCTGTATCTCTTACCTGACTATATAATTCAAATCCTATGTCTCAACATCCCTAGTCCAGGCCTTTCTAAGCTCTAGCCCAACCTTTCCATTTGTCTGTGAGAGATTTTCTCATAAGTATCTTAGCAATGGAAACTCTATGTATCTAAAATTGAAATTTGTACCACCCCCCTTTGTCCCTCCTTTTACAACTCCATCTTCTCTTATCATCATTCCTCACTAGCCCCACACAAAGACAAGACAAACAAAAAGGCTCAGTAGTCAGTGGTTAATGGCATGAATCTCTTTCCATTAACTTAGGCTAGAACTGACAGAATCATTCATTTAAAAAAGTCTTTTGAGTGATTGCTATATTCCAAGTACTGTTATGCAATCTTGGAATACATTCAAAGGTCCCTGGTCTCAAAGAGACACAGTATACAACTAGCATAATAAATAAATTATACAGTGTGATAAAATGTTGTGGGAAACAGGGAAAGAGCAGAGTAATGGGATAGGGATTGCCAGGATTGTGGGTAAGGGTTTGAAAATTTAAGTAGGGTAGTCATCATAGGCCTCATTGACTTGGTGACATTTGAGAAAAGTCTTGATGGAGGAAAGAGCTGTGCAGATATCTAGAAAGAGTTCCAGGAAGAGGAGCCACATTTGCAGGTTCAAATGTGGGAGCAGGCACGACATGTTGAAGGAACAACAAGGCAGCCAGTGTGGCCAGAGAAGAGTGAGCAAGGGAGAGAAAAATAGGAGATTTGAGTCAAAAGGGCATTGGGAGGCCATTATAGGGGCTTGACTATAGTTCTGAAAGAGTGATATGATCTGATTTACATGTTAAAAGGATCTCCTTGTCTGCTGTTTTAAGTCCACTGTAAGGGGCAGTGGTAGAAGCAGGGAGACCAGTTAAACTAATTGCTGTAATCCAAGATGATGACTGAGACCCAGATGATACAGCAGAAGACATGGTGAGAAGTGTTCAGATTCTGGATGTACTTTAAAAGCAGAGTCAATAGGATTTACTGAAACATTGGATGAAGGATATGAAAATTAGTAACTAGTTGCAAATGGCAAAAATAATATGAATGCTAGAGACACTGTGGAGGATGAAGTGGAAACTCACTGTATTGGAGGGGAGTGGAAAAGGGAAAAGTTAAAGAACTAAACAGTGATCATTCCCATAGTGATATCATCTGGTCTCATGGCTCTAAGGACTATCATAAGCACATGACTCCAAAATTTATATTCTTAGCCCAAACCACTCTTCCAAACTGTATCTGCCTACTTAAGATCTCAAACCTAACATGCCTAAATCTGAACCCATCTCTCCCCAGAATCTTCAACTACGATCTTTTTCATCTCAGATTATTTCAGTTCATCCTTTCAGTTTCTCAGTTCAGAGCCTTGGAATCGTCTTTGGTCTGACAAGATATCCTTAGCTGAAAATGAGATCCTTCTCCTTGAACAACCTTTATGCTTCACTAAGGGCATTTACTAATTTCTTTCCCCTATTATGGTATCTGTGAGTATAAGTTATATCCTTCCTACTTTGGGAGGCTCCTTGAGGGCATAAATCACCTCTATTCATTTTTATATTCTTCAGCCCCTGCCACAGTGCTCCACATGTTCTAAATGATGCATAAAATCATCAACAAAATTCAGAGTAAATATTAAAATAAGAATATAAAGAATATGGGGAACACTGAACTGATCTTAGAGATCAGGAATCTTGAGACATATCTTGCATAAAAGCAAGAAAAATAATGTTAATTTTTTTAATTAAAAAGCTGCTTTTGTGTACCCCTTGGTTACTCTACCATACCCCACTTACTCATAATATGCTCAGATGGTCAAAAAGGAGTATAACATAGTAGAGTATCATAGTAAAGCCATGAGCTCCTTCAATTGTCCTTGTCTCTGCAAAATAAATAATGCATCTGAAAATTTGGCACCAGATTTGCTAGGCTAGTGACAATTAAATTTCAGGTTAGTTTATAATTATAGGCTATAAGCTCCAATAGGGCATGGATCATAAGAGCCTGTTTTACCTCTCTATCCCTAGCACCTGACAAATACTGATATGGCAATGTTTGTTTAATGAGAAATGATAGGAATTAATAATGAAAGATGACTACATAAAAGAACACTGAGGAAGGGAACGACTCAGGAACTGATAACTTCAGTAGAACAAAATGAAATGTTTAGCTTTACTTTAATTCATGTATTTTTTTTTCCTATAATCTAAACTGGCTGTGGTCAATGCAGTTGTATAAACAAAACTGTTGGTAGAACAAATAGATCATCCTTTCCTAACATTGCCTGTCCTACATGTTGTGTAAGTACTTCTTCTAGAATCTCTTGTGGATTGAAAAAATTTCATGACCTCCCCAAACTGAATCCCGTTTGCCTTCACAGAGCATTGTGAAGGGCCAAGGCCCCCCTAGATTTGCAGACTACAAGCCTGGAGACCATGAAAGAGGATCTCTTACCATTTTCTATCGTCATCCAGAAACTCTCATGTCTGTGTGTATGAGTGAGTTCATTGTGTTGTGTACCATAAACCATAAGTAAAATTGCTGCTATATTAGTAGAATGAGACCCAGAAACAGCCTATTTAGGGGTTACTTCCCCCACTACTACCCCCTCTGTTTTTGTCATATCATTTGGGTTGATCCAGAGAGCTAAGGCAAGTATCTGATTTCCTCTTTTTCTTGAATAAGGTGCCAGGAGTAGTGCTTGGTGCTGCAGATGATGCTGATTTGTATGTGTCACAGTGAGACCTGGCACTCTCGCAGAGAATCTGCTGCATTAAGAATTTGATTCACTCCAGATAGTTAAGCTTGAAAGTGGTTGTGCTCTTGATTTAGCTTGAAAAATATCAGGAAATTTAATGTCAAGACTGTCACTTGGCACTCATTTTGATAAAGCATTAGCTAGTATTTGTTATTTCAATTTTTCCCATTAGGGAGGAATTCTAATACTAGTTTCTATAAGTAGTTAACAGCCTGTGTAGCAGGAATATCAAACGCAGTCGCATTGGAATGCACCAGGTAAATGTCTATCAAGGAATGATTTGTATCAGTACCTGTACGTGATATTTGTACTATAGGATTTCCTTTGTTTCTGCTGATGTGCTTATTTGTGACCCTTACAATCAATGTTGAAAAGTATCAGAGAGTAGACAGCCGTGAATGTAAAATTCAGGTCTGGGACAGGAATAATCATATAACCTAGCGAAATATTTATTTGGGGAGGGAAGAAACTTCTGTACAAAAGCCAAGCAGTGTTTTTCTTTAATTTACTAAAAACTCGTGTCAGGTTTTTAGAACCAAAAGTAGATTAACCCAATAGATACACAAGGATTCTGTTATGAGATAAATGAATATAAAGGATCCTAACTGGTGCCCTGAGCTAAAAAGTAGTTGAGATTGAGGGAGGTCCTTTAAATGTTCTGCCTAGCTCCCGGCCATGGAGCTAAAATAAGTCAAGCCAGATAGTGAAGATTTTCCACTACTGAAGACCCTTAATGAGTGGGCATATTTGCAGTCTCCGTCTCTTTCCCATTCCTGTTTAAGAATTTAGCGTCTCTGAACTGTTCCTTGAGAATTGCCTTCAGAGACTTCATTACCTTCTCTCCAACCTGAGCTTACTGCCCAGCAAAGAAGTCTTCTAACTAATAAGTGATTGTAATGCAAAAAGTTTACATTGTTTTTATTTAAAAAACAGCAACAGTTGACTCTTCACAGATTTCATATTCAGAGTTTTGACTATGAGCAACCAGAAGGCCCATGACTTGTAATTTGCAATTTTTCTGACGGGTGAGTCATTAGCCTACTGAATATGTCTAACAAACCTCCCCACATCTAAAATTCACCACAGCTTCGTTCTGCATTGGCATGCCAGCTAACTCCTGCAATGATAAAAGCATGTTCCTTTGTGGGAAACTTGCCTGAAAAGAAATCCAACTGCCAATACTGTACAATAAATGATGATTAGGTAAACAGACCTAAGAGATTATTTGCAAATTTGAAAGAGCCCAAATTTTTCTGGACTTGGACTTGCCTTATAAGAATTGGCAGCAAGGCAGAAAGACTCATTCCTGGCTTTTGATAGATGATAACATAAGATGTGTATCAATTAGTTATCCTACATTAATTTCTAATAGAGCTATGCCTAGACAATATTAGATTGCCTTATAAAAAGACATAGCGTCATAAAAGAGAGGCCAAACCTAAAATATAAAAATGTTAAGTGGACAGATTACTAAAAGTGAATTTTGTTTTTAAAGATACAACGGTCTCTCTATGTTGCCCAGGCTGTACTTAAACTCCTGGGCTTAATGATCCTACTCCTCATCCTCCCTAGTGGCTAGGACTACATGTGTATGCCACTGAGCCCGGCTTTGTGTGTTGTTATTGTTGTTGTTGTTAGTAGTTAAAACCTAAACATCTTATTGTAGTTCCCAGGAACTAACAATCATATTTTCAAAAGTGCCCTTCCAAATGAGAGAAATGATGAAAAAACTTCACCCACTTGAGAATTAGATGATCAGGCTATTGATTGATTGTCATATCCAATGTCTTACACACTGTTCCAAAACACAGCACACATGAGGTTTCTGGCAAAGCTGGTAGAGGAAACTAGGAAGATCAAGAACCTGAGACTTTACATTTTCCGCTAGCTCAGTCTGGAGGCAGTGAAATGTCAGACTGCCTGGATTCAAATCATGCTGTTTGAACTGGGAATGTTATTTAACTTCTCTATACCTCAGTTTTCTTGTTTGTTAAATGTGCATAATAATAGTACCATATCTCATGGGGTTATATTAATTAATATACGTAGAATACTTAGCACCTGGACAGAGTAAGCTGGTGTTAATATGATGATTATTGCTGTTATTTTTGTTGTGATTGAGGAGGGGCTAAGCTAAGCAGTAAAAGAAATGGAGGTAGGTGGAGGGAGTGGAGGAGAGTTACAATGGTTGGTCCCCAAGGAAAAAAGTTGTTTTATCCTGTTATCTGGATGTAATTTGAGGCATTTAACATTGTTAATGAATATTAATATTGGGTTTTGAGACTGGAGAACATGCTGGTTTCTCTCCTATGTTTATGGAGCAACCTATTAGTACCCAGTGAAGGAGGAGTGTGAGGGAGTTGCCGGCCAGTCATAAAGTTGTGCTTGCTTCAGCCTCTTCCATCTTCAAAGTATTTGTCTGTCCTCCTTTTTTTCTTTTCCATCAAGTTTAGACCACTCAGTCTGGAGCCTAAAACTCAGTAGGTTATTGATTTAGTTTCCCATTATCTCCCTCCTGCCCTTCCTGCCCCCAGCCTAGCTAGGGATTTTAATCTTAGCCTGTCTTCTGATTCTCAGTGTCACCATAAGCAAGTTTCTTTGACCTTAGTTTATACTCTTTAAATGGAATAACAATGTTTTTGCCCGTTCAGAGGACAACTAGGGATTTATTGAAATGGCAGATGTTAAGCGTTTTCAAATTTTTTGATAGGAGGATTCCTTGACAGGATGGCATTTATAGTAAAAAAGCTATTTCCTAAGGAAGAGTCCTCTACCTCTGATACATAGGCTTTATTCCCTAGTGGTACAAGGTCTGTTTAATTTCAGCTTTTCCACCATGAGCCTGTATGTTTTAAATACTGCTTTTTTAATTTGCCCTCTTCTTTCAAACATTCACAGGCACTAATCCACATTACTGCTTTACAGGCAGTAAATTAAATTATATTAATTCTAAACACAGTGTTTTTGAGCTGTAGAGAGTCTGTAGCCTTTGAAACCACTAACTTAATTTTGTCCAACTCTTATTCAGAAATTCAAAAAGAGCCAAAGCTTTTTCCTTTTGAATTTGGTTTAAAAAATAGTAAGAAATTGCTCCCGGGCAGTGGTCCTGGGTGCCAGGGTTTATCAGAGATCTAAATCTTCTGTCTGCGTGAAAATCTTCCAAAGTAAAAGTGTAGGCATGCTAGTGGAGATGTAATCTGTTATAACTTTTACCTTCACTGCTACTACCTTATGGTGTCAGATGTGGCAAGTCTTTTCATCTCTCTGAGATTTTGTTTTCTTGTCAGCAAATCTACATTCACAATAAATATTTGAGAGAAATAAATGAAATAATCTGTACTGGACACTTTCAAAGTATCTGTTTATCTGCACAGAAAGTCCTGCCTCTAAAAGAGCAGATATAAGCAGAAGACTATTTTATACTGTCATTACTTGAAATTAGATTGTAAGCTCATTCAAAGCAAAGGCTCTGTTATCTTTCATAGAGCCTTCCGCCACAGTAAATAAATGTTTATTGAATAAAGCTGAGTATGATTTTCTAAATTATTTTTAGTTGGTTTCAGCATTTTGTCACATTCCTTTGAAGAGCCTTGATTTTAGCAAATCTTTGTCATTTGGGCAGGGGAATGGCAGGGTGTATGAAAACAACCAGACTCACAGGAAAGAGGGTGATCAGGCTGCATAATACTGGGTTGTTGGTTTTTTTTTTTTTCCCTGGTTCTCTTTTGGGAGGGTAATGGTTTGTTATTTTTCAAAATGTGAGAAGACTGAT
This sequence comes from Rhinopithecus roxellana, assembly GCF_007565055.1. Lineage (NCBI taxonomy): Eukaryota > Metazoa > Chordata > Mammalia > Primates > Cercopithecidae > Rhinopithecus > Rhinopithecus roxellana. The sequence goes on from NC_044565.1 coordinate 102,499,828, forward strand.
TTTTTTAGTGTCACTTGTACATTTATTTCTAGGACAAATCTACAACAGTTTAGATGTCTTTGGAGCAATAATAGCAACATTTCAGTACATGACACCTTTCCTATTTTTATCAACTCATACTTATTTAGATGTATATGTACATTTGTTTAAATTATATAATTACACAGTATAAAGTGAGTGGTTCTGAGACAGGAAAAGCTACATAATCACTGTGGTTATGTATGGCGTTGGTTATTATTTCACTGATCTTAGATACTTTTGAGGTAACTATATGAGCACTGTTCAACTATTTCTGAAAAGATGATCATCCTAAATCTTTTAGAAGATTTCTATCTCAGGACTTTTTAAATGGTACTTTAAAAAAATTTTTACTGTAGTTCAGTAATGCTAAATTGCTAAGTAATAGAAATTTTAAAATAAAACAGCTTTCTAAGGATATGTTCTCCTACATACAATGAATGCAACATGCAATGAGTATCCAGTTTCTGTACATGTATAACAGATCTTTGAAAAAGCAGGAAACATTTAGTAAATTCTTCAGAAGTTAGAAGCAGGTAACAGTCTGATGCTTATAAATGGAGTCCTTTGGAAGACAAACTGCATTCCTTCATCTGTGATAGGAAATCTTTCTCTTTTCATTTCCTTTTTTTTTTTTTTTCTGCTACTCATATATGCAGGAGGTGCTCCAAATGGTACCAAGCAATAACATTTAAAATGCCCCCACCCCTGCCCAGATAGCTGCATGCATTTTAAAACTATATTCTCTCATCAGAGTCTGGAAGAGCTTTCAGGACAACTTGATGACTCTTTCTGAAGGGGTTACATTTTTAAAATGTTTATCTTAGTATGTTAATTTACTGTTAAAAAAAAAAAAAAAAAAAGACCGGTCTCAGCTTAAGTTCTACTGGATAATTATTTGCCCTTTCTGTGGCTGATTATTATGCTAAGAAATGCCATTTAAATATTATTTTCACTAGACATCTGTTAGCTTCTGTAGTATAATAGGTAGTTCTGTGGGCCTCTCTATAAATGAATGATACTTGAATTTATAATTACTTGTATATTTTGCACCAGCATAGATTTTTAAAGATTCTTATTTCAGTATCTTGGTTTAACAAGGAGGTTAGACATTTGAAAATGCCAGGTACAGTGGCTTACACCTGTTATCCTAGCACTTTGGGAGCCCCAGGTGGGTGGATCTCTTGAGCCCAGAAGTTTGAAACCAGCCTGGGCAACATATTGAGACCTCACCTCTACAAAACATTTTTAAAAACTAAAAATTAGCTGGGCTTGTGGTTCCAGCTACTTGGGAGGCCAAGGGAGGAGGATCGCTTGAGCCTGGAAGGCCAAGGCTGCAGTGAGCTGTGATTGCACCACTGCTACAGCCCCTGGGTGAAAGAGCAAGACCCTGTCTTTAAAAAAAGTTTGAAAAGATTCCTCGATGATGATTAAAATGTAATTCACATTGCTGTCCCTTTGATTTGACTGCTAGAACAGCAGCTGTGATGGAGCCAGCGCTCCTTCTGTAAGCTAAGCTAAATAGGTAGTGTGATACACTCAGCTGTGTCAATTCAGCTCTTCTGTAGAGAGCATAAAGGAGCAGCAGGTTTTCCTCATTTGCCACACTTAAATTTATATTCCATTTTTAATATTAAGAGCAGTAAATTTGAAAATAGAGAGTAATAAATTTTAAAGAAATGTATACATAGAGTAACACATATATGTTATATAGAGAGAAAATATAGAAACAGTAACAGATTTTTAGAGTGACAAATTACTACTAAACTTTATGCCCCACAGTTTACATAGTTTTTTAGGAGGCCAGATTTTCTTAAAGTATAAACTTTCTTTTTAAATTATTGGATATGTAACCTGTATTACAAATTAGGACCTGTTCTGTCTACCTTTACCTTTTCATTTCTAAAATGTGTTCTTGCATTTAATTTTTTGCTTGTTGCGTTACTACATTAAAACTGAGTAAAGCTAATGGGTAAAAATAAGCAAGTAGGAAAGTCTCTTGAAAGTGTTGAGAGTGCGTAGACTACTAGATGTGCTTTGCCATTATAGCATGGTTCTTGGTGGAGTTGTAAATCATATGTGTTTTGCCCACAAAGCACATGCTAATATTAAGTTGTTTTTAAAGTGATTGTGTTGCATCACCATGGTTCTTCTATGCTCTGTGGGGTATCATATTGCTTTAATGTAATGAACCAAGTCCTCAGCTCCTAAATCTCCATGCTGGAAATGATTACATAAAACTGAATGGCCATGTCTGAAGTCATGAATCTTGAGAATTTCTTATTCTTTGGAAAAGCCTTACAAGACTTTTCTTATTCTTTGAGGGGAAAAGCCCTGTACTTATAACAAGTTTCTGTTGAAAATATTAGCCATTTTAGGTTATATAGCATTCTGTTTGAAAAATAAGCATTTACTCTGCTGCAAGTTCTGTATTTTAACTTTGTGCAGATGTGTGCTTAAAGAACATGATGTGCTTATTTGTTGCATTTATGCTACTTTCTTACTTTAAGTAAGATGGATGAAATTACGTATTAAATAAAAACAGCAGTCCTTACCAACCTGAAAAAGCCTTCCAAAAACAGTGGAGAAAATGAGAATATAACTTTAATAATTCATTGACTTTTGAGAGAATTCTGTTTAAAAGCATGTATATAATTTATTTGCAGGTTTACTCAGTGTTTTTAATGTTAAAAGTAATCTGCCAGTAAATTGTAAAATATTACCAAAAGTATTATTTTCTATCTTAACCAAATATAGCACTTTAAATTTTACATATCTTATTATACACAGACATATATATTGTATGTGGCATAAAAGTCCAGTTAGAATAACTTCATGGCCTTGGGCAAGTTATTTAAACTCCCTGAACCTCATTTTTTTTCTGTATAATACCTACCTTTTAGAATCATTGTCATGATTAAATGAGAAAAATCTATTTAGAGTAATGTCTGACAGATATTTATCATTGCATGTTCACTTGTATATGCCAAGCTTCATAAAGCAGTGTTTTTATTTGGTACTTCTGAGCTAGACAGTACTTTGTATTGAGTATTACTTACCACACTCAATTCTAAAGTGAAACTTTGTATTGGATATTACTTATCACACTTAATTCTGAAGTGAAATTTAGAATACGTAGAATAAATTTTTCTTAGGATATTTAAGGAGCATGTTTATCGAGTGGCTACTAAGCATAAAACATTGCTTCCTATCATATACAGTTGACTATATTTACAATTAATTAAGGTAGAGGTCAGTCTAAATGCTATTCCCAGTTCGTTTTATAGTTCCTCTCTCTCTCGTTGGCTCTTTGTGTGTGTGTGCGTGACCTTGTTAACTTTAAGAAAGTTTTCAAAATAAAGGAGCACTTGACTTTGTAGTCATTTAAAAATAGGGTTGATCAATATGAAGCATTAGCTACAAGCACAAGTTGGTGCTTTTTATTGATTTCAGTTACCAATGCCCTCAGGCTTATGTGTGTGAGAATGAAAATGATATATGAAATATGCACCCAGATTCAACAGACCAATGTTCTTGTTACATCTGCAACTGCTTTGGCAGAATTCTTTATTTGGAAGTGACTTTGGTAGCAGTTAGTTCCTGTCTCCCTCTCTCTGTCTCTCACACACACACACACACACACACACACACACACACACACACACACACACACACGTGCAGGCAACCTTAAGATAGACTCATACAGTGATTTGGGAAGTTTCTGCCATTTAGTTACTTTTATTATAAAATGCTATTCAAGGTTCTAGACTTAACAGTGCGTGAATATACTTTTTGTCAATTTTAACAGATGGTTAGAAGCCAAAATCTTGATGGTTTGAAAGATTCTCCACTAATAAAGTTGCAGACCAATAAAGCCAAGAAGGTGAATACCAGGGAAGCCTGCTCAGCAGGGCACGCATTATTTAGAAAGTTGTATAAGGAAGTTTGCTTTGAGCAGAGGTTGTCATCTGTCATCTGTCCCATCAGTCAGAGTTCCAGCAGCTGTTCCCAGTCACCAGGACCCTTGTATGCTACTGTCCATCCATCAGCACTAAGAGATACCGGCTGCCTTTCCACCGTGCTGGGGAAGCCACGGACACACAGACTTACGGTGTTATCTCACTGGCCACCAGTTTGGATGAAAGCTCATTTTCAAAGAGGGAGACCAAACACCAACATTTTGATCTTTTATTAGACCATTAACCAAAATATATTCTCAAGAGAATTAGTCGGATGCCATAAAGTGTGTCTATTTTTGGCTATATGTATGGCTGTAATAACGTAGGAGTGTTGCACATTTGAATCCAAAGAGATACCCTACTTAAATGAGAGATGGGGGAACTTTCTCCACTAGATGCCAGATCATTACTATCAGAGTATCACTGTGAAGAGACCTTTCTGGTTGAACACAACAATGCAAAAAAGACTTAAAATCACAAGCATTCTTTTTTTGATAGTGCAGCAACCTGCCAAATGGGATATATCCCAATTCTGATTATAGACAAACCTCCAACAATTCCTCTTTTTCTCTTTTTGTATTCCAGAAGTATCCCTAGAGGAAAGGATTTGTGGGCATTAGTATCACTATCTGCCTGATTACTGTGTTGACATTTTTAAAGTGCCATTAATCATAGGAAATGGAACTTAATGGTGTAGAAAAATACCCAGCCAGGGAATGTCAAGAAAGTAAGCTACAGCCCAGTATTCACATGAAATTAAAGGGAAATACATCTTAACCCTTTATTTTTTTTCTTCTTACTGAATTATAAAGGAAAGTAATTGAGAGGTAGCTTTGCAATCAAAGGTAATGGTAAACAGCAAAAGAAAATTATAAAAGGCAGCTGATGGTATGCTGCACAGGTAATGCTGCCATTAAGGGTATACAGAAGTAAAAAGCAGTGATATGACACATGAATAAGAGTAATTCATTTTTCAAAAATGGCAATATTTGATGCATATTTTGTTAGAGTTTGGTATCATTTCATTGTTTGCCTATTAGCTAATTTAAATTAAAATGTTTTCCTAACTGAAATTGTAGGGAAGAGATAAATATAGATAGCCTCATTTTAAAAACATATGTGACACTAAACTTATAATGAACTAATTATACTGTAAAATATTTTTGGCTGGACGCAGTGGCTTACACCTGTAATCCCAGCACTTTGGGAGTCCAAGGCAGGCAGATCATGAGGTCAGGAGATTGAGACCACCCTGGCTAACACGATGAAACCCCATCTCTACTAAACATACAAAAAATTAGCTGGGCGTGCTGGTGGGTGCCTGTAGTCCCAGCTACTCAGGAGGCTGAGGCAGGAGAATGGCGTGAACCCGGGAGGCGGAGCTTGCAGTGAGCTGGGATCGCGCCCCTGCACTCCAGTTTAGGTGACAGTGCAAGACTCCATCTCAAAAAAAAAAAAGGTTTTTGGTGTTGACTCTGAGCAGGTGCTTCATTTGATAAATAGCACAAAAACCTTTAATCCACTTTCTCCCTCAGCCTTTTCTTTTTCAAGACAGTTTACAGCATAGGACACATAATAGATTCTCAATAAAGACTGATTGATTGACCTATGGGTCTAAGATGAATTAATTTTAGGGTGATCTGTATAAGGAGACTGCAAAAGAAGTAATATTGTTAAGTGTTGGGCTTTTTATTTTTTCCACTGCAGGTTTTTGTCATCCATTGGAGGGACACTGTATGAGATTGGAAAGCCTGAAATGCAACGAAAAATAAATTCATTCCTTGAAAGGGAAGGAATGGAGAAAATTGCAGAAAGATTGCAAACAACAGTACACACCTTACAGGTCATCATAGATGGTCTCAGCCAGCCTGAAAGCTTTGACTTTCGAACAGGTAAACAATTGAACTTGAATTATATAGCACCTTGCATATGCATAGCTCCCGTTATCTCCTTTGATCCTCACAGCAATCCTATGCCATAAGCAGAATGGATATTATTCTCCCATTTTATACATGAGAAAATTAAAGCATAGGGATCTTCCTTCAGAGTCATTATAGTTAATATCCAGAGCCAAAGCTAGAAGCCAGGTGGTCTCCCTGGACTCTTTGTTCACTGTGTGTTTCCCGTTTACTAAAGTAAATGCATCATGTGTGTACCACTGTATGCATGGAGGCACACATATTTTTATGGTCCTTTTGTAAGCTGTTTTTATCTCCTGGGAGCCAGAAGTGCAAGATAAAGCAGTCCCTTCACAAGCTAAAAGGTGAATCTTCTTCCTTAATTATAGCTTTCCAAGTTCTTGGATTCTGTGTCAATGAACACATTGAACAAATAAGATAATATCTATCTGTTGATTTTCCTTCTAATTAAAAGTGCTCTCAGCACAGGTAGATGGTGAGGGACGTATAACAACCGTAGTTGTTGAGAGCAGTGACCCAGTAAAAAAGAATTACAATATCAAATGACCTACTTCCCAAGGAAGTTTGAATAGGAACCCCTGAGATTTAAATGAATCTGCTCATTGATCTTATAACCAGTTTTGATGATACCATGTTTAGACTATTGTCTTTTTATTCCGGTTTAGGCTGTGTTGAGATGGTTAGACATACTTCTTTGAAAGGGTTTAAAGGAAGTTTGAAATATATCCAGCAAGTTCATTGTACTATTCCTCCTTCTTCTGTAGGTTTTTTTTTTAAGTTAAAGAAAAATAAAATAACACCCAGTAAGAACTATGCCAAAAATGTGGGAGTAGAAGCCTCCTAGTGGTCCTCCACACAATGTGGATGTTTCAGCAGACAAATCCATCTCCATTTGGAGGCCCGGTATCCTTTTATGGGAATTTCTTGGCTGGTTTTTAGCTGGAGTGCTGGGTAGAGCAATGGTTCTCAAAAATACTGGATTTGGAGGTGGTATGGCTACATCCTTTGCATTAGTGGGTTGGCAAAAAATGCTGTAACTGCAGGTATCCTGTATTGGATTTTTCACATCCATCTTCATTTTTCTGTCTTAGTGTCGATTGTTCCATTATCCCAGTTGCATTATAGACTCAGAGCAAAGATCAGCACTCAAATTATATGGTCCAGTTAAACTACCAAGTTGTTGAACAGAAAGACAGATGCATCTGGGCTCTGGGCTGAGCTTTCCAGTTACTGCAGTGTTCATCAGTGTGGCAAGTGAAGTTTTAAATAGGTCTCTTTAAGCAAACTTTGGAACTGACATTTGCTCTAATGTAAGTCACAATTTTCAAAATGTCTGAGAACTTTCATCTTACTACTAAACACGTCCCCAAGGTGAGGAAGGCATAGAAACCATACTTTTGAGGGGGCATTTTGGTCATTTCCATGGATGATGTTTTGTTACATCTCTTTCCTCCATTTTCTCAAAAGTATTTCTTAATGCCTCATTCTTTCCTCATAATAATTCTATCTTTTGTTTTATCAATGGTGTAATTAATTTCATGTGTATTAACACTATGGTGACTAGTTAATTTCCCTAATTGGGTTCATCAGAAGCTGTCCAGACACAGGGGCTGAAAATGCTTGGCTATGAAAGTGTTAAAAGTTTGCATGGTACACGGAGGATTTTCTGATTTCTCAGTGTCCCAGACTGTCTTCAGGAATATGTTAAGTAGTTCCTGACTCTGATTTTCCATGCAAGATTAAACTAAGCAGCTGATCAGGAACCCTTAGGGAATCCGCAGCAGCTGGACCCCTGCAAGAAAAGAGAGAGAGAGAAAGAATTTCCAAGCATAAAAACAATGCCTATGGGGTCTTGGAGACCATCCTACCTTTCTGCCCCGATCAGTGACTTAGTTCCACTTTGCTGTGACACAGCCTTAGCCTAGTGTAATATTACATTACAGGAGGTTTCTTGCTTTTGGAATTCACTGCTTTAGCATCAGGTCAAATTCCACAGAATCAATCCTAATTTTAGCCTACTCTTTTTCATGGCAACGGTGAGATTCGGAGTTTAAAGAAGATTTTTATCTTGTTTTATAGGAAAAAGCTTAATTTTTAAAACATCTTGGTATCAGTATGGTTGGACTGGGGGAAGGGAAGAAAGGGGTGGCCAGTTGTTAATACAACTGTAAAGGATAGCTTTAACAAGTCATCAGGATAAAGCCAACAGCTGTGGAGGAAAAGGAAATGGAATGGGTGGAGGGGAAAATGAGGCCTTAGTAAAAGGAGATCCAAGCATAGAATGTGTTCTTTGTTATTAGAGTCAACACTCAGTAATCCTAGGAAAGGGGGCCTTCAAGAGGAGCATGGATAAATGGAATCCACAGATAATCCACAGCCCCGTTTAAACTGTTAGTTCTAACTGTCTCCCTCATAAAAACCATTGTTTTTAACTAGAACCATAATGATTCCTTGGCATACTTTATGCCTATCTTTTGGACAATAATGAACAAAGAAATGTATGCTGGGGCAAGCAAGAAAAAAGGGCTATAAAGAACTTGGAAACAGAAATCTGTATCTTCATCATTGTTTCTCTAGCACCCAGCAGAGTGCCTGGCCAGGAGATAATAGAGTTAATAAATGTTTGATGAATTTAATTGAAAGAGAAAGAATATTAGCTACTACCTGGTCTGGGATTCTGAGTCATAGATAATCACGAATCCATAAATGTTGATTGGATAACTATATTTGAAATGGGTGGGAATGGATTTTCTGAGTTCCAAATTTGTGGGTAGAAGTGAGGAAGAAAGAACATTTGAATTTCATCTACATTTGACCAAAAAGTTGATGTACTTTCTACCACCTTTAAACAATTTAATAATTCAGGCACTGGGGGAAAAACAAAATAAAGCTTCCAGTCTCTTGTTTCCAAACATCTTACTTTCTCAGTGTTTGTGGTTTAGCTTTGTATATTTATTAAGCAAATATATATATTCTCATCACCTCTTCACAGAGAGGAAAATAAGACTCTCTTCTCAATCCTCATGTATAATGCTAGTGTGTAGCATTGTAGAAGAAAGTAAATTTTCTTGAATTGTTTCTACTGCATGAATGCTATCTCCAACCGATATGCATGTTCTCTGAAGGCAAGCCTCGGTCTTCAGCTCCTTGTATGTGCCCCCTTAATCTTTAATATTGGTCTGGGCACATAATCAGTATGTATTAAGTGCTTATTCACAAAGTTATATTGTATCTAGGAAATACAATGCCTTTTACACTTACTTTTTTTCTCTTTCCTTACAGATTTTGATAAACCTGATTTCAAGAGAAGCATAGTATGCCTGGAAGATCTGCAGGTTGGGACAGTTCTTACAGGCAAAGTGGAGAATGCCACTCTCTTTGGAATTTTCGTGGATATAGGAGTAGGGAAATCTGGGCTGATTCCCATACGAAATGTAACAGAAGCAAAACTTTCAAAAACAAAGAAGAGAAGGAGCCTTGGACTGGGCCCCGGAGAAAGAGTGGAAGTCCAAGTGCTCAACATTGACATCCCCCGATCTAGGATTACTCTGGACCTCATTCGGGTGTTATGAGTGTCCCACTGAAGGCCAAACACTGATATTATTTTCTCATTTCTACACATTGACAAGAATAAGTCAGTTGCTTGTAAAATTTAGGTAGCAGATGAGAAATAATTCACTTAACATCAGAAATATTTTCCAAACACTCCTTTATTTTTTCTTCTGAATTAATAGAAAATCAACAGTTTGATTTCCTTTCCCCTTAAAGGAAACAACTAATATGCATTCTTATATGGCTTTATGTAGTAATAGTTTTCTGGCTAAAATTTTGGTTTTTATTTTTTTGTAATTTATCTTTAACTCCTTTTGCATTTTGTATAACAGATTGCTTAACTTCAACTTGCCAACATCTGCCTTGCTGGACTTGTATGGGATTGTCTTCTTGATTTGACTTGTACAGTCTTTGTTGACACAGTAGGGCTGGGCAGTGTTTAATCCTTCCATTTTATAGATTCTTTTTTTAATCAGGCCTTTTGGACTTCATTCATCATTTTGCAATAATCTATTTTCCTTTGTCATGCAAACCAAAACAGATTTTGATGTGTTTGTAACCATCAAATGAATGGTTTGAAACATTTCTCAAAAGGATATATATATTGACCCCAACAATAAAGGTTTGTGGCTAGTGACTTGTTTTTGCTATGTTGATTCAGTGAATGACTTAGAAGTCAGTCTTGATGAAAGAAGATATGGTTTATGTAACCTTTGGAGAAGAGGGAAGCCTTTGGAAATTTGAAGAATGGTTTTGTTTGACTTACCATAGAAGAGTGTGTCCTTTCTTAAATCAGAATTAAACTTCAAATGGGGATAGAAATGGCCATTTTAAAGATCAAATATAGATCAGGTGTGAAGGGACAAGAAAAACAAGTATATAAAGGAAGTGACTCTTACTCTGTTTTTATTCAGTGGCGATTGTAAGGATTAGCATGACCATTCAGGGTCAAAATAAAGCCCACAGTGGACTGGTATCCTGTTCATTCTGACTACTGCTGCTGCTGTTGATTTGCCTGATGAAGATATTTGTATGACTGAAAGAGTGTTTGGTTTTCTCCATGCATAAGTAGGGGATGGTTACTAAAGATGACCAGTCTTGTTTATTTGCCTAGGAAACACCCATTGTCCTGGCATAATTTTTAATATTGCCTCTCTTTGTTCTCAGAGTGCCCCATTTTAGATGATAAATCATATGATCAACTATAGTAGTCACTAAGTAGTGACTGTGACTATGTTTCATGATAGTTCTACAATGCAGTCGGTTCCTTAAAAGTTGCATATATCAACTTTTTTGATATATATAACTTATTTGCCTAGCAATTTCATTTCTGAAATGCTTTTCCTCTGTTTCTTACTGGTCTTTAACTGATAATGGATCTGTCTTAATGTTATAACTTTAAGTCGATCTTCCTACTCACTCCTCCCAATATTCTTCCAGGTTCATAATCTATAGCTCAGTGATGAATGATGTGTACCTGAGGAGTCTTACTCTGAAGCCCAAGATATAAGTTCACATGAGTGTTTTAGAGGAAGAGGCCTTCTCCCTGGGCACTTCAGATATAGGAACAAGAACAGTGACAGTGTAAAGCTGCTCTGTTGACCTGGCAGCTAAGCTTTCATGGACACAACAAGGACTTGACATTGCACTGGATTGTGGAGTTTGTCCCATCCAGCCCAGACATGGTAGAGGCTGGTGTAAGGCCTAAGCTATAAAATGAGGGGCCACATCTCATAACCGCAAAGTGTGCATGGTGATCCATTATATTCTATTCCTAGTCCCTGTTCTACTAGTAATCCAGTGTGCCTTTGAGCTAGTATCTTTACTTCTACAGACCTCCTTTTCCCAAATTTAAAATGGCATATGAGAAAGCGTTTATTCCCATATACATTTACTGGTGGCCTCCTGATGTGCCAGGCATTGTGCTAGTCACTGACCAGAAATTGTGATAGAAAAATAGGTAGGGGTAGGGAGCACGAAAAGAAAAGAAAAAGAAAAAAATAGTCATTATCCTTGTCCTTATGGAGCTTAGAGTCTATTGAGAAAGCATAATTAATCATATAAAAATGTAAAACTACAATCAGATAAGTGATACAATGGTGACAACGTGTAATAAATTGGTTGACTTAGAAAAGTCAAAGTAGTTCCGTGGGATTTGAGATGTGAAAGATGACCAGAACTAGGACAAATTTTACTGACCTTTAATAATAACTCTTCCCAATAAATAGTGAGAATGAGCTGTACTGGAGTGGGCTTAAGAGAGTAGGAGGAATTAGATTGCAGACAGTGAATATAGATAGTTCTTTTAGGGAGTTTAGCTGTAAAGGAGGAAGAGAAATAGCATAGTGGTTGGAAGGGGGAAATGGAGTCAAAATTTAAGACAAAAGAAATGTATACAAATGGAAATGATCCAGTAAAAACAGGAAAATATACAGGAGACAGAGGGGAGAATTACTGGAAAGATACCCTTGACTAAATGAGATCAGATGGAATCTAGTGCACAAGGGGTTGGTCTAAGATAGGAATACAAAGAGTTTATTCATATTAGCGGGAGAAGGGACTAAGTATATGAACACAAATGTAGGTAGGTAAATATAGGAGCTCATGGAAAGTCTCTGAATTTCTTCTAGTTTTCTCATTGAATTATGAAGGAATACCATCATCTGAGACCAAACATTGAAGAGAAAGGGAATTGGAGGTTTGAAGAGAAAGGAAAGTGTGAGGAACAGATGAGAATGAGAGTGAAAAGCCTAGGGAAGCAGCATGACTTCTAGGCAGTGTTAAATGTTTCACTTAAGGTTATTGATCATTAATTGAATCTAAGATCAGCTTATTTTTTTCTCCAGTCCATCAGCTGTGTGGGTGCGGGCCCAGATTAGGTGGGGAGGTGATTTAATCAGGTTTGGGGGTTTGCCAAACAAGTACGATGAAGAGGGCAAAGAAGTTGAGGGCATGTAGACAAACTATTGACCATGGAATTTAAGCTTAAGTAGAAAAAGAGTATAAGGGGACAGTGAGGAGCAGTGGGAAAGTATGGGATTAAAGGATTGTAGGCCCTGATGAAGTTGGAGTGGGAATAATAGAGGAAATAATGGGTTTAGGTAAGAATGCTTGTTAAAAGTGGAGTGCATAACCTTGAGATTACACAGGAGTTGCAGTTTTTGGCACTGACAGCATAGGGAATGAAAATGGGGTAAGTAGCAGAAGTAAAGGATAAGGTAAGATCAATTAAAGAAAAGAAATTCTGGTCTGTCAAGAACAGAATTTGAGCAGGTGTGCTGGCTCATGCCTGTAATCCCAGGACTTTGGGAGGCCAAGGTAGGAGGATCTTTTGAACCCAGAGGTTCAAGACCAGCCTAGGCAATATAGGGAGACCCCCATCTCTATAAAAATTAGATTATCCAGGCATGGTGCCACACACCTGTGTCTCAACTATGCAGGAGGTTAAGACTGCAGTGAGCTGCACTCCAGCCTGCGTGACAGAGCAAGACCCTGTCTCACAAAAAAAGAACTGAGAATTCAGGAAGGATTATCTATGTGAAGAATGATTTTAGGTTGCTGTCTCAGTAATGCAGGCTAAAATAACGGTGGCTTGAATCAGAATGTTAGTGGTAGAAATGGTGAGAAGTGGTGGGATTCTGGATTTAGTTAGGCAGAGGTAGAGCCAAACAGGATTTCCTGGCATAAGATGTGAGACAGTCTAGGATGGCTCCAAGGTTTTTGGCCTAAGCAATCAGGAGTATAGAATTATCTACTGAAATGAGAAGACTGGCAGGGGGAACAGTTTTGGTGAAGGAATTCATTTTGGACAGGTTAAATTTGAGATACTCATTAGACATCCAAGTGCTGAGGTTCAGGGGAGTGAGCTGGACTGGAAATGTGAATTTGATAGTTATTAGCATAACTACTTAGAGCCGTGAGACTGAATGAGACCACCAGTGGAATAAGTGGAGATAAAGCAGAGAAGGGGTCCAAGGGCCAAGTTGTTGAAATCCAAAACCCTCAGCTATAAAATTTTTGAACTTCATAAGGCAAGAATTTTGTCCTTATGGCCCGGCCTGCTAGATGCTTATTCAGATTTCTCCCCTTCTTTCTAAGAAGATCCTGCCTAGAGAGGAGCAATAATGTGGCTAATGGACATGAACATGATCAATTAAATATAGGCAGAAGTCATAGGATGGAATTCTAGGAAAGTTAGAAAGGGGTGGGGAGTGCAGGCAGCTCAGCTATCATGCTTTTCTTAACCTTTGCCCTTGCCCTCCTGCCTGCTTGGAATGCAGATAGAGTGCTGAAGGTGCTGGAGATTCCATCAGAATGACTGAAAATTTCCAAATTTATCTTGGCATTATGGAGTAACCAAAATAGCCCCAAACTGCCTGCACTGGACTTCACATTTTGTGAGAAAAAACAAAACCCTCATTCATTTAAGTTGAGGGGAGTGAGGTGGGGGCTTACAGTCAAGTGTATTCCTTAATATACATTTATGTTGTTCCCTACTGTATCCCCTATATCTAGAAAAATGCCCAGCATGTGACAGTTGCTCAATAAATATTGATTGGGTGAATAAATGAACATCTAAGAATTCCATAAAATGGTTCAATGTAAAATAAACATCTAAAAAAAATGTTAAAACAATATGATAAAGATTCCTATTCATTACAACACACTATAAAATATTTAGACTCAGTTGGGCATGGTGGCTTACACCTGTAACCCCAGCACTTTGGGAGGCCAAGGCGGGCGGATCACGAGGTCAAGAGCCCAAGACCATTCTGGCCAACATGGTGAAACCCCTTCTCTAGTGAAAATACAAAAATTAGCTGGGCATGGTGGTGTATACCTAGTCCCAGCTACTTGGGAGGCGGAGGCAGGAGAATCGCTTGAATCCAGGGGGCAGAGGTTGCAGTGAATTGAGATCGTGCCACTGCACTCCAGCCTGGTGACAGAGCGAGACTTCTTCTCAAAAAACATTTAGATTCTAATAAGCAAAATAAGAGATGAATATGAAGAAAAATTATAAAGCATTACTAATGAATATTTAAAAAGCAGAATATATTAAGGTATACCATTTTCCTAACTTATAAGGCTATAATTAGTATTGTAGAAAAACCAGTCCTCCAAAAATGATCTATATCTTTTTTGCCACAATTTTAGTCATCATTCCAATTGGCTTTGCTTTTGTCTGTATGTTTATTTAAACTTAAAACTTATTTGGAAAAGTAGGTGAGAAAAATCAAATCAATACTTCAAAAGAATAATTGAGGTCAGGTGTGGTGGCTCATACCTGTAATTCCAGTATTTTGGGAGGCCGAGGCAGGCAGATTGCTTGAGCTCAGGAGTTCAAGACCAGCCTGGGCAACAGCAAGACCCTGTCTCTATAAAAAAAAAAAAAAAAAGAAAAAGAAAAGAATAATTGAGTTGTATGTATGGCTTGGGAGACTTTGCCCTACTGTTAAAGTATACTCTAAAGCTGCTGTCATTTAAATAGTATGTTACTAACACAGGAGAAGAGTGGAATAAAACAATTCATAGACCAGCGTATTGAAGTGAGAGGGGAAAAAAACAATTCAAAACCAGTAGGAATTTAATGTAAAGAAATGGCAGTTCAGATTGGGGCAAAATTATATTGCCACACTACAAACAAAAATACATTCCAGATGGACTATACATAAATTGTTTTTAATTACGAGCAAACTAGAAGAGCTTTGAGAAGCGATTGAATAGCCACAGTTGTGGAATGTGAGGAAAAACGGAAAACACAGACCTATAGACATAAGAGTTTCATTCAGAAGACATTTCCTGAATACTCATGAGATCCTGTGCCAGGTTCTAGGGATAAAAAAGATAACACATCTTTTGAGGATGTTTTCAGCCTGAAGGAGTTGGAATTTAAGCTACAGTAAGGGGTGTTTTAAGTTCAATATCATGAGAATTTGGGAATTCGGCTGGCCGCTGTCTACTTGAGAATATGGTGGCATCCCATCTCATCTGAAACCACAGGACCTTTTGGAAAGCTTAGCTTTGGATTAATGGAGTGCTCATGTTGGGATGTCTATATATCTAACCCTGACCTCAGAGTTAGCACTTGTATTAAAATTGGAGATGGCAAGAAGGGACAGGATGGAAAAACCAAAAATATATTTAGCCCATCTTTTCATTTTGGCTTCTTGCCTAAAATCAGTCATAATGAGTTGGATTTAAATAACAGATCATGGAGAACTCCTGAATGACTGGGCTCATTGCCAAAGCAGTCTGTTCCACAGGAAGAAAGATTAGGTTTCTTCTCACTCACTTTATATGGTGAGGATGATTCTGTGCATGAAGATTGCGTTTCTTACTTAGAGAGAGAGTGGGATAAGCAGACTCTGGTCCTTTCAGCACTAAACATTATCTTTTTAGAAATTAATTTAAAAACCACCCCCAGAAAGACCTGTTCTCTTGCCTCATATCAAGAATCTAAGGTTTATATAGCCACCCCTTAAATATTTTGAAGAAGAAACTCTCATCCTGAAGAAAGGAAATAAAGTATTAATATAAATGCTTCAGGGAAGCTTCTGAGATAGAGTTTATCCTAACTGTATGACCCATCTAATATGGCAGCCTGAAATGTTATATGGCCCAATCCTACCAGAAAAATCTAAAGTTACAATGGTGAAGGGAGACAGGGGGTAACGGAGGGAGGAAGGAGGAGAAAGCAATTTAATAGCTTCACGTTGGTGGGGTACAAAGTTTTAAGAGTTCAGTTTTATCCAAGCAATTAGGTCAAATATAACTCTCTCTAGATTTATTGCAGTATTTTGCAAAAGCAATCAAGTAAGATGGATGAAAGCGTGCTACTGAAAGCTTTTCACTTCTGATAAAACTTTCCACCTTCTTATAGCCAGGCCCACAATAACCAGGGGAATTTCCCCCAAGGGAGCATGCTTTTGGATGTCTCTCTCCAGTCCCAACGATTGGTTCTTTGATCATTTGACATTTGTCCACCTGCTTCCCAGGTTTAAGGCTCTTAGCAATGAAAGAGAAGACAACACCAGTGAAAGTCAAAACTAAGATATTCTCTCATTCTTTGTTTCACAGGTTTAAGGTGATTTTATGAAGCTAAAACTCAAACTGCCCAGTTTAGTCAAATTTGATGTCATTTGCTACTTCAGTTACCAAAATAATTGAATTTCCAGCGAAGCACACTGTCACTTGACCTTATTATCACCCACAAGAAACATCAAGTTATTTTGGACCATTTGTTATAACTGTATTTTTATGATTTTTCCTGATTGAAAAAGCAACATGTGTAGTCTAAAAGGCACAAATAATGAAATACAAAAGTTGGAAAATAAAAATCTCCTCTGCTAAGTAGCCACCTTCTATAGTTTACGTACATCCCTGTCCCTTTTTCTATATGTACGTTCCTTCCTAAAGATTTTTAACAAACTGGCGTCATATGTACACTGTTCTCTTTCTCTTTGTAATCGGGCATGTACATGTTCCCATGTCAGTACCTACATATCTACCTTAATACGTTTCATTGTGTGTGTGTAAACAACAGCAAACAGTGCTGCAGTGAGCACCATCGTACATTATCCTGGTGGTACCGCTTTGTCAGAGAATATGCACATTTAAAGGTCAATAGCTGTTGTGAACCCCCTACCACCACCACCAATACAGTAAGGTTAAATATTTTTTCATGACTTTTTGTTTCAATTGTATGAGCACATATATGTGTATTGGTACTGGGTTAAAATGTAAAATATAGTCTTTATTTTGGATTGAGGTTTTAAAAAATGAAAGTCAAAACTGGGAGGCACTTTTCTCTATGGGAAGAACTCTTGCTGTTCTCCTGCTCAGCATGGTACCTCACACTACAGAGCCTTTGTAGATGTCATTCCTTTTGCCTGGAACGGCCTCCCCTCCCTCTTACTTCCGCCCATTTATCAGGTCCCAGTATTGGATCTTACCTCAGAGGGCATTTTCTCCCAGACTAAATCAAGTTCACTATTACAGGCTGTCCTTATACCACATGACTTTGCTTCACTTCCTGCACATATACATTTATGTACATGATAACAGCATGTAACGAATGTCTTCCTCTGAGGACTCTGAGGACAGCAACCTTGAGTATCTACCACTATTTGTGATAATCAGAAAACTCACCACCCTCCTTTTATTCATTCCTTCTCTGATTTTGCCCCCATCTTCATCAGACCTGAGTCTTCCTTCTTTTTCCTTTGATTGCTCTAGATACAGTGTTTGGCCTTGGGCTCTGTCTTAGCTCTTAGCTCATTTTTTTTGAGAAAACAGAGCATGGAAAAAGCATATGTACTCATACTTTATTGGGGGTTATAATCCCAGAGCAAGAAGAAGAAGGGAAAAAAGGAAGTGAGCCAGGAAACAGAGAAAGCAAATACGAAGTGCTGTATTAACTTAGCTAGTCATAGACTCATAAGAAAACATTGCCAATTTCTTAGTCACCAGGTTGTCATGGAAGAAGCTCTGTGGTATGATGGTGGCACAGAACACTGGAAGGGTGGAAGGAAGGTAGGGAAGAGAAATTCATTGGCTGTCTCCCTCCTGACTCCTGTTTCTTTCTTACTAGTTAGTGTTCACCTTACCAGGCACTGATTCCTCCATACTTCAAGGTTTTATTACTTGGCTTCTGTGGACAGCTGCTAAGGAAGTGGAACCAGTTGGGTCAGACCCTTGTGCTTGAGCTGCTTTGGATCCCACAGCAGCAGGTGAGAAGGAGACCACTCTGAAGTCTGGTCCTTACCACCCCCAGCTAAGGTGAGGCAGCATGCACCATGACTGCAGTAGCAAAGAGGCTTCCCGTGGAGCCACTGGCTGAGGACAGGGGTGGGAGGGATATAGGCAAGGCTGAGTGAATCTGAGTGGATTGATTATGCGGCTTTGAGTGAGCTTCATAAACCAGTCCAGTACAGCTTCCAGAGCATTAGAATTGAGGTTCTTTCAAACTAACTTAGCTTACCTAAACTGCCCCCCCCGCTTCCACCCCAATTGTTTTTTGCTCCTGTTCTCTACTTGTGAAACTCAACAGTAATCAACTGTAACCCATGCAACCCAACCAGCTCCAAGGCAGTCCAGTCCCAGCACCTTATCCCTGGCCTCACAGTTTGTTGCAGCACCGGGTGACCAAGGCGCCAAAATGTCTCTTATTTCTTCATTGTTTACAAGGTTCCCTTGGATCACTTCCCTCCCACCTAGATCTCCAAGAACACTGAGCAGCAGCTGCCTATCCATTAAAGAAAGAAAATTAGAAATTCTGGGCAGTGGGGGAAATCTCTGTGGCTCATGGAGAGTTTGGCTCCTGTGTGATTGATACTGGAAGCTGTTGGAGTTGAAAATGGATGAGTCAGGGGCCAAGAAAACTAAAACTGACAATTGGCCCTTAACCCACCACATCTTCCAAACAAGAAAACATACCCTCCATGCCCCTGTCCTCCTAAGATAAAAACATCAAAAACCCTAGGAGAGGATATGCAAAACCAGGCTGTGTATGTCTAATTTGACAAAGGGTTACTTAAAAATAAATTGCACAGATCAAGAGAGTTCCTTTGGGCTTTGGCCAACTCTTCCCTAATACAGTTTGCTGGCCCGAGTGAATAGGGCCAGAACTAAAGAAAATAGTCTACAATCAAAAAGTTTGTGTCTAGAAACTTTCCCTTGCACACTCTTGCTCTTTTGCTCTCTAACAGTTTTATTGAGACATAATTCACATATCATACAAGTCACATATTTAAAGGGTGCCAGCCAATGGTTTTGAATATATTCAAGGAGTTCTGCAACCATTATAATACATATTATCATTTTCATCACCCCATCAAGAGATCCTATACCCCCATTAGCAGACAACTACTTTGTCTCTATGGATTTGCCTATTCTGGATGTTTCATATAAATGCAGTCATACAATACATGGTCTTTTGCAACTGGCTTCTCTCACTTAGTGTAATGTTTTCAAGGTTCATTCCTGTTGTAGCATGTAGTAATAGTCTGTTTCTTTTTATTGCTGAATAATACTCTCCTGTATGAATGCACAGCATGTTACTTATCCATTCATCCATTGATGGACATTGGGTGGTTTCCATGTTTTGGTTATTATGAATTATTCTGCCATGAACATTCATATACAAGTTTTTGTGTAAACATATGTTTTCATTTCTCTTGGGTGTACATCTGGTAGTGAAATTACTGAGTCTTTAAATGGTAACTTTATGTTTAATCTTTTGAGGAGTTCGTCAAAAGATTGCTTGCCAAAGTGACTGTACCACTTTACATTCTCACCAGCAATGTATGAGGGTTACAATTTTTCTACATCTTCATCAACACTTGTTATTGTTTTCTTTTTTATTATTATAGCCATCCTAGTGGGTGTGAAGTGGTTTCACACAGTGGTTTTAATTTGCATTTCCTTCATGAATAATAACATTGAGCATCTTTTCATATGCTTATTGGTCATTTGCATATCTTCTTTGAAGAACTGTCTATTGAGACTGACTATATATATATATGTGTGTATATATATATAGTCCCAGCTCCCAAGTGACTGGGACTACAGGCGTGTGCCACCACTCCCGGCTAATTTTTGTAATTTTAATAGCGATGGGTTTTCACCATATTGTCCAGGCTGGTCTTGAACTCCTGACCTCGTGATCCACTCCCCTCGGCCTCTCAAAGTGCTGGGATTACAGGTGTAAGCCACTGCACCTGGTTTTTCATTCTCAAGATTGTTTTGGCTATTCTGGGTTCCTTGCATTTTCATATGGATTTTAGGACCAACTTGTCAATTTCTGCAAAGAAGTCAGCTGAGATCTTAATAGGGATTGTGTTGAATCTGTGGGTCAATTTGGGGGGATACAGCCTCTTAATAGAACAGTAAGCCCTCCATATTCATCGTTTTTGCATCTGTGGATTCAACCAACTGCAGATCAAAAATATTTGGAAAAAAAATGGATAACTGCATCTGTAACTGAATATATACAGAGTTTTTTTCATTTTTCCCTAAACCATATAGTATAACAATTATTTACACAGCATTTACATTGTATTAGGTATTATAAGTAATCTAGAAATGACTTAAAACACAGCATATGAGGCAATGTGTATAGATTATATGCAAATACTATACCATTTTATATAAGAGACTTGAGCATCTGTGGATTTTGGTGTTCGAGGGGGATTCTGGAACCAATCCCCTGTGGATATCGAGGCACACCTGTATTGTCTTCCAGTCCATGAAAGTGGGCTGTTTTTCCATTTATTTAGGCATTCCTTAATATCTTTCAACAATGTTTTGTTGTTAGAAGAGTTTTACACTTCTTTTGTTACATCTATTCCTAAGTATTTTAATTTTTTAATGCAGTTATAAGTGAGATTGATTTCTTATATTTCTTTTCTGAATGTTCACTACAACTGTATAGAAAGACAATTGGTTTTTTATATTGATCTTATATCCTGCAACCTTGCTGAACTCATTTTATTAGTTCTAATAGTTTTTTAGCAGATTTTTCTGGATTTTCTGTATTATAAGGTCATACCATTTGTGAATGGAGTTTCATCTCTGTCTTTCTAATCTGAATTTCTTAAACATTTAATTTTCCTGCCTAATTTATCTGACTGGAACCTCCAGTACAATGTTGAATAGGAATAGTGAGAGTGGACATTGTTGTCTTGTTCCTGATTTTCAGGGGAAAGCATTTTTTCATCATCAGGTATGATGTTAGCTGTGTGGGGGGTTTTGTTTGTACCCTTTTATCAAGTTGCAAAAGGTCCTTTCTATTCTTTTTTTTTTTTTTTTTTTTAGTATTTTTATCATAAAGTGGTATTGAATTGTTTCCAATTCTTTTTCTACATCTATTGAGATGATTTTGCAGGGTTGTCTTTTATTCTGTTAATATGGTATGTTACACTAGCTAATTTTCAAATGTTAAACCAATCTTGCATTCCTGGGATAAATTCTGCCTGGTCAAGGGGTATGTTATGGGTTGAATTGTGACCTCCAAAAATTCATATGTTGAAGTCCTAATCCCCAGTACCTCAGAATGTGACTGTATTTGCAAATAGGGTCATTGTGGATGTCATTAGTTACGATGAGATCATATGGGATTAAAGTGGGCCCTAGTCCAATATAACTGTTGTCCTTATAAAAAGGGGAAATTTGGATACAGACACATACACAGAGGGAATGTCATGTGAAGACTGGAGTTACGCTGAACCAAGAAACTACTAGAAGGTAGAATTTTGAAATGCCCACTTTGTCAGAAGCAAAATCCCAATACATAGTTACATCTGTTTCTGGGAAATCTATTCCTTTCCATAGATATTCCCATTAATCTGCTGGTACCAAACTACTTTAATTACTGTAATTTTTATAATGGTTTTCTGTACCAGGTAGGGCTGATTATCCCTTATTGCTTTTTTCTTGCTTTATTCCAAAAATAATGGTGTCAATGTTTTTATTTAGAAAGTTTAATTTATAAATTTATTTGGAGAGGAGGCCATCATTACCACCATCCTATCTAAGACTATGATACCTCTTATTATATATTCAAGTCTTTTTTAATGGCCTTAAATAATGTTTTCGAATTTGCTTCAAGTGAATAATGCATGTTTCTTAGGTTTACTCCTAAGGATTCTATTATATTTCTTGTAACGTAAGTTGGATACTTACTTCGATTATATTTTCTAGATGATTATTGTTTATATAGAGGGAATTGTTGATTTTTGTGTTTTAATTTTGTTCTCAGCCACCTTGCTAAATTTTCTTACTTTCGGAAATAGGGATTTTTTTTTTAGTTGATTTTTCTGGGCCTTCTGGCATAGTATCATCTCATCTGCAAATAATAATGTTTTCTTTGTTTCCTTTCTGATCTTTTTTTTTTTTTTTTCTTTCTCTTCTCTACTGACATTGGCTAGCTAGTATTGCCCAAAGTTAACTAATAGTTGGCCGGGCGCGGTGGCTCAAGCCTGTAATCCCAGCACTTTGGAAGGCCGTGACAGGTGGATCACGAGGTCAGGAGATCGAGACCATCCTGGTCTACACGGTGAAACCCCGTCTCCACTAAAAAATACAAAAAACTAGCCGGGCGAGATGGCAGGGCGCCTGTAGTCCCAGCTACTCGGGAGGCTGAGGCAGGATAATGGCGTAAACCCGGGAGGCGGAGCTTGCAGTGAGCTGAGATCGCGCCACTGCACTCCAGCCTGGGCGACAGAGCGGGACTCCGTCTCAAAAAAAAAATAAAAAAATAAAAAAAAAAAAAAAACAAAGTTAACTAATAGTGACAATGATGTACACCCTTATTTTGTTTCTGATTTTAATGAGACTTACTGTATAGTTTCTGACCTTTGAAATAAAATAACATTCTTCATGTTAAGGAACTATTCATCTATTAGTATTGCGTTAATACACATTTTTTTGTAATTCAGCAGAGATATTAAATGTTGTTAGATGACTTTTCAGCATCTATAGAAATGTTTATGCAGTATTTCTCCTTTGATCTATGTGTAAGTTATAATAATAGAGACGGAGTCTCACTTCTTTGCCCAGGCTGGAGTGCAGTGGTGCAATCTTGGTTCACTGCAACCTCCGTCTCCCAGGTTTTAGCAATTCTTCTGTCTCAGCTTCCCAAGTAGCTGGCATTACAGCCATGTGCCAGCATGCCCAGCTAATTTTTGTATTTTAGTAGAAACAGGGTTTCACCATGTTGGCCAGGCTGGTCTCGAACTCCTGACCTTAAGTGATCCACCAGCCTCGGCCTCCCAAAGTACTGGGATTACAGGCATAAGCCACCGCGCCCAGCCCACCTTTGCATTTTTTTGTATGAGTCTTTCTTGATCATGATATATATTTGCTTAATAATAGACTACAGTCTACCAGCTAATATCCTTATTTATAATGTTTAGGGATTAGACTGTCAATGTTGAGTTGGTAAGATTTTGGAAATTTTCCTTTCTATACTCTGCAACCATTTAGATAATATTAAAGTTTTATGTTCCTTAAATATTTTATATAATTAACTTGTAAAAATTTTTAGAAATTGATTTATTTGTCTTTTCTGAGATCGGTTTTGATAATTTGTTTTTCTCGAGCTAATTATCTATTACATTTATTTGCATAAAGCTGAGCAATGTATTCTCTTAGAACACATTTAATTTCCTCAGTATCTATGCTTATTTCTTCATGCTCATTTTTATTATTTATTCGTGTCTTCCCTTTTTATTTATGTTGTTTGATTAACTTAGGTAAAAGTTTACCCTTCATTTCTCCTTAAAAACATTGTCTAGAAGGTGTTTGTTTGTCCCACAGTTCTTCTCTTTTCTAGTTCTTTAATCGTTGCTCTTATCTTTACTAATACTTCCCTTCTTTTGCTCTTAAGATTACTCTGCTATTCTTTTTGTAACTTATTGTATTGGACATTTAATTATTTTCATTCTCCATTTGTCTTTAATTGACGGAGCAAATTGTTAGTAACTTTTTTCAAGAAAGAGCCTAGGAACTGTGTTCTTTGAATATTTGTATATTTGAAATCATCCGCATGTTGCCTTTATGCTTGAACTATACGTTGGCTAGAAATAAAATCCTTGAGTCATACTTTCCATGAGGTGTTTGAAGATAGTGAATTTCTGCAGTGTAGACTGTTGCTTTAAGGAAGTCTGAAGCCAACCTGATTTATATCTCTTCCCTTGAAGCAATTTGATTTTTTGTCTGAAAGATCCTATCTTTGAAGTCCAGTAACTTTTATAGAGTATGTTCTATGCTGGTTAATTTTTGTTACTTCTTCCTGGAAGATGGTATGCCTGTTTATAGATTCAAGTCTTTTATTTCGAAGAATTTTCTTGGATTACACTTTGAAAATTTTTTGTGTGCTTGAAGTTTTGTTGTCTTCTGAAGAATCCGTAATTGAACATGAACTCTCCCTTAGCTGTTTCCCATGTGTATGACTTTTTCTATAATTCTTTAAAACTTTTTTCTTGTGCTCAGTTTTCTTAAGCCTGTGCTCCATTTCTTTAGCTTTTCAACAATATCTATTGTTTTTTCTGTGATTTCTATGTCTGTGATGTTATTACTTTTCTCTTCTACATTTTTCCTGGGCTTCATTTTACCTTCTTATGTTGTCTTCTTATTACTTCTGTCACTTCTTTTATCTGCACTTTGAACTCTTCCTTCATGGTGGCCACTTTTTCACCAAGTTCCTTGAATCCATATGAAGTTTTAGTATGTGGGATAATTTTCAACTGTCCCACAATAATTTTTTTTTCCTGGCAAATGCCAAATTTGTTTTATCTCTTTTGCCTTTTTTTCTGTAGTGAATTTGTCTCCTGGCTTCTTTTTAAAAAAGATTTATTGAAATATAATTCACATAAAATATATTTCACTTTCTTAAAGTGTACAGTTCAATTTTTTAAAGCATATTTACAGAGTCATGAAACCACCCCTGGTTCCTTTTCCTGGGTATTCTCATTTTTGGACACAAACTCCTTCTGTGTAGAAGGACTTTCACTGGGGAAAGAAAATGTGAGAGAGATATCAAAGGTGTTTGTTTGCTTGCTTGCTTGCTTGAGGCAGGTTTTCACTATGTTGTCCAAGCTAGAGTACGGTGGCATGATCACGGCTCACCACAGCCTCAACCTCCTAGGCTCAGATGATCCTCTCACCTCAGCTTCCCAAGCAGTTGGGACCACAGGTGCCTGTCACTGCACCCTGCTAATTTTTAAATTTTTTGTAGAGACAGGTTTTTGTCATGTTGCCCAGGCTGGCCTCAAACTCCTGGGCTGAAGCGATCCTCCTGCCCGAGCCTCCTAAAATGCTAGGATTACAGGCGTGAACCACCACACCCAGCGATATCAGAGGTTTTGAACAACGCCTGGACCACAAAGAAGTCCTCCTAACTTACAACAAGACCTTACATATGTAAGGTTCAGTGGAGTGTGTTGTAGTTGTGGATTCAGACTTTACAAAATTTTACTTTACAAGACTTACTAGCTTCGAGGCCACCTATTAACCTTACTTTCTCTACTCTCTCAAAATGTTCTCTTGCAGGAATATCGTGTATATTGTTTCAAAAGGGTGTCATAGAGAATTCTATAGCCAGGTTTTAAACCTCAGGCTTTTTCAAACAAGGAACTGTTGCTTTTGCTCCTCCAGATATATCACTAACTTGAAAAATGTGCTCTGTTGACTCTGCGTGGGATCTGCAGCCATAAGTGTGGCCTCTTGGCTTCCTTTCTCACCCTGGTCTAATCTTCACTGCACTTGGCAGCACTTCTTTATCAATATTAAAGTTCCAGTCGTCAGTGTTTCTTGATTTCCTCTTAGCCAGAGTTTTTTATTCCATTTATTTTTATTTTTATTTTTTTCTGATTGGTTTTTAGAAAGCAGATGGGGTCAGAGATTTATTTCTCCATCTTAAAATGAGAGAGGGATAATTTTATTAATAGTCTAGTTCTTGGTTATTTTCAAATTTTACCTAATATATTTAAACCTCTATTTTTGCCAACTATAGAATATATATGTATATATATAAAATATATGTATATCACTTGTAAAGTAAGAAAATAAGCATATTTATAGTTCCTTCTTCCTCCTTTCTCTAATTTTACTCTGCAACATCTGCTAGTATTTCATTTTTTTACAACATTGAGATTTAAGGCATTTATATTCTTCTCTGTAACTATAATTAGAAAAAAATAGCATTTGGTTACGTTATTATGCACTGAACAGATACAGTGGACTGTGAAAATATGGTGAACTGTGAAGTCAAATAGTCTTATTGAAACCTCAGAGAAGGAAACATAATCCTATGTCACTACCTCTTGAAGGAGAATGTTCCAGGCATTACATTAAATTAATTATCTTTCTTATACACAGAGAAAATTGTACTTTATTTTAGTTGCATCACATTTCTTGTACAGTGTCCACCTAGGCTTTTAATTACCTTTTTTTATTTTCAATATATACATTATATACATTAATTTTAACATATACAATACATACATTCACCATAACATTAAAACATTCATCTTCTTCACCATACAACCTTTTGATAAATCTCACTGTCTTCCGTAAGACAGCTTTTCTGTGGTCCAGTTGGAACTAGTTGCTTTCCAAGCCTACTGCTTATCTGTCATTCTGGGATTTCTTTTTGTCACACTCTTAGGTAAGTGTCACTGTTTCTTGAATATTCAATCTTTTTTCTTGTACTCCATGTTCTATTTATGATACATTA
This sequence comes from Rhinopithecus roxellana, assembly GCF_007565055.1. Classification (NCBI taxonomy): domain Eukaryota; kingdom Metazoa; phylum Chordata; class Mammalia; order Primates; family Cercopithecidae; genus Rhinopithecus; species Rhinopithecus roxellana. The sequence goes on from NC_044565.1 coordinate 102,526,512, forward strand.
TTAAGATTTTTTCAAAAAATATGCCCAGGATGTAAATGCTTTGATACGTGCATGTTTGAAAATAGTCCTCACATAATTGCTAATTTAGTTAAGCATAGAATTCTAGAATGAAAGTAGGAGTTTTTGAGAATTTTCAAATTATTGCTCTGTTATCTTCTAGAAAATGATTTTACAGAAAAGAAATATGATGCCACCATGATTCTTGTTCCATTATAGCAACAATATGTGCCTGAGGAATAATTGGTATACAATAAATTGCACATGTTGAAAGTGTGTCATTTGATTAGTTTTAACATTGGCATATACCAGTAAAACCAGCCTTTTTTAGTCTCTGCTTCACTCTGGATATCTTCTAATGACCTGTCATTTAGTTAATCTTCTTTTCTTCATTGTCTATGCAGTTTTTAATTTTAGCAAAATTTTCATTTCAACAATTTGTGTTTTTCAGGTGGAAAATTTACATTTTATTCTTTTTATTGTTAATAATTATTCTCTAGTGAAATTCTCCATTTTGCCCAGTATTGTCCTGAACAAATTAATCACAGTCATTTTACAGCTATACTTGATAACTCTAATATCTATATCATCTGTGAGTCTGTTCTCAAGTCTGTTTTATTCCTTGGTTTTGTTCAACTGGTCCTATCTCTTGGCATGTCTGGTAATTCCTTGATTGAATGCCAGATACTGTATCTGAAAATCGTAAGTGTAATTTGAGTCTCTGGCCAATTTTCTAGAGAAGATTTACTACTATTTGGCAGGTAGGCAAAGTAGGAATAGATCACTTTAATCTAGTCTGGAATGAGCTCATTTGAAGCCGAGTTTCAGTCCTTTGTGCATGCTGTTCTATTTCCAACTTATACCTGTGCTGTTACTCTTCCAGCGTCTTAACAGGAAGCCTGGAAGGTACACCAGGGCCTCTCCTCATTGGTAGGAACTGATCTCTAATTTCTGCCACCCAGCCTGAGAGATTGCTGGAAGATCCACCTGGATTCCCAGGTTCTAAGCTGCTGCTCTTTGCTTTGTTTCTTCAACTCTTATACATAAGCTTTTAAGATCAGCAGATTCTCTGAAAGGAAAACTTATGCAAAATGTACTATCCTTCTATTTGGGATTCTTGACCTCAAGTCCTGTCAGTGATCTTGACTTTCACCTTAAGAAGCTAGAAAAAGAAGAGCAGTCCAGGTGCAGTGGCTCACGCCTGTAATCCTAGCACTTTGGGAGGCTGAGGCAGGTGGATCACTTGAGGTCAGGCGTTCGAGACCAACCTGGCCAACATGGTGAAACCCTGTCTCTACTGAAAATACAAAAATTAGCCAGGTGTGGTGGCGCACACCTGTAGTCCCAGCTATTTGAGAGGCTGAGGCAGGAGAATCACTTGAACCTGGGAAGTGGAAGTTGCAGTGAGCTGAGATCACGCTATTGCACTCCAGACTGGGTGACAGAGCAAGACTCCATCTCAAAAAAAAAGAGCAAATGAAGCCAAAATAAGCAGAAGAAGGAAAATAATACATGAGCAAAAATCAATGAAATAGAAAGAAAAACAATGAAACCAAAAACTGATTCTTTCGGTGGGTGAGAGGTTATGGGGCTCGGGGAGGAGGTAAACTTCTACCCAGGCTGACCGGAAAAAAAAAAAAAAGAAAGAAAAAAAACACAAGTTTTCATTGTCAGGAATGAGAGAGTTAACGTAACCACAGAGCCTGTTCATATTAAAAAGATAGATAAAGAGTAAAATAACAACTTTATAGCAATCAGTTCAACACTTAGATAAAATGGAAAAATTCCATGAAAGCACAAACAACCAAAGCTTAATCAAAAAGAAATAGATAATTTGCATTGTACTGTGTCTATTAAAGAGGTTGAATTTATAGTTCAAAATTTTCCTACGAAGAAAACTTCAGGTCCAGATGGCTTCACTGGGAAATTTTACCAGTTAAGAAAAAAATACTAATTCTACACAAACACTTTTAGAATATTGAAGCAGGGAATACTTCTCAACTCATTCTATGAAACCAGCATTACCTTGATACCAAAACCATAAAAGTATGTGGAGAGAGATATATATATATAATGATTACTGACTGTATAAAAACACTTATATTATCTTGAGGTGTTTAAAATATGTAAAAAACAACAACAAAAAAAAAAAACTTCATGACAATAATAGCACAAAAAGCAGGAAAAGAGTAAAGGGAACTAAAATATTCTATAGTCCTTGCATTGGTAAAAATATAAATTTATATCTGATCCTAGCAAATAACAAGATGCATGTTGTAATTTCTAGGGGAACCACAAAAAGGGTAGTAAAATAATTGTGTGTGTGTGTATATAAATATATACACACCCAGGCTGAAGTGCACTGGTGCTATCACCACTCACTGCAGCCTCAACCTCCTGGGCTCAAGCGATCCTCCTACCTCAGCTTCCCGAGTAGCTGGGACTACAGGTGCATGCCACAACCAGCTAATATTTTTATTTTTATTTTTTGTAGAGACGGTGTCCCACTGTGTTACTCAGACTGTTTTTGAACTCCTGTGCTCAAGCGATCCTACCGCCTTGGCCTCCCAAAGTGCTGGGATTACAGGCATGAGCCACTGCAGTCAGCCAATGATGTATAATTAACAAGATAATCAAAAGGGAAATGCAATGATAAAAAATAACTTGATTAATTTTTCATTTAAAATGCAGAGAGAAGAGTGAAAGCACAGAACAGATGGGACAAATAAAAAATAAATAGTAAGATTTAAATCCGAATACATCAGTAATTACTTTAAGTATAAATACTTTGATTAAAAGGCAGAGATAGTACAGCCTGGATAAAAAGCAAAAGCTGTGGAGCTCAAGCAGGAGAGCATACAAAAAGCAGCAGAGAGGATTCATTCTGCAAATGTCAGAAGTGCCTTAGCAAACGTCTTTCTCAGAGTTGAGGGAAACATCCTAAAGTAAAAGACCTAATCCTTTGTGCACGATGGCAAGAAGAAAATGCATAGGCTGATGGGAGAAGTGTCCTGAGACAAAAATTGGTTTTGAAAAGCAAAAGGAGTTAGACTAAACGAGGAATCCCACATGGAAGCCCAGTAGTGTGTGCTCCTGGTAAATGCTTAGCGGCCAACTCTCCAAGTGTGGTTCTGACATGAGCGTTGATGGATAGATCCTTTTGTTTACATTAACAAGTAAGATGCAAGTGAAACAATACAGACATATGTTGGAATTTCACTAGTTCAGTTGTCAATGGTGTGTCTGACTTTGCTGAATTGGATAATAGTTTTTGAATTTTGGAAAAATACTTTTCTTTCCTATTCACAATGTAATGGCTACAGACATGACACACTTTTAAGTTTCATCTACATTATTAACATTTTTTTCCATCACTTTCTTTTTTTTTTTTTTTTTTTTTTTTTTTTTGAGGCGGAGTCTCGCTCTGTCGCCCGGACTGGAGTGCAGTGGCCAGATCTCAGCTCACTGCAAGCTCCGCCTCCCGGGTTTACGCCATTCTCCTGCCTCAGCCTCCCGAGTAGCTGGGACTACAGACACCCGCCACCTCGCCCGGCTAGTTTTTGTATTTTTAGTAGAGACGGGGTTTCACCATGTTAGCCAGGATGATCTCGATCTCCTGACCTCGTGATCCGCCCGTCTCGGCCTCCCAAAGTGCTGGGATTACAGGCTTGAGCCACCATGCCGAGCCTCCATCACTTTCTTAGATCTAGACCAGGAATTAGCAAACTATAACCCAATAGCCACTTTAAACTGTTTGGATAACTCTTTTAAATTATCCATTCAGACCTAAATATCACAGTGCTTTGATATGTACCAAAATGCATGAGCTTCTTAGTAGTCCAATATTGTACATCATTCCTTTTTCCTTTAACTCCTGTTTCCTTTCCACTTCTTCCATATAATTTTATGCCAGTACAATATCTTATATTTAAAAGATGTTCATTGATTACCTTATCATTTTTCTTTGCAACCAAAATCATATAATTTTTAGCAGTATACAATTAAGCAAATCTTCTAAATTTTGATAAATAATGATTAATGTATAAAATAAAAGTTTATTAGAAAATTACCACCGAATACTATTGGATGAGGCATTTTTCAATTTACACATCCATAGGTACATAAGTAAATATGACTTATTTCAAGGATGTGACAGGCTTAGCATCAATTCTGTTCTTTTCGGTTTTTATAGATAGAGCTGATCACATAAATAAGTAGACGGAGGTCAAAGTAGTCTTTTTTTTTTAAATTTCACTAAAGACTTGGAAATTCTTTTACGTTATGTGCCAAAATTATATCGTGATCATCAAAAATTATTTTCAGTGATCTAACTTGATTAGATCTTCCCTCAATTTTGTTGGAACCCAGGAATTAGAACCCACTTAACTTGCAAAAGATTTTGTTTTCTAGTCTTTAGAGCCATTCAATTTCTTGATTTCTTAATTTTCCCAGAAAAAGTCTTTTCATGATTTATCAAATTGCTGTTAATTATTCTTGTTATTTTTAGAGAAACCTTGTTTTTGTAGCTTAAATTAAACATAGATTTTAAAGAAGAATGCATAAAATTGGAAATTCAGTTCACAGTTTCACTTTAAAAAATTAGAAATTGTCCACGTTTTGTGAACAAAGTATAATCATGCTGAATTAGGCTTTTCTAGGACAACTTAAAATGTCTTAAAAAGGCAAGACAGATGAACAGAGTTCTTGACAGTTGTTATATAGAGATAAGCTAGTCATTTACTTAATGGTTGAAAAGGAGCATGTTTATAGTGATGTGTTTGATATGACTAGAGAAACACAATCAACATCTGAAGGGGAGGAATTATCTCTAATTAAATAAAGTTGCACTGGTAAAGTTCAGGATATCATGTTCTGTAATATGTTTGGGGAACATTTTATCCTATATGGGTAGAGGTAGATGTTCTACTTTTAAGAATGCAATTTAAACTGCTTTATGGAAAGTAACAGCAAAAGGAAAGTATTGGGCCATTAGTTAAGTGGAGGACTTATGAAAACTTTATTAATAAATGTTGCTGTAGTGTATTATTTACAGTGGTATCTAGAACATATCCCTGATATAATATAAATCTAATAACTGCATGGCAAAACAGAGTAATTGAAGAGCAAATAGTTAACTAGTAGCAGTGAGAAGGAAATGTATGCTCAAATAAAAAATCAACAGGACTTTATAGCATAATCTATTGGCAAAAGTTAGTGAAAATGTTTCTCATGCCAGTCTGAATAAATGTTCAAGGAAATACAAACCCCTAACTTAGATATCTGTTCCATTTCCAGATGCTACACTAACCTGCTAGAGCATTGGAAATGGGTGTGGAACTGTTCACTTCCTCCTCCTCAAAGTCATGTAGATATACCCCTGAAGGGATCAGGGCATGGGTGAATGAGAGGATTCTCTAAGCTCTATCACCAAGAATGGTGGACATTCAGAAAGAACAAGTTGTGGTAGAGATATCATTTAAAAATAAATATTAATACTCAAAATTTTAGATGAATGGATAAGTAGATAAGATACATAAGAGCCAGGGCTTGTCATCAGTTTGACCCTGCGGGCCCTCACAAGTCTCACCCTAAAGAGCAGTGCACTTTTTGACAATAGTTAAGGATTGGAAGAGGTGAGATTAATAAACAAAATTTGTCATCTCTTTTGTGTCCCCATGTTACAATGAATTCAGAACATGCCAACACAGGCAACATTCTCAGTTTCTAATGTCTTCCTATTATAAATATATATGAGAGAAGGAAAGATATGAAGCCCTACTGAGAGTTTATGGTGCCTTGAGTAAAAGAGGCTTCACCAACACCAGTGATGGTGAGTGATTTGGGAAGAGGAGATGGGGGAAAAAATAACTCATAAAACATCTCGACTTAAGATATATTTCCTGGCAGACTGATTTTTGGAAAGAATACATTAAGAAATTGAGAACGTGGAAATTGATGCTCTTAAAACTATGCTTATATACCCTTAAGAAAGTCTTTGCCCAGATTATTAGTTTACAGAATGGAAATGAGATTTAAGATTATTAGCATACAGAATGGAAATGAGAAAAATAATGAAATGAAATGAAAGCAAATGAATGAGTAGAAAGGCTTAGAAATGATATGGAAGACAAGCCAAGGGGTTCAATGTAGGGTCTTCAAAGAAGGTGGCAGAAATAATGAACTGGACAAATATTTAAAGATAAAAAAAACTTTCCTGAAATAAAAGAGAGGTATGAATCTTCATATGGAAAGGACACAGGCAGAAAAAAAAAAAATGAACCAATATGGTCAACTTAGAGATATGTCCTCAAAAAATTACTGAACTTCAAAGAATCCTTTGAGAAGAGAGGCAAAAGAAAGAAATCAAGAAGAAGGAAAAAGAAAGAAAGAGGCTGGGCGCGGTGGCTTAAGCCTGTAATCCCAGCACTTTGGGAGGCCGAGACGGGCGGATCACGAGGTCAGGAGATCGAGACCATCCTGGCTAACACGGTGAAACCCCGTCTCTACTAAAAAAATACAAAAAAAACTAGCCGGGCGAGGATGGTGGGCGCCTGTAGTCCCAGCTATTCGGGAGGCTGAGGCAGGAGAATGGCGTAAACCCGGGAGGCGGAGCTTGCAGTGAGCTGAGATCCGGCCACTGCACTCCAGTCCTGGGTGACAGAGCGAGACTCCGTCTCAAGAAAAAAAAAAAAAAAAGAAAGAGAGAGACAGAAAGAAGGAAAGAAAGAAATTGATTTCTTATAGGAGGTAATATAGGGCTTTAACAGACAAGCCTCAGAGTGACTAAAAGACAATAAAACATACTTTCTTGAACTATCATTCTAATACTGTACTAAAGTAATAAATAAACCGTTTTGAATATATGAGAACATAGTGGAGGGAATATTATTTCATTGAGCTTTTTTGATGAATAAGAACATGCGTTTTAATTACCTGGGAGAAGACTGGAAAACTACAGGAAAATAATCTGGTGGTGAGCGTTGAGTCTATTTAACTGCAGAACTAAAAGTAAAACAAATGTAGGGTTTTTGGTAACAGAAGAGAATGTAAATATAAGCGTAGATAAACCAAGATATTGTGAAAATGCGTTAAAGTAATAAAAGTTGGGAGGAGAAGGGATAAAGACACAGATGTTACAAGTAAAATAAAATATTTAAAATCTGGGAGGTCAAAAGATAATAAAGTGTGAATATCTTTTTTATAATGATTAAAAACTTTTTTATGGAAGTAAAACATATATAGAAAAATACAGAAATTCTGAGTATACATATTGTTACATTTTCATAAAGTGAACATACGAATATACCCATATATAAAGGACCCAGATGGAGAACGAGAACATTACCAGAACACAGGAGCCTCCCTCTCACCTCTTTACAGTCATTATACCTCCCATTAGTTTTGTCTGTTTTTATATGCTATATAATTAGATTAATGTACTGTAATGTGTCTGGTTTCTTTTGCTCCATGTTATGTTTTTGAGATTCTTTCATTTTGTTGCCTATAAAAATAGCTCTTTCGTTATGATGTGTGTAGAGTACTCAAGTATATGAGTATAGCACAATTTATTTATACACTTGACTGTGGATGGGCATTTGGGTTGGTTTTAGTAGGAGGTTATTATAAGTAATTCTGCTGTGGACATTCTTGTATTTGTTTTCTTGGTGAATGAACATACGCATCTGTTGGGAATAATTATTTGAGGGGTAAAAGAAAAGCATTAATTAAATTTTTTTTTAAATAGTATCCGTATCATATAAAATGTAAACTCTATTGATTTAACCAAAAATTATAACATAATTATAAAAAGAAGATAAAGGAAGGGGATAGGTTGAAGAGAGCTTTATCTACTGAAATAAGAAATTAATAGATAATGTCTAATATTAATAAATCAAGAAAAAATAGTATAAAACTAGTTTTAATATTTAATATTTATAACATACAAAGCCAAATTTAGCTATTTCCCCATACAAAAACCAAATTACTTTAAAATAATTTATGTAAGGGAAGTTTTACATACCTGCAAATTTTCTGACTTTAAAAAAGGAAATATTAAGATATTGTTTAAAAATACAGAGTTAAGGCCGGGCACAGTGGCTCAAGCCTGTAATCCCAGCACTTTGGGGGGCCGAGACGGGCGGATCACGAGGTCAGGAGATCGAGACCATCCTGGCTAACACGGTGAAACCCCGTCTCTACTAAAAAATACAAAAAACTAGTCAGGGCGAGGTGGTGGGCGCCTGTAGTCCCAGCTACTCGGGAGGCTGAGACAGGAGAATGGCGTAAACCCGGGAGGCGGAGCTTGCAGTGAGCTGAGATCCGGCCACTGCACTCCAGCCTGGGCGACAGAGCGAGACTCCGTCTCAAAAAAAAAAAAAAAAAAAAAAACAGAGTTAATAAAAAAAGAATGATACAAATTAAAATATGGAGATCAATGTCAAAAGAAATTGCCAAAATAATGGAAAGTAATGATCTCAAGTGGGAGCACTGGTTTTGGTTATCAGTCTTGTAGTATAAGCTGAGTATCCTTTATCCAAAATGCTTGGGACCAAAAGTGTTTTTTATTTCTGATTTTTCTTTTGTTTTGGAATATTTGCATGTACATAATGAGATATCTTGGCAATGAGACTCAAGTCCAAAGAAAAAATTCATTTGTGTTTCATATATTCCTTATATATATAGCCTGAAGATAATTTTATACAATATTTGTAATAAATTTGTGCAATTTTTAACAAGGTTTGTGTATGTTGGACCATCAAGTGTCACTCTCTCAGTCACCCATGTGGACACTCTGTGGTTGTTTGGCATCACCATCATTCATGACTCAGAATTATATGCTACCAACAAGGGATCACTCTTATACTTCTTCACACATAAGTACTTAACAGTAAAAAATATGACATACAATTAATACAGTGAGAAAACAGTGTGTTCAGGGTAACCAGGCAGCACAATGGCATCACCAGAAGACCTAGGACGCTGAATAAATTGTGCGTTGTGCACCTGTGTTTTGACTGCAATTCGTCCCATGAGATCAGGTGTGGAATTTTCCACTTGTGGTGTCATGCCAACATTCAAAAAATTTCGATTTTAGATCACTTCAGATACTGGGTTTTCAGTCTAGAGATGCTTAATCTGTACTATTCAACTTTTCTATAAGCCCCCTGTGCTATTTGATTTGTTACCAGTACATACATGATTTTAATAAAAATTAAGGGTTTTGTTTATTTTGCTTTTGCAGGACAGCCAGCATTAACTTAACTCTACATAGAAATGATTATGAGTCATATAAACATATCTTATCAAACCCAAACTAAATGTACCCCAGCTCAATTTTCTTTTAGTTAGATCCTAAAAATGTCCTTACCACTCAGAGGCCACCCAACAGGAAGGGAGTGAGTCAGAAAGAAAAGTCAGTATGAAAAGAGATAGTTGTTTTTACTACTGCTCAATAGCTTACATCTGAAAATTTTACAAACATACACGACCATATTGACAACACTAGGACCCCTCCCAGGGTCTTGGAAATTGCATTGCAAGTTGCTCCTGAAGCTCAAGCGTCAAGATAAGTCTACTCCTGCGAGCAAAGGAAAGAAAGTAGAATAAAAGACCTAGATTCAAGCTCAGCTCTGCTATTTAGGAATTATGAGATGTCAAGTACTCTCTGTGCCTCAGTTTCCCAATTTGCAAAATGGTGATACAATCTCACCGTGTTGTGCTGTTCCGCTAATAAGATAATAATGACATCATCTTAATGAAATATCAGCTGGTATCAAAGTGAACAACAGTTGTCCCAAATCCCATAGATAGCCTGGAATCCTCATATCTGTGGTACAGCATGAATTCAGAAACTGCTGGTTTGCAGTGGGATATGTTCATACGTAGCTCTGATCCAAATTATTTTAGATAGAAAAATATGAAATTCCAAATTCTAGCATTTTCCCATATATATATATAGGAATATATATATATATTTCTTTTTACTAACATCTTGAGCCAGCCAATGTACTAGAAGATTGTGTTTTGAAATCACACCTGTCTGTGATGTTCTAGATGTCTCCCAAAAATTACAATGAAAGGAACAAGTTCTGACCAGGATCTTTTTCTTCCACCTGCTTGTTATTTCCAAGAGTAAGAAGGCAGGACTGATCTATCCATTGTTGGTCTCTTGGAACGAGATGTTAATTAGCAATGTTATATAAAATTCAGATGTAAGAAAAATGATAAAAATCAAAGACCTAACACCTTCCATTTGGAATTCTTGCAGCCCTTTTACCAGATTCATACCATTTTGCTTACCACTTTATAATAAACCATTTTGTTTTGTTGTTTGCTTTGTGCTTATGGCTCTGTAATTTCAGGGTATGGATTGTATCTTTTTCACTAATCCATGTCAATGAGTATTTATTGAGTTCCTACTGTATATTGACTATGCTAGGTGAGGGAGCAAGAAAGATGATTAAAACATTTTCCTATCCTGAAGGAGCTTAAAATCTAGCTGTGGAGCATTGTTGCACTAAGAATTGACTCTACAGAGATACTTACCAACTTCTCCAAGTTACATTTCAAGGATATTCATTGCACTATTGTTTGTAATAGGAAAATAAGAGGGGTGAGGGGACAACTTAAATGTCCATCAATACAGGACGGGTTACATTATAGTTCACCATACTCCATCAGCCTTTCTTAACCCACGTCCTCATCCAAACCCCAGAAAACAGAAACTGTTTTGAGTGACTGTTTTCTTAATTTTCCCAAGGGTTGTACATGACTAGTGCCATTCTGAATGCATAGGAGAAAACGTAATTCCAGATATTCATTGCTGATTTAACGTGCTTGGGCTTAATTCCTTCCTAGGACCAAAGTTAATATGGAAATATTTCCAAGTTATACTGTAAAGTGAGAAAAGATATAAAGTGAGAAAAGCAGGATGGACCACAACATATGTAATTAATGTATTCTGTGTAAATAAAGAAGCTACTAATATAGTCGCTTACATGTGCAGAGGGTTAGGTGAACTAAGACTGTATACTGGGTTCAAAACCTTGAGCACGGAGATGAGAGACAGGAGTGGCCTCAGTTCCTGGGAGTCGAGTTTATGCAGGTACAAGCCAGGGAGGCAGGTCTTCTGTCCTTGGCACCAGCCAGCCCTAGCCTTTCTTTCTTGCCTCAGGCCCTTTTCCATCTCTTAGATGGGGCCCCACTAATTTGTTAGTTTGGGGATGAATTTCATGCTGTGTTCCACCAGCATGAAATCAGGAGGAAAATAAATCCAAGGGAATTTCCATTTGGTCCTGACTCCTACTCCACATGGCCCCTGCCCCATCAGCCTTACCCTGGGGTTGGGTTTCAGGTGGTTCCTGTGCATTTACAAATAAAACCAGGCTGCTCTGTGCACGCTTGTGAGGTGATGCCTGGAGCCTCGCACGGTTGGGCCAGAGATTGATACGGTGTGTGCACTCCTGGGCCAATCCAACTCTTTTGATCTATTTCTGAAAGCAGCTTTTTGCCTCCTGCTTCAAGTGATTGATTAAGTTAGGATCTCTTTTAGGAATTCTCTCCACTCATGCCTCCTCACCAGCTCACAATAAGCCCTGCCAAATTTTACTCTCCTTTTATGCTACAGATTGTTCTGTTCCAAGTGGGTAAATGGAAACTGTGTTCCTAAGATGCAGCCAGTTACCTTGGAATTCCTGTTTTGCATTCCGTATGGTTCAGGCACCCTCTTATCACGTCATCAGTCATGTTTCTAGCCGGGTTCTGGCCTTATGGTTAGGGAGCAGCTTTGCTTCAGAGCTTTCCTTCCTCAGCAGGCTCCCCCAATCCCACTTTGGTGTGAGAATCATGGGGAACCAGGGGTGACACCATTTATTTTAAAACGAGCCAGCACACATGTTTGCAGACTTTTTAAAGCCATAGACTGTAAGTGGACACTTCCGGTGTTCCTCAGGCCCCAGCTGGAGAAGTGGCCCTTGGTTCCATGGGTCCTCATGGAATGGGGACCCAAGGTGATTAAAAAGCACCAGCTTTGCGGCACTCAGACCTGTTGCCACTCCTGCCTCTAAGCACAGTGTTTTCTTGTAAAAACTGGGATTCAAGTTTTCATCAAGTGGTGAGGAGGATGGATATGAACAATTGGAATAGGCACCTTCCCATCTCTATTTCGAAGTCCTCCTTCTACCTCCTAAACCTTACATTGTCTTCTCCAAAGTGGTTGTCCTGCAAGGCAAGTGATCCTGGCCCTCAGGGAAGGACATTACCAGAGCTCTTTCCTCCTCCTCCTCCCCTGTGCCCTCTCACAGCACCTGGCTCACTGTATACAAAGCATTTCTTTCGGTTTCCCTGAATATTTGGTGAAATGATCCAGTGTGGTCTTAGCTCTGCTGCAAGGAATTGGAGGTAGGCTACAAGTGTTAATAGTTCAGAGGTCTTGGGGCAGGGACAGGGGAACTTTGGGACAAGAATGATGCGGAGGAGGAAAAGCCCAGCCACACTTGCTCAACCTTGCAAAACCTGAGCTTTGCTTTATGAAGGGAGCTAGTCATTCTCTTTATCATCTGCACTGTCCTACCAGCAACACTAGTGTTTTCCTTTCTTTCGGGGACCATTTTTTCCCCCATGAAGAAAGGCCTTCCTACAAATCTAGTGCTTTTAGTTTTACAAATTACTCCATGAGAGTCACTATGTACATGATCATGAGTATAGTAATATGACATTAAGTTTAGAGGTTATTTATCCATTCACTGATTTACTCAGCAAATATTCCTTGAGTGCCTTTTATGTACCAAACATGATTCAGGCCCTAAGGATATAACAAACAACAAAAAAGACAAAATTTCTACCCTCATGGGTCTGATATGGGGAATATGTCAACAACAACAGCAAAATAGATAGTTTCAGTTAGTGATGATGAAGAAAAGTGAACAAGGAAAGGAGGTGAAGAGTGATGAGGATGTGGGGAAGGGAGAGTAGATGGACTAGAGCCTCTTCAGAAGGTATTTGGGTGGATACGAGAGTGAAATTAGTTTGTATACAAAGAACCAGGAGAAGAACACTGAGGAGGTAGAAAGGTCCAGAGGCAAGAAACGGGGTTTCTTGGAAGGAAGAGCAAGAAGGTCAATGTGACCAGAGCTCAGGGTACAAGGAAGGCATGGCAGGAAATGAGGCGACACTGGGTGGCACGTGGTAGATCACAGGAGGGGTTTGGGATCTTATTCTAGGCATACGGTAAAGCCACGAGAGAATTTTGAGTAGTGGACTGACATGGTTTGATTTATGGTTTTCAAACATCACTATGACTGCTGTGTGGAGAACAGACCAGTAGGGAGAAAGAAGGAAGCAAGAAGACCCACGAAACGGCAGCAGCAGCCTGGGCAGGTGGGGTTGGCTGACTTCACACACTGCCGTAGTGGTCGAGGTGATGAGAAGCCATCAAGTTCAGCATATCTTTTGAAGATGGAGCCAACAGAACTTGCTGAAGTATTGCATATGGGGTGTGAGAGAAAAGTGAGAACTCAAAAATGACTCTTAGGATTTTTGGCCGGAGTGGCTAAACAGCAATGCTATTTCCTGAGAAAGGGAAAGGTGGAGAGGGAGCTGGTTTGGGATAGGAATCAAGAGATGTGTTTTGGACGTGTTAACTTTGGGATACTTATCAGACATCCAAGTATCTGGAGCTCAGGAAGAGTCTGGGTCTGTAGCTGTAAATATAGGCATCATCATTGTTCAGATGAGGGCCATGGGACTGGACAGAGTTACTCAGGGAGATGGAGAAGAGGACAGGTCCAAGGACAGCCGTAGGGCTCTCCAACACTTACAAACCTGGAAGAGAAGGCCTCCCCTGAGCTCATCCCTCCTGGTCTCGTGGTTTTGTGGGACTCTCCACCTGGTTTCCTGGCCTCCATCCAGGAGCAAGTCTTATATCTTGGTGGCTTAAGGCTCCTGCCCATGGGGACTTTGGAGATCTCACAGATCTAGTCCTTGGCCCAGGTCCTGGTGACCTTCTTATGCTCTAGTCAGAAGCCCTGGGTCCTCTTTATAAGCAGGGTGCCCACGTCTGGACCTAGAATCAACAAACTGATGGCTCCAGTGCTGTCTTTCCATGTTATACCTGAACCACAGAGTTGATTATTTTGTGAGAGGAGACATGCCTATTTTGTGGCACTTTGATTTTCCCCAATGCCATGTGTTTGGTAATATGGGGCAGGCCACCTAGGAGGCAAGGGACATTGCTGTCCTGACTGGGGAACCAACATTTTGATTTTCAAGATCGTTTTCTCTATGGTTTAAACTCACTCTTGGATCTCTCCAAACACTGGTTGTCGATGAGTCATTCACTCTGTATTTATTGACAGATACTATGAACCTTGCAAAATATAGTATAAGATATGGTTCCTGCCCTCCAGGAGCTTAGAATCAAGCCAGGCAAATGAAACTTGCTAGCATAAAATGAGGAATAGCATAACTTTATATATTCTTGTTTGGATCTGCCCTGGCACAATGCTTAGCACATAGGGAATTTTCAACAAATGCAAAAGGAATAAGCTCATAGAGGTTCATCATTGTCCAGTGACCTTTACCAACCATGAATGCTGCAAGATTCAGGGAGGAGGAGATCAGTAAGGGCTAGTGTGGTTGGAGAAAGTAGAGGGAGATGCAGTTGGAAGCCATGAGGTCAGGGGTAGCTTTAAAGAAGGGCAGGCTTGGGCCCCAGAGGAAGAAGAGAAGCATTGCAAGTGAGGAAACAACATGAACAAGTAGAAGATTTAGCCCCCCTCGGGTTGATGGGATCAGCCTGTGAAAAAGATGAGGCCATCTGGCAGGGATAGCAGGTACATACTACAGAGGTCCCAAAAGCCAACTTGGTACCTGGAGAGAAGGGCTTTGCCTGCCGAGGCTTTGGCCTTCTGGAGGTTTGAACTCGTAAGGAAAAGAAATTGTGATTTCCTTTAAGCCAGAGTGAGAAGTGGCCCAATGTCTGACAGGCCTTAGAGGG